>NC_058085.1:274911229-275226973 GCF_014858855.1 Bufo gargarizans | reverse complement strand
ATAGTTTCCATTTATTTTACCATATATGTTATGGATTTCTGGAACATACAATAAGAAAAACAATAGACCCCTGCACGAGCTGAACTGTACAGTGTTCATTTTAGGACATGGTCAGATATCATAGTCAAGTATCAAAAAAATAATGCCAGTGTAACACCTGACCCTGACACCTGACTCTGATATCTGACCATGACTTTGATATTTGACTCTGACATCTGAGTTTGACTTATCGTCTTCATAGATCAGGGTCAATGTTAGAATGAGTTATATGAAGAAAATCCTTCAGTTTACTGTGTGAAACTGTAGCCTGTACCTTCCCTTGCATGCAGTGTTCTTGAGTTCAAAACCACATTCAGTCTTTAAAAAAATTGACATTTTATTGAACCCTAGAAAAGAGACAAATTCAAGTAAAGTGTGACCCTGTAGTCTGACTTTTCTCTTTTCACTAATCAGTGTCAAATGTACTTTTAGCCTTGTTGTACTTTTAATATGCTCGATCACATAGATAAAGAAAATCCTTCAGTTTACTGTTGGATGCTATATCTCAGTGGTTTAGATGTTTGCTTGGAATGCTGAGTTTTTGGGTTCAAAACCCCTATCAGACTTTTAAAAAAAATGTACATTTTATTTAGCCCTAGAAAATAGACAAATTCATGTGATGTTTGATCCTAATTTCTGACTTTTCTCTTCTCACAATGAATTTTAGCTTCATTGTACTTTTAATCTGCTCCATCATATGGATAAAGAAAATCCTTCAGTTTGCAGTCTGAAGCTATGGCTCAGTGTTTTTGGGTTCAAAACCCCTATCAGTCTTTAAAGAAAATTAACATTTTATTAAGCCCTAGAAAAGAGACTTTTAGGTTTACTAAGTATTTGTCTTTTGAATTACATAGCTAGAGAAAATCACTACCAAACAATAGGTAGGCCTGTAGCTTACTGGTGGGTTG
This sequence comes from Bufo gargarizans, assembly GCF_014858855.1. Classification (NCBI taxonomy): domain Eukaryota; kingdom Metazoa; phylum Chordata; class Amphibia; order Anura; family Bufonidae; genus Bufo; species Bufo gargarizans. The sequence goes on along the minus strand of NC_058085.1, from coordinate 275,226,026 downwards.
TCTGACTCTCATGCACCTACTAATGGACAAGAGAAAATAAAGAGCTTGACATTTTTTTTTACATAAAACATATGACAAAGAGTACTATACGGAGTCCTTTTTTATTTTTATTAAAGAGTATATGGGCACCACTATAGTAAGTAGGGGCACTAATTTACTTAATCTAATTACAGGCAACTTCTCACTAGTCAGCGTCGCATTGAATTTTAGCTTCATTGTACTTTTAATCTGCTCTATCATATAGATAAAGAAAATCCTTCAGTTTGCTGGCTGAAGCTATAGCTCAGTGGTTTAGATGTTTTCCTTGCATGCAGTGTTTTTGGGTTAAAAAACCCTGTTAGTCTTTAACCACCTCCCGTCTGCCGTGCAGCTGCAGATCGGGTTGCCCGCTGTCAGTGACAGCAGGGCAACCCTTAGAGAAGGCAGGGACAGTGCGCAGGTGTCCCTGCCTTCTAGATCGCTGTATACACAGCGCTTACCGAGCTCTGTATATACAGTGCAGGAAGCGCTATGCGCTTCTTGTTCCGGCCCAGCGGGGCCAGGAGAGTGCAGGAGCTGTGAGGTCTTTCAGAGACCTCGATCAGCCCTGCACTGAGGCTGTACAGCACTGTATTGCGCTGTACATCCTCTCTCGGGGGTGTATTTCTCCTACAACTGGGGCTACTATGTCAAATAAATAAAATAGACATATTTGGTATTGCCGCATCTGTGACGGCCGGCTCAATAAATATATCACATAATCGACCCAGTCCGATAAACACTATAAGAAAAAAAACAGTGTCCTAAAAAGCAATTTTTGTCACCTTACATCACAAAAAGTGCAACACCAAGTGTCACCTTATCCCTCAATAAATGAGCCCCTACATAAGAAAATCTCTCAAAAAAATAAAAAAAATATAGCTCTCAGATCATGGAGACACTAAAACATCATTTTTTTTGTTTAAAAAATGCTATTATTGTGTTAAAGTTAAATAAATAAAAAAAATATGCATATTAGGTATCGCCGCGGCTGTAACAACCAGCTCTATAAAAATATCACATGACCTAATCCCTCGGGTGAACGCCGTAAAAAAAAAAAAAAAACAGTGTCAAAAAAAGCCATTTTTGTCACCTTGCATCACAAAAAGTGCAACACCAAGTAATCAAAAAGGCGTATGTCCCACAAAATGGTACCAATAAAACTGTCACCTCATCCCTCAATAAATGAGCCCCTACATAAGAAAATCTCTCAGAAAATAAAAAAAATATAGCTCTCAGATCATGGAGACACTAAAACATCATTTTTTTTGTTTAAAAAATGCTATTATTGTGTTAAAGTTAAATAAATAAATAAATAAATATACATATTAGGTATCGCCGCGTCTGTAACAACCAGCTCTATAAAAATATCACATGACCTAATCCCTTGGGTGAACACCGTAAAAAAAAATAAAGAAACTGTCAAAAAAAGCCATTTTTGTCACCTTACATCACAAAAAGTACAACACCAAGTAATCAAAAAGGCGTATGTCCCACAAAATGGTACCAATAAAACCATCCTCATTCCACAAAAAATGAGCCCCTACATAAGAAAATCTCTCAAAAAATAAAAAATACTATAGCTCTCAGAACATGGACACATTAAAATATATTTTTTGTTTCAAAAATGCTATTATTACATATTAGGTATCTCATCCGTAACGATCTGCTCTATAAAAATGTCACTTGACCGAACCCCTCAGGTGAACGCTGTAAAAATAAATAATCAAAAACTGTGCTAAAACAACCAATTTTTTGGTCACCTTGCCCTATAAAGTGTTATAATGAATGATCAAAAAATCATATGTACCCAAAAATAGTACCAATAAAACTTGCACGATATCCCCTAGTTTCCAAAATGGGGTCACGTCTTGGGAGTTTCTACTGTAAGGGTGCATCAGGGGGGCTTCAAATGGGACATGGCATCTAAAAACCATGTGGCGCTTCTTTTCTTCTGCGCCCATACAGCAGTTTATGACCACATGTGGGGTGTTTCTGTTAACCGGTAATAAATATTGAGTTTTGTTTGGCTGTTAACTATCGATGTGTTCAAAAAAATGGATTAAAATGAAAAATCTGCCAAAAAAGTGAAGTTAAAAATGTAATCTCCATTTTCCTTTAATTCTTGTTGAACGCCTAAAGGGTTAACAAAGTTTGTAAAATCGGTTTTAAATAACTTGAGGGGTGTGTTTTCTACAATGGGGTTATTTATGGGGGTATCCACTATGTAGGCCCCACAAAGTGACTTCCGACCTGAACTGGTTCTTAAAAAGTGGGTTTTGGCAATTTTCTTAAGAATTGCTTCTAAACTTCTAACGTCCTAAAAAAATAAAATGACATTTTCAAAATGATGCCAATATAAAGTAGACATATGGGGAATGTTAAATAATAAATATTTTATGAGCTATCACTTTCTGTTTTAAAAGCAGAGAAATTAATTTTTGATTTTTTCATAAATAAAGGTCAAATATATTGACTCAAATTTATGACTAGCATGAAGTACAATGTGTCATGAGAAAACAATCTCTGAATGGCTTGGATAAGTAAAAGCATTCCAAAGTTAATACCACATAAAGTAAAATATGTTAGATTTGCAAAATTTGGCCTGGTCAGGAATGAGGCAAATGGCCCAGATGTGAAGTGGTTAAAAATAATTGACTTTTTATTGAGCCCTAGAAAATAGATGAAGCAGAGTAAAAGTACAATGAAGCTTAAATTCAATGCACGGCTGACTAGTGAGACGTGAAAAGTCAGACATCATGGTCACACATCACTTGAATTTATCTCTTTTATAGGGCTCAATAATTTGTCATTTTTCCTTTTAAAAACTAATAGGGGTTTTGAACCCAAAAACACTACATGCAAGGCAAACATCTAAACCACTGACCTATAGCTTCAGACAGGAAGCTGAAGGATTTTCTTTATCTATATGATGGAGCATATTAAAAGTACAATGAAGTTAAAATTCAATGCGACGTTGACTAATAAGAAGAGAAAAGTCAGACATCAGGGTCACACTTGAATTTGTCTCTTTCTAGGGCTCAATAAAATATCAATATTTTTTTAAGACTGACGGGGTGTTTTGAACTCAAGAACACTGCATGCAAGGCAAGCATCTAAACTACTGAGCTATAGCTTGAAACAACTAACAGGAGGTTTTTCTTTATATAACTTATTCTCACTTTGACCCTGACCTATGAAGACGATAAGTCAAACTAAGGTGTCAGGGTCAGGGTCGGGTGTCAGAGTCGGGTGTCAGAGTCGGGTGTCAGAGTCAGGTGTCACACTGCCATTAGCATATAAAAATTCTCCATTTTAATTTGGAGCAGCAGCAGTGCAGTGTGGATGTCGAAAGGCATGTGGCCACAATAGTTGTGGCAGCAGAATCAGCATGGAATAGTAGTAGTAATAGTAGTTGTAGCGGTAGTAGGGGCAGATGCATAGTGTTAATAGTGGTAGCAGAAGGGGTTTAGCATCAAGGAACAGCAGCGTAGGCAGCGGCAGCTACATCTATATGGTATATGTTGGCAGGCAGGCAACAGCAGTGTCGTAATGGCAGCAGTGGCCTGATGGAGGCAGAAGCAGCAATATGGAACATGATGGTAGGCAGCAGCAGTTGCATGAAGGTGGCAGAGGCAGGATGAAGGCAGCAGTAGGCATACCAAACATAATGGTAGTTAGTAGTGTTTATCACGAATATTCAAATTGCAAATTTTTATCACGAATATCGGCACTTCGAGAATTCGCAAATATTTAGAATATAGTGATATATATTCGTAATTTCAAATATTCAAGATTTTTTTAAATCAGTACACATGATCCCTCCCTGCTTCTAGCTTGTGGGCCAATGAGAAGGCTGCAATATCTTTGACTTTAGGAGTAGTGTTGATTTGCAAATTATCGTAATGCAAATTTTTATCACAAATTTTTCAATTGCCAATTTCCGCAATCAAGAAAATAATGACTGGAGATAACGAATTTCGCCCAAATATTTGCGAAATATCACAATTTTGAATATTGCCCCTGCCGCTCATCACTATTAGTTAGGCAGCAGAAGTGGCATTATGGAGGTAGCAGCAGCAGCTCTAAGGAACATTATGGTATGCAGGCAACATGATGGTAGGGAGGAAGGCAGGCAGACAGCAACAGTGGCAAGATGGGGCACTGTCAGCAAGACCAGATCTATTCATCGACCTCAGCCGAAGGAGTGTGAAAATCTTCCCCAATCCAGGCTTGGTTCATTTTCACAAAAATTATGTTTTGACACTGACAGAGGACAACTCAGTCTGTTTTGGTTTCACCACACCCCCTGCAGCACTAAAACTCTCTCTGAGATTACACTGGAGACAATAAAGAAGAAAAAGCGCGTACTGTCCAAGTTCAGGCCATTGTTCTAGTCTGCCTGTCCAGAAATCTATGAGGTCAAGGAACAGGGTATGTACCAGAGACAGGCCAAAATGTAGGTAGGCCGAACCTGGGCACTGAGACTGAGTCTCAGCTTGCTGATTGGCCTCAGCCTGGCACGTGAAAAAAACCTATGTTGAAGAGACTGAAGTGGATGCTGCTGCTACTGCGTTTTTCTTTTCCGGTATTGAGTTCCGTCACAGGGGATCAGTTTTATCCTTATGCATTTTGAATGGTGAGCATTCCATTCAGTATGCATCAGGATGCATTAGTTCAGTCCCTCTTACGTTTCTTAGTCAGAGAAAATACCGTAGCATGCTGCAGTTTTCTCTCCGGCAAAAAATCCTGAACACTTGCCAGAATGCCGGATCTGGCATTAATTTTCATTTAAATGCAATAATGCTGGATCCGGCCCCAAGTGTTCCAGCAAAACGGGTCCGGTTTTGCAGTCTGCGCATGCACAGACCTTTAAAAATGAGAAAAAAAATAAATACCAGATCCGTTTTTATGGGTGACAACCAGAAAGGCGGATCCAGTCATGCAATGCATTTATGAGACGGATCCGCATCCGGATCCGTCTCACAAATGCATCCGTTTGCATCCGGATTGCCGGAACTGCCTGCCGGAATCCTCTGCCGCAAGTGTGAAAGTACCCTAAGACACACGTAGGTTATTTTCCCAAACTTCAACCGAAAAAAAGAAATTTCTACAGTGTTTAGATGTACAGACATACATTTCTGCCTAGTATTTCACATTATCACTCAGAGATTATAATCTTCTGCTACCCTGTGTTTGTAAGACACGCTAATATGGTATTTTTCTAAAGTTAAACAAAAAAAAATGTACTGTCTAGCTTTCACAGATTTCAAATGCTATATCTATCCTCTGGATGGTAAAACACATGTTGTACAGTTTTGAGCTTATTACTCTCCTGCTGCTTTTGATGTTCTGCAGCAGCAGCATCTGCTGCTGTGTTATAAGGCAGTAATTGCAGCTAGAATATACTGCCAGGCACACCCAGCTTCAGCGCCTCACTTCTCATTCCCTGGTTGACAGCTTTCCTTGCCTTTCCTTTACCTAAAAAGCTTTGGGTTCAGATGCCAAACAAAATTTCATGAAGAGATGTAAGGACTTGAGCTAGCCTACATCAACAGAAGATCTGTGGTTACTTCTCCAACACGTTTAGAACAACCTTCCTGTAGAATTGATGCTGTTTTAAAGGCAAAGGATGGTTACAACAAATATATTGATCTGATTTAGATTTTATCCATTTATTTAGCATTTTGTTAATTGATAAAAAAACTATTAATTCAATTTTTGAAAGCTTTCTCACATTGCAGTAACTTTACCACACTTCCCCAAAATTTTACACAACACTGTATGTTAACAACTTTGATCTATTAAAAGTCCTATACAAGTTTACCATGTATACCAGCACCCACCTTCTGAGCAAGGTTGTACACAGAATTCATAGGGCCCTAAAGCAACATATAGACCCCTCCCTCTCCTAAATTATTGTCTGTTAATGGGGCATAGCTGAACTTGCTGGTATTGTCTATTTCTTTCTTGACATGCTTTTCTTTTATAGTAAGCAAAAGTGAAAAAAAAAAAGCTTAAATATTGCACTGTTTAGGGGCAGGCGTGGCTAGCTGATGGCGGTGTGAGCACCAGTTTCCTGGAGCTCCCTCTGCCCCTGGAGTTTTACTAAGTTATAGGCAACAATTCTGCTCCAAAAAAAACAGAGATACGCAGAAAGAAAGCCAACACCCCTGGAGCTGACCCAGAGCAGGAGTTTTTCTTCTCCTCTGTCTGTCTCGGACGCAGTTTCCAAGATGGCGCCGACACAGGCTTTCCCACAAGCGGGTTCCTGCGCAGACAACTAAGCTATAGTCTCACTGACCTCACAAGGGAGCCCAGTTCACATACCTGCAGGTCAGCTCCCCGGTGGATCTATCGCCGATATGGAGAGCTCGAGAACGGCCTCTGCGCAGTCAGGGGTGAGTGCCCAACCATTCCCTGAATGGACGCGGGTTCAGCATGGAGCTGCTCAGATGCCATCTTGGGCCTACTCCTCACTAGGCTTATCTCCCCCTCATTTAGGGGCAAAGAAGGGGAAACACAGAGCGACGGAGAAGGATTGGGACTGGAAGGCCCACATTAATGCTATCCCTAGCAGACAAGAAATGGACTTTGAGTCCTCTCACAAAAAGGACTTTGAGGCTCCACAGAAGGACATCCACCATATTGGGGGCAGGGTGTCAGAGTTGGAAGAGACACAGGAAAGGGTACATGACACCCTAGATGCTCACGCACAGATGTTAAAAGCTCACTCTACACATATAAGTGAATTTCAGAATCATTTGAACAATATTGAAAACAGAAAAAGACGTAACAATCACTGCATCTGAGGCCTCAGTGAGGAGGTCGAGACCTCCCAGCTTGAGACGTGGCCCCAGACCTTTTTTGGTGCTCTACTTCAGTACCCTCCCAACAAAAAGCTGGAAATTGATCGCATCCATCGGGCTCTAGGCCCAAAGCCTACTGACCCAGATCGCCCAAGGGATGTTATCTGTAGGATCCATTTATTCAAGGAAAAGGACGCCATACTTGCTAAAGTGAGGAGCTTGGTTCCCCTATTTTACCTGGGATCGCCTCTCCTTATACTTCCAGATTTAGCCAGACAGACTTTATTGCTCCACAAGGCTCTCAAGCCTCTACTCATGGTCCTCAGGGACAACCAAATCTTATACCGACTGGAATTCACCTTTCAGCCCTGTATTTAAATCCCTGGGAGACTTGAATACGCTTCTGGAGACCTTTGACCTCCCACAGATACATCTACCAAACTGAAGATTCTAGGTAGGGGGGACTGAAAGAGATGTGGATATCATTATTGATCAACTAAGATGACCCCTTTATCCTCCAGCTCTCAGACAACACCTTATTCACTCAAGTTGTGACTAAAAGCACAAAGACTTAACTTTATCCAAGAGGATCCTCCTCCCTAATATGTCATTTATGACATATGCTGTACTGATGTTAATGTGAAGCCATTACAATATGGCGCTTGCAAGTAGATGTTTACATAGTTTGCATACCAAAGTTTGTAAAATAGTGCACAATGCGCAGATGCCAAGTGTTATCTTTTTTCTTATTTTTGTATTCTAGCCAATGAAACAATGCCACAAGCCTCAGGGGGATACCCCGTCTGATGTACTTATAAACTCCTTAACTATCTGTAATAAATGAGAACTGCTTTGACCGTTGCCTGGTGTGAGTGTGGTTTCTTCCATGCATGTAAAATTCTAGGATTAAGATAAGTTGGAGCAGTAGAGCAAATACATTTAGCTCTGATTGAGAGCAGCTTTAACACTCTCAAGCCTTTACTCATGGTCCTCAGGGACAACCAAATCTTATACCGACTGGCATTCGTCTTTCAGCTTTCAGCCTAAAAAGATGGAAAATCTGCTGTATTTAAATCCCTGGGAGACTTGAATAAGTTTCTGGAGACCTTTGACCTCCCACAGATACATAGAAGGCATTACAATATGGCGCTTGCAAGTAGATGTTTACATAGTTTGCATACCAAAGTTTGTAAAATATACACTCTCAAGCCTTTACTCATGGTCCTCAGGGACAACCAAATCTTATACCGACGGGGATTCCCCTTTCAGCTTTCGGCCCAAAAAGATGGAAAATCTGCTGTATTTAAATCCACGGGAGACTTTTTTTTTATTTATTTTTTATATATCTTTATTTTCATTATACAAAAAGAAACATACACATTCCAAGCACATCAAATATTTTAATATCTCCAAAACACCAAGTACAATTCCATATTTCACTGACCGATTATTTTATACTATTTTTCTCGCCCTCTCCCATTTCCCCCAATCTTTTCCCTTTCCTTTCCATTTACCCTCCCACCACCCTTATGAGGGGGGGGGGGGGACAGGTATGAAATATTTTTTTTTCGTAAATCCTGCCCTAAAGTAACCATTTTTTCCAAAGATCCTCAATACTTTTTTAGTTTTTTCTGTGGCCCTCCATCAATCGTTCTTCCTTAATCAGATTATCCACCACTTTCCTCCATTGTCTCACCGTCCGAGGGTCTACCCCTACCCATTTCTTAAGTATTAGAAGTCAAGCTTGAAATAGCACTTTACAGAGAACCACTCGTATAATCTCTATTTAGATTCAGATGTTTAATTGCCCATAATATGCAAATCACCGGATCTTCAGGTATATAAACCTTCAGAATTAAATGTACAGTCTCCAGAATTCCCCTCCAATATCTAATCAACCTTGGGCAACTCCAGAAACAATGTATTAAATCAGCGTTCTCTCTCCCGCATTTTGAACATGCATCCGAAACTCTCACACCCATTATCTTCAATGACCGTGGGGATCGATGCAACCTATGCACTACAAAAAACTGTGAGATCTTATGTGAGCCCCTACTGGAAACCGTTGAGTAACTTCTGAGGGCATCTTCCCATTTATCTTCAGTAAGAGATTGAAGTTCATCCTCCCATTTTATTCTAGCGAGTATTAAAATCTGTTTCTTTTTGATCTCCATCAATATCTTATATATTTTTGCGGTTATACCACCCCTTTCCCCCTCTTTAGTAAATTTGAGTATTATATCAGATTTTTCTATTTTATATTTTTCCTCCTGAAGGGCTGTCCGCAGGGCATTTCTAAGCTGAAAATATTTATACATATCTTTTTGGGGAATCCCAAACTCACCAACCATTGTATTAAAATCTTTCAATTTGCCCTGTTCCAATATCTGACTAAGGTATTTTATCCCTTTTTTTTTCCCCAGTCTATATACCTCTTAATCGTTTCTAATTCCTTAAGATTTATATTTTTCCAAATGGGTGTATAATACAAAAACCCTTTAATCTCCACCCATATATAATTTAATAAATTCAGTATTCTATTACTTGTGCTCTTTTTACCCAACATACCAGATTCTAACACCTCCAAGTAATTCCACTCTTCTTTCCGCCCTAATCTGTTTATAACTTGTCTACCCACCAAACCATTTAAAGTACCTTTTATGTGGCCATATTGTGCTATTAAATAATAAAAAAAACAATTTGGAACAGCTAGTCCACCCTCGCTTACTGGGAGCTGCAACACTTCTTTCTTTATCCTAGGGATAGCACCTTTCCAGAGAAAATCCCCCATTAAACTATCAAGTACCTTCAAAGTTTAATGGGGGATTTTCTCTGGAAATCCACGGGAGACTTGAATAGGTTTCTGGAGACCTTTGACCTCCCACAGATACATCTACCAGACTGACCTACTCCTCTCAAGCCACCGTCTTTGCCTCAATGAGAACAATGGCAGACAACGGGTCTGAAGCTGCAGCGATCGCCAAGGAAGAGGCTCATTACAATATTTTAAAAGTGTTTATTTTAAGAGAACGCAGGCAGAGACTTAGAAAGCATACTGTCATGTACTGCTGACATTAGTCCATCGCTAATGTCAGTCAGCTACTGTACATAACATAATTTCTGATGATAGAAACCCTTTAATATTACTTTACTCCAATCAGAGGTTAGACACCTGAGCGAGATCTTTTCCTTCCGATGAACACGTCTACTAAATATCTAGGGCTATACTTGCCAGCAGACCCCTCCAAGGCGTTTTCCCTCAATTATTTACATCTTCTCTGTGCCGTAGAAAAAAATCTAAATAAGTCCTAAAAATGGACACCCTCCCCAAGTTTTTATACCTTTTCCAAACCCTGCCCCTAGACCTACCCCGATCCTTGCTCCTTAAAATAAGGAAGCTGTCCTTAAGATTATTTTGCTGCTACATAGATCAAGGGGTGGGGGGGATTGGGTTGCCAAACTTCTTGTTATTTTACAGAGCCACTATCAGTAAGTGTGTGTTAGATCTTTTCCACCCCAAGACATCCAAACTGTGGGTTCAAATGGAACACATGAGAAGCTCAGTCCAGGCACAGGGGGCCCTTTGATTACCCTTTGGGCTTTCACTGACTGACCTTGCCCTGTCTCCCCTGATGACCACCCTGCTCAAATCCTGGAGACATTTTGCTCTTACCCTCAAGCTGATCTTTATTCCTGGCCCCTTAATGCCTTTAGTGGGCAATCCTCTCCTTCCTTCCTCAATCAGAGAATGACTTTCTTTCTACCGGAGGATCCTATCCCTAGAGTACACACAGTTTTTTGGGAGGGGAGCCTCAAATCATTGACGGATCTATTGGGGGACTCTGGATCATCCCCATGAACTTGGCTCAGATATCATCAGCTGCGGAGCTTTGTTTCTTCTCTCTCCCCCCAATCCCTCCTCCGTTCTCCACTCACTACATTTGAGAAGATGTGCTTCTCTACATGTATCCCAGAACACGTTATTTTGACAATCTACGGATTACTTAGAGATGGGGGGGAGACTTGGCAAAGCCTGCTTTTTTGGCTGCTGGGGAATCTGAGCTTCAGTCCTTTTTCTCGGTCTCTCAATGGTTGAAGGCCTTTAAAACCAATGACAAGATGATCATATCCTGCAGACTGCAAGAAACTAACTATAAAATTCCTTCCAAATGGTATATGACTCCAGCGCGTATTAAGAAAATGTATCCTCTAACTTCTAGGCTATGTTGGTGGTGCAGTGCGGTCCTTGGTACCATGCTACACATCTGGTGGAATTGCAATGTTTTTGCCCCGTTATGTCGTGATGCGCTATCTCTGTTTAATGCTCTACACCGGGTCTCTTTTAGCCTGTCCCTGGAGATGGCTCTTCTTTCTATTTTTCCAGACTTCCTCACCAAATCTCGAAAGGAACTTTTGGGATTCTTCATTTTGGCAGCTCACAAAATTATCCCCAGGAGGTGAACATACACAACTCCTTCCTCAAGAGCACATTGGGTTGAGGCAATGAACCAGATTAGGAAGATGGAGGAGCTTAGGGCAGAAGATGCACAGACTCAGAACACATTTAACAAGAGATGGCGGACTTGGTCAGAGTTCAGAACTTCTTTTGTTTTTTCTCAGTGGGTCGAGAGGGGCGAGGTTCCAGAGGCCTTTTAGGTACTAGACTATTGCCAGCTATTGCCAGCTCTTTAATCTGTTATTATTTTCAACTTCTCAACACCCAAAATACTTTCTAGCCGATTACTTGCACTTTAACAATATATAATATGCAAAGCTTCCAGGACTTGTGTTTGTCTGTTGATTCCCTTTTTTCCCCATTTTCCCTTCATATGCTTCCCCTCTGTCATGTCCACCCCTTTTAACAAAAAATTTCTGCATCATTGTACTTCTCTTCTGTAGGTGATATGTGACTCATACTATTTTGACATTATGGTCGTGGCTACGGATACTGGAGCTAGCGTAGTGAGCTCAGGAAACCTAAACGTACCATTACACTAAGTAGGCCTGGATTGTGCCCATAGCCGTGAAACAGTGGGTAGCCTATAAGGGGGCATATCCTGAGGGGAGGGAGGGTGGGGCACAGAATGAACGCCAGTCAGTGTCGGATGACCGTGGGAGGGGAGCTTATAAAGCCTACGCCCCTTCCACAATCACAGGCTGCAACAGCCTTGACAAATGTCATATTCATGCATGTTTTACTATGTGCAGACTTTTAATAAAAACCCTCTGACCATTAAAAATTACACTTTTTGTAATATTTCCCTGTTGACTTTAAGCTAACATTTGGAATCCATTGTTTTTTTAAAAACACTAAAATAGTAACCTAAATATATGTTTTTAATGTCCAAACATTATAACAATGGAGATTAACACCCAGAAAAAGTATGATGTTCAAATGATATATTTTTCAGTATATTCAATGGGTAATATTTCTCCTTGTGAAGAGCGCCTAGTAGATGTAAGGAGAAATAAGACTTTTTCAGGATGAGCAGACACAGGTTTCGACTGGCAAGCAGAGTAGTGCAGAGGGCCCAGGTTGTGAAGAGATAATGGGCCCCTAATGTCCAGCAGAACACACCCCATTTGGAGATGCCTTTAGAGAAAATCGCTTACCAATAGGGGCATTTCTTATTGGGTTATTCATAATTAACCTACTAGACCATATTGAAATGAATCGAGTGTCCTAATCTCTCTGCTTTCCAGGACCGTTTATTGATTTACTATGTGTCTCCAAAGTGAAGGCATTCCTGGTTTGCGCTGACACCCAAAGAATAAATCGGATGGATCCAAAGTAGTAACAATAGGGGTGGGCCATTTCTTATTGGGTTAGTCATAAATAACCTACTAGACCATATTGAAATTAATTACTTGACATGACTACCTTCAACGAAACGGAATTTGTGGTTTGCGCTGACTCCTAAAGAATAAATTGGATGGATCCAAAGTAGTATCTCAAATTTATTGCTGTTCAAATGTAACACGTGTGACATGTCTGTTATCTATGTTTGATAAAGGGATGTTTTTGTACCCCCAAAACTTTTTCAACATCAATCAATCTGAAACACCACTTTTGATTCATCTGCTTTATTCTTTGGGAGTCAGCACAAACCAAGAATTCCTTTTCTTTGAAGACACAACTGAGCAAGGTGAGCATTAGAGATGAGCGAATAGAAGCTGATGAAGCGGAATTCAATCAGAATTTCAGGAATAATTCCTTGCAATTTGTGGTAACGAATCACATTTTTTCCTAAAATGGCTGCTGTACGTGTGAGGACATGGAGCAAGGAATTCTGGGAAGGCAGGATCACCCATAATGCCAATGGCCATGCATGCAGCCAATCAGCAGCCAGCCCTGTGATGTCACAGCCCTATAATTAGCCTCAACCGTCTTTGAATTCTGCAATATTCCAGTGTACTTGGTGCAGAGAGAGACGTCAGCATGCACTAGGTACAGTGCTAGAAAAAACTTCATTGTGCCAAAAAAACTAATTTACAAGTGCAGGGAAAGATTATTCAAGGTGTAGGGAAAGGATAGGGAGGAATCTTTCCGCAGCATTTATGTTGAACAGGGTTCATTAGGGGAGGTTTCAGCCTGGGTAATAGGAACAATCCTATTAGACCTTGCTGCACTGACTGGGGGCCCAAATTGCCCTTATACAGCTCTGTAAATCCAGCAAACCATTCTTGTTATTGGGGTGTTACAACGAATAACAAGGTACAAGGAAATATTTCTATGTCTTATTTGCCCTTGTGTGGTGCAGTTATATGTTCTAAAACCTTTTGTTGCGTGTATTAGTGGAAAAAGAAAATATATATTTGCCATGCAGCAGTGCAGTTATATGTTCTAAAGCCTTTTGTGGCGTGTACACTATTAGTGGAAAAAGAAAAAAATATATTTGCCGTTCAGCGTTGCAGTTATATGTTCTAAAGCCTTTTGTAGCTTGTATTAGTGGAAAAAGAAAAAATATATTTGCTGTTTAGCATTGCAGTTATATGTTCTAAAGCCTTTTGTGGCGTGCACACTATTAGTGAAAAAATTAAAAATATATTTGCCGTTCAGTGTTGCAGTTATATGTTTTAAAGCCTTTTTTGGTGTGTATTAGTGGAAAAAGAAAACATATATGTGCCGTTCAGTGGTGCAGTTATATGTTCTAAAGCCTTTTATGGCGTGTATTAGTGGAAAAAGGAAAAATATATTTGCTGTTTAGCGTTGCAGTTATATGTTCTAAAGCCTTTTGTGGCGTGTATTAGTGGAAAAAGGAAAATTATATTTGCCATTCAGCGTTGCAATTATATGTTCTAAAGCCTTTTGTGACGTGTATTAGTGGAAAAAGAAAAATATATTTGCTGTTTAGCGGTGCAGTTATATGTAATAAAGTCTTTTGTGGCGTATATTAGTGGAAAAAGAAAAAATATATTTGCCATTCAGCTGTGCAGTTATACGTTTTAAAGCCCTTTCTTGTGTGCATTAGTGGGGAAAAAAGGGCTTATTAGGCATTGTGTGGTGAAGTGAGAAAATTACTGACTATTTTCTGGTGTTTTAATTTCCTATTTATTTATTTGATCTAACAATATGTCAGACAGAGAAGTGGAAGCATATGAAAACAGGGGTCCAACACCCAGACGGAGCCAACCTTGTGTGGTCCCGGAACCAGGACTAAAAGGGTAAAGATAAAGTAAAATTAGAGGAAAGTAAATGTTAAAATACTAAAATGTCGTATTATTCTTGCAGAATCAATAAAATCAATCTTGTTCAGATAAGATAAAGGTGACTTACTTCACTAAGGAAGAGATCAATTGGATAAATCTCAAGACACCCAAGGACCAAAACCTCCCCCGCCAGGATCATTTGTAGTATTGTAGGAAATAAACACGGCCGTGTCCACTCATTGGAAACGCACAGATCTCAGCTGAACGGAAACGCACCTCCACTGGAAACCGGAAGTGGAGGCGCAATCCAAATATGCGTTCCACCGCAATCGGGACCGGAAGTCCGGTCCTGTCTATATCTATGTGGGGGGTTCAGTCAGCACAACCCTGTATGCAGGTGCACATTGCTATGGCGAAATACAAATACAAACGCAAAAACACAAATGCAATCGCACTCTGCAACCAGCACTCTGACCTGCCTCTATGCTGGATGTTGAATGAGGCATTAGTGTACATTTTGGCCAAAGAGTAATAAGCCACTCACCACATCAAGGTCGCCTCTATGAGTGGTCCCTAACACTAGTTCCTACCTGTTATGGAGCATGACAGCCACACAAAGCCCAGGGAGTGCAGGCACAGCATGCACACCAGGCACGCTCTGCTTTTAACCCCGTCCGGTGCCATTACAGCTTTCATCGGATCCAGCAATGCAAGTGCCAACATGCATGCTGAGCCCACTATATACTTCTCCTGGAGCCAAATGGCTACTGGTAGGCGCTATGAAAGCAGACTCAGTTTTATACTGACTTTAAAACCAGCCTCCAGGGCAGACTAACTGGAAAGGTGTGCATGACTGCATGGAGATCGTCACGCCTCCAATATATACTGCAAAGAAAAAAATGTGGGGGGTTCAGTCAGCACAACCTTGTATGCAGGTGCACATTGCTATGGCAAAATACAGATACAAACGCAAAAACACAAATGCAATCGCACTCTGCAACCAGCACTCTGCCCTGCCTCTATGCTGGATGTTGAATGAGGCATTAGTGTACATTTTGACCAAAGAGTAATAAGCCACTCACCACGTCAAGGTCGCCTCTATGAGTGGGTTAACTGTGGAACATTCATGTCCTTATGAAAATGAAGCACATATTACGGAAAAACCGTTGCAGGTCCATATCTATGGTAAACATGTCCAAGTTCCCAGTTGGACTGAAAGATAAACCTTTCATCAATAAATTTGGGCAGGACTTAAACTTTTAGCTGACAGATTCAGTACTAAGTTTTGTATTGTACCTGATACAATGCTCACGATTGAACACCTATCTGAAGCTATTAATAAATGTAACGCTAACATCACAGTGGCAAAGGAACAACTAAGAGACTGCCTTAAACTAGAGGAACTGACATCCCTCCCAGAAAAGGTTGATAAGCAATGCAACGATCTACGGAGCAAAATAGAAGCAACCAAACGATCGAAGTACCTCAGAGATATAGAGGACTACACATCATGCCGAGTATACATATGGCAGGATGCCTCCGGAACCGCGATTCCATCCTCGCGTGCAAGAAACTGCAGAACCGGCTCGGCGTCATCCGGCTCCAGCAGCAATGTCTTAGGTGGATCACAGCCTTCTTTTTTAGCAAAGTGCTGAGGCACAAGAAAGCCAATACCAGGAGAGCCGGGAGCCATCACAGGCAAAATAGATGCACCGAGGAAAACACGGTCTCAGGTACGATACAAAACTTAGTGAAAATATCAAAGATTTGAGCAGCTCTCACCTGCCAAGGATTCCACTGTTATAGCACGGAACAACTCCTTCACCCGAACCAGGAGCAATGACGAAAATATGGAAAAAGAGGTTTTGTCCAGCTTGTAGTTGTGGTAATCCAAAAAGGCTTTATTCGATATATAATATAAAATCCAGGTACAAAAATGCAGAGTCTACATGTTTCGGGCACAATTCAATCTCAGCCCTTACTCATGACTGTTACGATACAAAACTTAGTACTAAATCTGTCAGCTAAAAGTTTAAGTCCGGCCCAAATTAACTTATTGATGAAAGGCTTATCTTTCAGTCCAACTGGGAACTTGAACACATTTACCTTAAATATGAACCTGCAACAGTTTTTCCGTAATATATGCCTCAGAGCTCATTTTTATAAGGACATGAACATACCACAGTCAAATGTTCCCATATCGGACGATTCTAGTCATGAAAAATGAACTCCAGGACAGTTTAATTTAAGAATTAAGAGCAGTTTTATGCCACCAAAATCCCACCATCCAATGGAGACTTTCATTAATCTAGTTCAGCACAATGTAGATACATTGTTGCAACAATGTAAACATGGGCAATTCAACATTAGACACAATTTAAACACAGAAGGAAAAACATGCCTTTAATCATTTGTTGGATGACAATTGCCTAATATTCAAACCCGCTGATAAAGGGGGGGGATCTGGTGGTCCTAGATAGAGAATACTATGTGAAAGAGATTTTGAGTCAATTGAGTGACACCGACACGTACCAAATACTACAGACTGATCCGGTTTTTCAGATTAAAGAAGTTCTTCAGGGGGTTGTTTCTGGAGAAAGAGAGGATGGAGTAATTGATGTGAAATTAGGTGAATTTCTGATCAACCAATACCCAATCACTCCGATATTTTATACTTTACCGAAGGTACACAAATCCATGACAAGGCCTCCGTACCGCCCTATTGTGGCATCTACTGACTCCATCCTCTCCCCTCCGGCAATTTTCCTTAAGAGGATATTAACGCCTTTGACCCAGAAATCCCCATCCTATATATGGGACACAGGACATTTTTTGTCTGAGATCAGTTCATTGGTGACTGATGAGAACTGCATACTTGTTAAATTTGATGTATACAGCCTATATACCTCAATAACACACGAGAAGGGCCTGGGAGCTGTAACAGAATTACTTAATACTACTACATTTAAAACATCGGAAAATAAATTTTTCCTATCACTTCTGAAAATAGTATTAGAACGGAACCATTTTTTATTCCAGGACTCCAACTATCAGCAGCGCCACGGGATTGCGATGGGATCGAACGTCGCACCGCCTTACGCAAATTGCTATATGTCATATTTTGAGAGTCATTTTGTTTACCCTTATCCGTTATACTCACAGCATTGCATCTTTTGGCGTTGTTTAATTGATGATATTTTTTGTGTGTGGCGTGGCGACGTTCCATCCCTCACGGAATTCACCACATACCTTAACTCCAGTTGGGAGGAGCTACAATTTACTATGCACCTAGATACTGAAAAGATCTCATTTTTGGACACCTGGGTCCTGATAGGGGAGAATGGGAAGATACACACTGATCTTTTTACAAAAAGCACTGACCGCAACAGTCTACGTGTACTTACTTTTACCAGCAGTCACCTGGCATCCACGAAAAAATCTATCCCTTTTCCCCAATATCAGCGGGTTAATCTGTGAAAAAATATTAGAGGAGATGATCAAAACATTTTTGGAGAGAGGCTATCCCAAGCAGTTGTTGGAGGAACAGAGAAATAGATTAGAGAGTCCTCAAGAGGAGAAACATGAGAAATTGCCACGGATTCCGTTAATGGTCAAATACCATCCCTGGACCCAGAGACTTAAAAGCATTGTCAATAAACATTGGCAGGTTGTTTCCAGGTCATATATTCAGATTGAGGAATTTCAGAGGTCCCCTATAGAGTTGAGCGCGAATATTCGAATTGCGAATTTTTTTCTCGACTATCATAAATTTGAGATTTCGCAAATATTTAGAATATAGTTCTATATATTCGCGAAATCGAATATTATTATTATTTTTTTTTTTATTGTTATATTTTTTTCTTTCCCACTTCCCTAAAGTTGTTCTTACCTGTCCTTTGGATTCCTGGCTTCCTGGCTGCTCCAGTCAGTGCCCGTTGCCGCTTCTGCCGACTTCCGTGCTCATGGAGCATCCCCATCACCATGGGAACGTCTCCATATACTAGAATGTACTGTTGGATTTGAGAATTACATTGAAATCACAATTCGATTAATTCAAGTTATAATAATCAAATTGCGATTTCAACTTAACACTGCTATATTCCATATTCGCTAATTCTAGCCTAATATGGAATATAGCAGTGCTAAGTTGAAATCGCAATCCGATTAATTCAAGTTATAATAATCGAATTGCGATTTCAACTTAGCACTGCTATATTCCATATTAGGCTAGAATAAACGAATATAGAATATAGCAGTGTTAAGTTGAAATCGCAATTCGATCAATTCAAGTTATAATAATCGAATAGCGATTTCAACTTTTTACGTATATTCTTAATATTGCCCTAACTTCGTCTTTTAGAATATTCGCAATATTCTAAAAGACGAAGTTAGAGCAATATTACGAATATTCTAAAAGATGAAGTTAGAGCAATATTACGAATATTCTAAAAGACGAAGTTAGAGCAATATTAAGAATATTCGTAAAATACACATGTAGATTGCAATTTAGCTAATATACTGCTATAGTAATTTTTTTAATAGTGTACATATTTTACAAAACTTAAGTTCAGAAGAGGCCAAAAAAATAAGAGAAAAAAAAAAGGATTATAGCACTATATTAGCTAAATTACAATCTATATGTGTATTTTACAAAATTTCGTAATATTGCTCTAACTTCGTCTTTTAGAATATTACGAATATTCTAAAAGACGAAGTTAGAGCAATATTACGAAATTTCGTAAAATACACATAGATTGTAATTTAGCAAATATACTGCTATAGTAATTTTTTTAATAGTGTACATATTTTACAAAACTTAAGTTCAGAAGAGGCAAAAAAAAAATAGAGAAAGAAAAAAGGATTATAGCACTATATTAGCTAAATTGCCAATCTATATGTGTATTTTACAAAATTTCGTAATATTGCTCTAACTTCGTCTTTTAGAATATTCGAATATTCTAAAAGACGAAGTTAGAGCAATATTACGAAATTTCGTAAAATACACATATTAGCAATCTACTGCATAGTCAATTTTTTAATAGGTACATATTTTACAAACTTAAGTTCAGAAGAGGCAAAAAAAAAAAAGAGAAAGAAAAAGGATTATAGCACTATATTAGCTAAATTGCCATCTATATGTGTATTTTACAAAATTTCGTAATATTGCTCTAACTTCGTCTTTTAGAATATTCGAAATATTCTAAAAGACGAAGTTAGAGCAATATTACGAAATTTCATAAAATACACATATTAGCCTAGCCATAGTCAATTAGTCATAGGAACGTTGCCTTATACTATCAAAAGAAAAATCGCAATACGCGATTAATTAAATCGCATATTATTCGCGATAATTGGAATAATTACGAATATTTGATTTCTACGAATATAACACGAATATTCAATCGAATATTCGCGAAATATCGCGAAATCGAATATGGCACCCCCCGCTCATCACTAGTCCCCTATGATGTGCTTTAATAGAGCAGACAACATACGTTAGACAGAGCGATTATAGGCAGCAATAAATCTGGCCTTAGACAGAGTACACTATCCTCCCCCAGGCAAGGCACATTCCCGTGTTTGAATTGCGTCAATTGTTCAAGTGTCATCAAAGGTAGCCATTTTGCTCATCCACATTCTGGTGAGCAAATTCCAATAAGGGGCGTCTTCACCTGTGATAGTAGATTCGTGATTTACATTCTTAAATGTCCCTGTGGTTTGCTGTATGTGGGGGAGACTGTCATGAAAATCAAAGATAGATTAAGTAAACATAAATCTACTATTAGAAAGGAGAATTTATTACTCCCACTACTGTACCACTTTCATCAACAGAGACACACAATATCACAATTGCTCTATCAGGTCATTGAGAGTGTTCCATTGCCTCGCCGCGGTGGTAATAGAAACAAATTGTTGCTGAAAAGAGAGGCATATTGGATCCATTGATTGCAAATGATAGAACCAAAAGGTTTAAATCGAGAATACAATGGGTGTGGTTTTATGTGATGTCTAAAATCTTGTCCCTTTCTTTCACAGGGGAATTGATTTTCCGGAAATATCTATATTATATTTGGGACAATTTACTGGCTACCTTACATGCTGCATCACCTCAACTATGGGAGGATCTAATGATGTGACGTCAGTTCCTTTGTATCCACTTGTTTCGATATAAGTTACAATGCTAGGACGTATGTATATAGTCTGATGAAAGCACTTATGTGTTGAAAAGCGTCACTATGCTGTAATATGTGACAGAATAAATTCAGCATCCAATATATCAACAGTGCAAGTGCTGGTCTCTCCTTTATATATAACCCCTAGCCAAGAGTCAGTGGGTTTTCCAAACACAACCAATAGTTGGCATGGCCCAGGAGCAGGCCCTGTGCCCTCGCTTGTCAACCTGCCTCTGTCCTTTTCTGTTCCCTCAGCCAGAGAAGTATCGTGTGCTGTGGGCTCAGCTCCACTATACAGTGTGGGCAAGCTACTAGAGGGAGGCCAGCAGCTACTGCCCAGCCAAGATCTGGAGGAGACATCTGCTGTTTCCTCCAGTAGGCGGGCAAGTAGTGGTGAGGAGAGTGGCGTGGGAGATGGTTTTGCGAGTGGTCAGGCTCCTGGCTCAGAGACCGTTGAGGAGGACATCAGTGACGTGCATACAGTACTTGATGAAGATGTATCTGATCGTAATTTAGAGCCGGGTGATGAAGTGGCTTCTTCATCATTGGGAGAAGAGGGTGGCAGCTTGCCCGTGAGGGGGCAGCGGAGCCAGCAAGTCGTGGCCAGGAGTCAGCACGGTGGCAGCAGTGGGCGGTCGGGAGCCAAACGGGCTAGACCTCCCGTTTTACAGGAGCCTACCTGCCCGGAAGTATTGGTGCATGGTTCACGGAGGCAGTGGCAGTAGCAATTAGTCAGTGTGTAGTGTTGGGGTAAAATCACCTACTCGGCGGTGTGGCAGTTTTTTGTGAAGCCTCCAGAGGATGTGAACATGGCCATATGTAGAAGGCAGAAGGTGAAGCATGACCATGGTGTCAATGTTGGCACCACGGCCCTGTGTCAACATATGCAACGTCACAATAAAGTGGCCTGGGAGAGCCGTGGCTCCGATGTGGTGGTTCAACTGCTGCTTCACCCAGTGGCACGCACCCCGTTTCATGCAGTCAAGGCTCCACCACCTTAGCCCCAAAAAAGCTGTCTGTCCTTCCCATCATCTGCTGGTCCTGATAATCCTGCTCCTCGCCCTTCTACTCCTCGTCAGTCATTCCATCAGCAATCGATCACTGAAGCGATTGCCAAGAGACAACAGTATGCGTGCACTCATCCAACGGTGCAGAAGCTGAATGTGCTCCTGTCCAAGTTGCTAGTGCTGCAGTCCCTCCCTTTCTAAGTAGTGGACTCGAACCGAGGTGGAGAGTCCCAAGCCGTCATTTCTTTGCCAAAAAGAAAGTACCAGCCCTGCACACACATGTAGAACAGAAGGTGACGCCGCTTCCGCCTCCACATTCTCACGCCATTAGTCCTGTGACAATATCTGCCTCTTCCTCCTCATCCTCCACCGTGTGCTCAGCCTTCACTGCAGGGACAATTCACAGTGCCCCTCCAGCATACAACATGTGCAGGGCATGGCGGTGTCACGCTGTTCTGCACCTCGTTTGCCTGGGCGAACAGAGTCACACAAAGGAGGAACTGCTCTGGGTCCTTCATCAAGAAATCGAATCCTGGCTTTCTCTGTGACAACTAATAATCAGAACCATTGTGACCGACGGGAAGAACATGGTGTCGGCGCTGCATCAAGGATGGCTGAGCTATGCACCCTGGTTAACGAGTGGTTCCTTAAGTCTTCCACCCATCTGCAAGACATCCTAAAAATGGCGAGGAAACTGCATGCACTTCAGCCACTCGTACACCGCAAAGCAAACCCTCCCTGAGCTGCAGCGCCAGAACAGCATCCCCGAACATAGGCTGATATGTGACATTTCCACCTGTTGGAATTCCACCCTGCATACGTTTGATCGACTGACCAAACAGAGAACGGCCATAAACGATTTCTTGATGATCCAAGCGGACAGGAGCACTCCCTGTGTAACTTTGATGTCAGCAAGTGGCAGCTCATGCTTGACACCTACCGATTGCTCAGGCCCTTTGAGGAAACTACGCTATTTGTCAGTTGCCAGGTCTACAGGATGAACAACGTCAATTCACTGCTTCATGTCCTGGAACAGATGCTGGTAAATCTGGCTGGTCAGGGACTGGAGACGTTGCGCCTAGATCTCATGGCCACATGAGCCCTGTGGGAGCTGAACTGGAGGAGGAGGAGGACATTGGAGCACAAGCAATGTGTAGCGAAATGGGTGGTTTTTATACACAGGTGACAGGAGAGGAGGAGCAGCCAGAGGAGCCACAGGGCAATGAGGAAGACAAGGCAGAAGACCCAGACACCCCATGGCAGTATGCAGTGGAGATGGAGGCAGGGAGTCCCTCCGAGTCACTTGCGTGAATGGCCCGCTACATGCTCAGTTGCTTGGGTAGTGACAGCTGAATTGTTACCATTTGGCAGAGAGATGACTTCTGGCTCTCCACCTTGTTGGACCCTCGCTACCGATCCAAAATGGGGGCCTTTTTTTACACCCTTTGAGAGGGGGGACAAACTAAACTACTATAGAGACATCCTATGTATTCAGTTGGTTGCTGCCTATCTGTGCCATCGTCCATCCTCTCGCAGGTCTGACCGGGGGGCCCTCTGCTCTCACGTTCCACTGCCATGGCTGCTAGGGAGGGCTGGAGTGGCAGGAGCCGTACCAGCTCCATCAGCAGCACCCTAGAGTCGATAATGAGCAGCTTTCTTGACCCACCTAGTGAAGAAACTACTCACCAGCAGCTAGACATAGAGCAGAACCCAAACCAGCAGGTGGTGGCATGCTTGGACTGCACCCTGCCTGCCTTCATTGAAGATCCGCTGGACTACTGGGCAGCCACACTGGATTTGTGGCCGCAACTGGCAGAGTTTGCCCTGGAAAAGCTGTCTTGCCCAGCCAGTAGTGTGGCATCAGAGTGGGTGTTTAGTGCGGCGGGGGCCATAGTTACTCCAAGAAAAAATGTGGAGAGACTGACTTTTGTCAAGATGAATCAGGCGTGGACCAGCCTGGATTTCCACCCACCAATGCCTGATTGATCAGACTAGATCATCCATGGTGCCACACCAACACTTTCACAAAAGAGACTGGTTTCTTCTGGCTACCTGCCTCAGCTACTATTCTGATGCTGCCACCTGCCTGATGCCACACATCTGATGCCAAGTGCTCCTTCTTTTACCCACCATCTTCAGCTGGTACTGGTATTGCGACCCACCTCCCTACTTTCCTGCTGCCACCTCCACACTAAGCCGGTGGTCGTGTCCCCTCACTATTATAGGGTGTTCAGGTGTTATACAGTCGAGATACGTGGATATGCGGTCATCTACCATTGGGATTTTCGCATAGGCTGAGCAGTCAGGGTGAGTGCCAGGTCTTATGCAGGGGTCTCCCTTTTGTTCCTTAGTTTTGGATCCAGTGAGTCATATATTCATTTTGCACTGTCTTGTTTCCTGTACACCTTCCGTGACATCGGCTCACCGCACAAATCCAGTGCAGACAAGACCTTTTTTATATATCCACATATCTACCCAAGCGGCGGTTTGGCCCCCGCCCAGGGTCGTCTCGGACACCTACTGGCAGCACCAACCCAGACAACCTCCACCATTCGAACCTCCCTCCACTAAGGTTGCACCACAATCGGTGCAAACCAAACCAGGTGAGTAACTTCACTCATCCTGGGTAGGGGTAAGAGACATCAATTTGCTTTACCCTCACCTATGAGCGCCTTCTCTCCTCTCTTGGCCATCTGATCACAGGTTTAATAAGTGGGATTTTTTGCCTTATAAATGGGGTTGGGACCGACAGTTGCATTGTGGAGAAGTCAGGTGGATACACAGCTGATAGTCCTACTGAATAGACTGTTAGAATTTGTATTATGGCAAGAAAAAAGCAGCTAAGTAAAGAAAAACGAGTGGCCATCATTACTTTAAGAAATGAAGGTCAGTTAGCCCGAAAAATTGGGAAAACTTTAAAAGTGTCCCCAAGTGCAGTCACAAAAACCATAAATCGCTACAAAGAAACTGGCTCACATGCGGACCGCCCCAGGAAAGGAAGACCAAAAGTCACCTCTGCTGCGGAGGATAAGTTCATCCGAGTCACCAGCCTCAAAAATTGCAGGTTAACAGCAGCTCAGATTAAAGACCAGCTCAATGCCACACACAGAGTTCTAGCAGCAGACACCTCTCTAGAACAACTGATAAGAGGAGACTGTGTGAATCAGGCCTTCATGGGAGAATATCTGCTAGGAAACCACTGCTAAGGACAGGCAACAAGCAGAAGAGACTTGTTTGGGCTAAAGAACACAAGGAATGGACATTAGACCAGTGGAAATCTGTGCTTTGGTCTGATGAGTCCAAATTTGAGATCTTTGGTTCCAACCACCGTGTCTTTCTGCGACGCAGAAAAGGTGAACGGATGGACTCTACATGCCTGGTTCCCACCGTGAAGCATGGAGAAGGAAGTGTGATGGTGTGGGGGTTCTTTGCTGGTGACACTGTTGGGGATTTGTTCAAAATTGAAGGCATACTGAACCAGCATGGCTACCACAGCATCTTGCAATGGCATGCTATTCCATCCGGTTTGCGTTTAGTTGGACAATCATTTATTTTTCAACAGGACAATGACCCCAACCACACCTCCAGGCTATGTAAGGGCTATATGACCATGAAGGAGAGTGATGGGGTGCTGCGCCAGATGACCTGGCCTCCACAGTCACCGGACCTGAACCCAATCAAGATGGTTTGGGGTGAGCTGGACCGCAGAGTGAAGGCAAAAGGTCCAACAAGTGCTAAGCATCTCTGGGAACTCCTTCAAGACTGTTGGAAGACCATTTCAGGTGACTACCTCTTGAAGCATCAAGAGAATGCCAAGAGTGTGCAAACCAATAATCAAAGCAAAAGGTGGCTACTTTGAAGAACCTAGAATATGACATATTTTCAGTTGTTTCACACTTTTTTGTTATGTATATAATTCCACATGTGATAATTCATAGTTTTGATGCCTTCAGTGTGAATCTACAATTTTCATAGTCATGAAAATAAAGAAAACTCTTTGAATGAGAAGGTGTGTCTAAACTTTTGGTCTGTACTGTATGTCATCGGGTCACTCTGTGGTCTCTTGATGCTGCCACCACCTCCACACTGTCATGTTGTCACTCTGTGGCCTCCTCCTGATGCTGCCGCCACCTCCTGATGATGCCGCCACCTCCAGACTTTGTCATTGGGCCACTCTGTGGCCTCCTCATGCTGCTTCCACCTCACCACTATGTCATAGGGCCACTCTCTGGACTTCTCATGCTGATCCTACCCTCTCCACTTCATGACTGGGCCACTATTTTTCCCTTTTGGCCTGGTTGACATCGTCATTTATTTGACCCTTCTTCTGATCTGCCAGAAGGATGGAAAAATGAGACACACAACGGATCCTGTCTGTGTAGCAGCTGTACGGCCTGTATGGTCCTATCAGAACTGGCTTGTGATTTAGTAGCCAAAAGCAGGAGTGGGTACAAAACACAGAAGACATGCAAATATTCCATTCACGTGTCATCTCTGTTTTGGATCCACTCCTGTTTTTTGGGGCATTAGCAATACTGATGGATTACTGACCAAACGCTGCCCGAGAGAAGGCAGATGCTCAACAGACAGGATCCATTTTTTGTGGGTTATTGCTCTGACAGATCAGTGACGTCAACAGAAACGTACTGCTTACACCCTCTCCTCTGTCGGGGGGCTCTACTTGTTTGAGCGTTTAATAGAACAGGTTCTGTAGACATCTATGTGACATCTGACAACGGTGTAAAAGGAGTGTGCTTCTTCTTGGCACTAACTTCGACCTGTAAGGCTGAGTTCATACTTGAGTTATTTGGTCAGTTTTGGCCCTGTGACTGCCCAAATAAGTGAATTGAGCAGTGATTCTAAGAGTGACGCCTGTCATCTGCATGTCATACGGACTCACAATATGATTTCACTACCAGAGCAGACTCCATAGGCGTGTTACTGCAAGGCACAGTGTTCTACACCAATATAACGGCTCTCTGCAGCCAGGAAATAGCTGTTAACAAAATTCTGCACAAATAAACAATTCGGCGAACTGGCCAAAACGACTTTTTGAAAAATTCTCTCATCTCTAGTGAGCATCCAAGCTTTTGAGAACCTAGTGCAGACATTGTGTCCTATGAGGCGCTTGTTTCCTGTTGTTTTGCTCTTTAAATCTCATTTATTGATTTTAAGCATTGCATGTACTCTAAATGTTAGTGGCTCTCTGGTTACCCGTCAAATGTACATGTACTAAGACTTTAAGGGGACAAAATGAAAACTATGAGCTTGTTACTGGCAAGAGCTGTTCCTTTAAAGAAGGTGAAAATGAATTGTGCAGAGGTTGTAATATTATTGATTCTCATTTCCTGAAAGGTGTTAGAAAATGAACATTCTCTTTAGTAAAGAGAAAATGTAATACTGAACCATTTTCTATAAAGTGCAATAATTTCACAGCAATAGGGCTGGTATGAATTCTGGGAATTGTATGGATTTCTAGAAGTATAGCAGGTAGGGCTGAAACGATTACTCGATTGAATTGAGTAACTTGACACCAAAAAATCCTCAATGCAAATTTTTTGCATCGAGAATTCGCTTGTATCATGTGACCACGGAGCGCGAGTGATGCTCTTGCTATTACTCACCGCTCCGTGGTCACCTGCCGGCCCACACCGAGCTGCACTGTCCTCCCGACACATCGTCAGGACATAGTGCACATAAGCGCGCACTATTACCTGATGCCTTGTGACAGTGCAGCTCGCGGAGAAGCACTGCGGAGAGCGGCGCCCCTACAGGAAAGGTAAGTATTTTATTTCACTGGCACTGGGGACATGGCTAGGAGTGGGAGATGGTGACACTGGGGGGGCAAGCTCATGGCAATGGGGAGGGGAGCTGATAGCACTGGTTGAAATCTGATGGCTCTGTGGGGAACCTGATAGCACTGGGGGGACAGCTGATGGCACTGGGAGAGAAGCTGATGGCACTGGGAGAGAAGCTGATGGCACTGGGGGAACCTGATGGCACTAGGGGGCCAACAGATGGCACTGGGAGGGCAGCTGGTGGCACTGGGGGGGAGCCTGATGGCACGGGGTAGAAGCTTATGGCATTGGGGGGCTGATGAGTTTTTATAAAGAAAACTTTATTTTAATTAGTTTTTTGTTATTAGAATGCTCGATTAATCATTGGATTAATCGATAGAATACTCGATTACAAAAATATTCAATAGCTTCAGCCCTAGGACTGTGTATCTTATTGTATATGTAAAGATGTTTTGGAGATGGACCTTTGAAAATATAAAGAATCTGCAGCCAGTTAAGAATTAATAGGGTGCCATTCAGGATCTAAATATACTATTAGTGTTGGTCGAGCACCAAAGTGCTCGAGTAGAGCACCTCGGGATGCTCGAGTGCTCTACCGAGCACCCGAGCACAGTGGAAGTCAATGGGAGAACCCAAGCATTAAACCAGGCACCCCCTGCTCTGAAGAGGGGAGGGTGTCTGCTTCATAGTAAAAGGTCAGAAATTGATGGAAACACCACTGAAATGGTTCGGGAACAGCATGGGGAGGATGTCTGGATGCATCTTGGACTCCCAGTTCACTGCTGGGAACGATGTTGTCCGAATAGTACGCCACTTCTACAGACTGACAATAATACGCACCAAACCGAAGATAAAATCAATTTTAGAGGAAAAATTGTTAGGAAACATTCTTTCCTGTATACTTACTGTAAAATTACAAGGAAGAAGCACTCCGATACAACCTGAATATCATATAAAGGAGGACCTCATTTACATTGTGGTACAATTGTTCAGGTAGTGGGACTTCTACACTCATAAAGCCTATGCACTAAGTGAATGGGCTGCCGAAAATTACAAGGAACTGGCACTCCAATACACCCTTTATTACATATAAAGGAGGGCAATTATAATTGCTGGCCTGCTGGTGACCCTCAAAAACATTAGGAGCAAGGGCCTGCTAGTGAGCCTCTAAAATATTAGGGGCGATGGCCTGCTGCTGATCTGACTATCTAAAACATTAGGGGTGAGGGCCTGCTGCCAAGCTGACCATCTAAAACATTATGGGCAAGGGCCTTCTGCCAAGCTGACCATCTAAAAACATTTGTGGGCGAGGCCCCGCTGCTGAGCTGACCCTCGAAAACATTAGGAGAGAGGGAAGCCTAATAAGCATGTTGATATGATGGAGGAGGAGGAGGAAAATGAGAAAAGGGAGATTGAACCATATACCCTTTTTAGTGGTGGAAGGGGTGCATGAGAATGCAGTGTATTCAATACACCATAAAAGCCACATTTAGAGTGCCTTTATGTTCAGCCGCTTTCCTCTGGTGGAGTAGAGAAGTATGGGGCAATCCAGGCCTTGTTCATTTTTATAAGAGTCAACCGGTCAGCATTTTCAGTTGACAGGCGGATGCGCTTATTAGTTATTATGCCCCCAGCAGCACTAAATACACGCTCTGACAAAACGCTGGTGGCAGGGCAGGCCATTACCTCCAAGGCGTAGAGCGCCAGTTCGTGCCACATGTCCAGCTTGAACACCCAATAGTTGTAAGGCATACAGGGATCATTGAGGACGCTGACATGGTCTGCTACGTACTCCTTCACCATCTTCACAATTTTTCCCTCCTTGTGACACTAGGCCGTGCATCAGGTTGAGGGTGCTGGCGGGGTGTCATAAAACTGTCCCAGGCTTTGGAGAGTGTTGCCCTGCCTCTGTTGGAACTGCTGTGTGTTCCCCTTGTCTCCCCTCCTCGGTTGGCAAAGGAACTACGTACTCTTCAGCCAGCGTTGTCATCTGAAAATTTTTGGAGCAATTTTTCCACAAGGCCCTTCTGGTATTGCACCATTTTGCTAGTCCTCTCCACCATAGGAATGAGAGATTAGAAGTTCTCTTTGTAGCGGCAGTCGAGAATGGTGAACAACCAGTAATCGGTGTTGGCAAAAATGCATACAACGCGAGGGTCACTGGAAAGGCAGCCTAACATAAAGTCAGCCATGTGTGTAAGAGTCCCAACAGACAAGACTTTGCTATCCTCATCAGGAGGATGACTCTCAATCTCCTTGTCCTCTTCCTCCTCTTCTACCCATCCACGCTAACCAGATAGAATAAAACTTCCATGGGTACTACCCTCTGTAGCGGAGGCAACCGTCTCCTGCTCCTCCTCCTCCTCCTCATCCAATTGGCACTGAGAAGACGAACTGAGGGTGGTCTGGCTCTCACCCTGTGTACTTCCTTCCCCCATTTCCACCTCTTCCACATGCAAAGCGTCCGCCTTCATTGTGAGCAGCAAGCATTTGAGTAGACACAGAAGTGGGATGGTTACACTGATAATAGCGTTATCAACGCTCACCATCTGTGTTGATTCCTTAAAATTGCACAAAACCTCACAGAGGTCAAACATCAATGCCCACTCATGTGAAGAGTGGAAGCTGACTGGAAAGGCGACAACAATGTTGCAGCTGGAGTTCCACTACTTCCCTCTGCTGCTCACAAAGCCTGGCCAACAAGTGGAACGTGGAGTTCCAGCGCGTGCTCACGTCCCACAGTAGTCGGTGAGCTGGCAATTTCAAGCGCTGCTGCAGCATTGCCAGACCGGCGGAAGCTGTCAATGACTTGCGGAAATGGGCACAGACGCAGCGCACCTTCACCAGTAGCTCAGGGAAAATGTGGTAGGTTTTGAGAAACCGCTGAACCACTAGGTTGAACAAGTGGGCTAGGCATGGTATGTGTGTGAGCTTGCCGAGCTCCAAAGCCGCCACCAAGTTACTGCCATTATCAGACACAACCATGCCTGGTTGTAGGTTGAGTGGCGAGAGCCACAGCTCAGTCTGGTCCCTTATCCCCTGCCACAGCTCTGCGGCAGTATGCTGTTTGTCACCTAAGCAGATCAGTTTAATCACGGCCTGTTGCTGCTTCCCCACTACAGTGTTATTCTGCTTCCAGCTACTGACTGATGTCTGACTGGTGCTGCAAGATGATAATTCAGAAGTGGAAGTGGAGAAGGAGGCGGAGAAGGAGACGGGAGGGGGGGGGGGGGGTTGCTGCCACTACCATAGGTGGCAGCGGAAACCTTGATGGAAGTAGGGCCTACAATCCTTGGCGTCAGTAGCACCTGTGCCATCCCAAGGTACGACTCGCTACCGGACTCCACAACGTTCACCCAGTGTGCCATCAGGGAAATGTAGCGGCTCTGGCCAAAAGCACTTGTCCATGTGTCATTCGTTAAGTGGACCTTCCCAATAATTGCATTGGTCAGGGCACGGGTGATGTTACGGGACACATGCTGGTGTAAGGCTGGGACTACACACCCCCCTGCAGTGTTCACGCCCCTGCTCAATTTGGTACTGCACAGGTTGCAAATGACAATTATTTTATCGTCCGCACTTTCCTCAAAAAAGCGCCAGACTGCAGAACACCTACACCGTAGCAAGGGAGATTGCCGGGGGTGCTCCGGGGAATAGGCGCGGGTCTGTTTGGTGTGGCCCGCCTTCTCCCTTTTGACACCCCACTGCCTCTTTCAGCGTGTTGCAGTGCTGCGGATCCCTCCCCCTTTGTACTGCTGTACTCGCTCAGCTTGCCACCTTCCCGGGTTGGGTCAGTGACCTCATTGTCCAGCAGATTCTCTTCCACTTCCTCACTCTGGTCATCCTCCTTACTTGACCTAACAACAACCCCAGTTTTTGACAACTGTGTCTCATCCTTATTATGAACCTCTTGAAACACTAATTGCCATTCCCCACCGTCGTCTTCTTCTGACTGTGGACGCTTCAGAGTTTGGGAATAAGGGCACAAGATCTCCTCATGTCCCTCTTTAAGAGGGCTTGGCGAGAGGCCCAAATTAAGGAATGGTGATAAAAACAGCTCCTCCTAATATCCAAGTGTAGGATCACTTGTTTGCCAAGACTCTCCATGGCTAGGTATCGTGGATGAGTGTGTTTCTTGTGCTCTGGCAGCAGGCACAGTTTCACAGGGCCATGGCCTCTGCGTGCACCATCAGCAGCACGGCCACATCCCCGTCCCTTACTGCTTGTCTTGTTCATATTGATTGTTATATATGCTTGCAAGTAAGTCACACGTACCGTAACAAATGTTTTGAAAGTGTATGTGCAAAAAAAGTCACCGATATTTTTAGGATGCGCACGCGTCAAACAGAAGGTATAGCGCAGAAAATGTCTGTCACCACTGCCTAATAAAAAATTACACTAAATGAATGTCACTGATATTGAGGATGCGCAAACGTTATACAGGAGATGTAGCTCAGGTAACCTTCAGGATCTGCGCAGAGGACCGTTCGGCTGTATTCCGGATCTAAGGCTGATAGTAACACAGCACCCAGGCAGCCAAGTGAGATTGCTTGGGGTCTGTATTGCCTTGTGTAGCGGGTATTGGTGGGGTGGGGGAGTAGGCCCCCCCCCTGTGGATTTCGGTAGGCGTCTGGGTCAGTTAATGGGCGGTCTGACGGGTTTATTGTCCGGGTGGGGGGGTCGCTGTTGTCCGCATGGGGGGTAGGCGGATGTATTGGGGGTTCTGGGGGAGCTGCATCGGGGACAAGTGGCGGATCGGTGTTAGTCGAGACCCAGACGGGGGGCCCAGGAGAGGACGAGTCTGTTAGGATAGATGATCCTAATAGATGGATTAGGCAGTGGCTGAGAGACAGGCAACAGAGGGCTGTAGTCAATGGAGTATATTCAGACCAAGGTCTTGTTACCAGTGGGGTACCTCAGGGATCTGTTCTGGGACCCATATTGTTTAATATCTTTATCAGCAAAATTTCAGAAGGCCTCGATGGTAAGGTGTGTCTTTTTGCTGATGACACAAAGATTTGTAACAGGGTTGATGTTCCTGGAGGGATACACCAAATGGAAAAGGATTTAGCAAAACTAGAGAAATGGTGAAAAATCTGGCAACTAAAATTTAATGTTGATAAGTGCAAGATAATGCACCTGGGGCACAAAAACCCAAGAGCAGAATAAAAAATCAGTGATACAGTCCTAACCTCAGTATCTGAGAAAAGGGATTTAGGGGTCATTATTTCAGAAGACTTAAAGGTAGGCAGACAATGTCATAAGCAGCAGGAAATGCTAGCAGAATGTTTAGGTGCATAGGGAGAGGAATTATCAGTAGAAAGGAGGTGCTCATGCCGCTCTACAGAGCACTAGTGAGACCTCATTTGGAGTATTGTGCTCAGTACTGGAGACCATATCTCCAGAAGGATATTGATACTTTGGAGAGAGTTCAGAGAAGAGCTACTAAACTGGTACATGGATTGCAGGATAAAACTTACCAGGAAAGATTAAACATGTATAGCTGAGAGAGTAATGGATGCATGGAATAGCCTTCCTGCAGAAGTGGTAGCTGCAAATACAGTGAAGGAGTTTAAGCATGCATGGGATAGGCATAAGGCCATCCTTCATATAAGATAGGGCCAGGGGCTATCCATAGTATTCAGTATATTGGGCAGACTAGATGGGCCAAATGGTTCTTATCTGCCAACACATTCTATGTTTCTGTGTTTCTATGATAGAGCGAAAGGGGAAGTTTATGTTTGTTTTGAGGGACTGTTGCGAGCACATTTAAAACAGGAGGTCTGAGAAAAAATATGGAAAGGGAGTATGTGGAAATTTTTTTCTTGCTTCCCTTGAAAAAATTAAATTTAGACAGGACAGGGATGATAGCAAAATAAATAAAGGACGAGGAATAGCGGCGGTATCGCTTGATCCCGCGCACTTTTCCAAATTGGTTGCAGGCTTTTGCAATCTTGGTGAGTGTGATAGATGAAAAAATGCCGGAGTGTTGTTCGGCGCTGTTCTGTTACCTGGATACTATTGGGAAACATATCGCATGTGTGGGGGTCAGCCGTGGCTTTGCTACGACGAGCAATTCAGGCAGCGTAAAGCGGTTTGGCCTAACTTTAGGTGGGACCATAAGGATATTGCATTATGGTTAAAAGTCACGGCCCCGATTAGGTCAGGCCAGTCCTTTCGTGGGGAATCAGGTGGTGCAGGCCAATCCAGTTTGGCGACAGCATCCGCTAAAGGATTGTACTTCTTGATTAATGAGGGGAGCTGTAAATTTGGAGCGAAATGCTAATTTAAGCATGAATGCTCCACGTGCGGGGGTGGTCATGGAGCCACATGTTGTTTTAAGGGAAATGGACAATAAGGGGTCATACTAATAACAAAGGGGGAGACGCCGATACGTTTGGAAAGGATGGAACCGTTTCTAAATAGGTATCCAGACAGAGCTGTGGCAGAATTCTTAAAGGAGAGGTTTTTGTTAGGATTTAAGATTCCGTTTCGCCCGTCCAGTCCGGTTTTGGTGAAGAAAAATTGAAAACCTGCTTTACAGCATCCTGAGGTGGTTTCTGGGAAGTTAGACAAAGAAGTTAGGTTGGTTAGGATGGCAGGCCCCTTTGAGGAACCTCCTTTGAGTAATTTATGTTTTCCCCCACTAGAGGTAGGTGAATAAGTTTAGAATTAATCACCACCTGTCATTTCCAAAGGGTTTGTTGGTCAATGACAGCATTGATCTAGATATCTGTTCCGCGGTTTATGCTTCATTTGACGTGGCAGTTAGGAACGTGTGCAAAAGTTAGGAACAGGCTCGTTGTTAATGAAGACGAACATTGAAGCGGCGTTTCGGCTGTTCGGCACCCGGATTATTTGCATCTTTTGGGGTGTTTTTGGGAGGGCGTTTTTTTTGCCGACAGTTGTTTGCCAATGGGTTGTTCCCTATCGTGTGCATATTTTGAGAAGTTTAGCTCTTTTTTGGAATGGGTGGTTGTGGATGCGACGGGGTTTAAGTCTATCATCCATTATTTGGATAAATTCTTATGCATTGGCCCCCCAGATTCAAGGGTTTGTTCGGTGTTGTTGCACATGTTGGTTACGTTGTTTACTAGTTTTGGGGTAACATTGGCGGTTGAAAAGACCGTACGTCCAGCAACGTGTTGTTTTTTTTGGGGATAGAAATTGATACTGTCAGGATGGAGTATCGATTGCCCTTGGATAAACTCATGGACCTGAAGAAGGAAGTGTCAAGGGCAGGGCGTTTAAGAAAAATCCAGTTACGAGAGCTTCAATATCTGCTAGGCAAGCCCAATTTTGCATGCAGAATCATGCCTATGGGAAGGGTCTTTAGTCAGCGGTTAGATGAGGCGACAGCGGGGGTGTCTATGCTGCATCATTACATGCGCTTGAGTAGCGAGTTGAGGGCAGATTTGCATGTTTGGAGTGCCTTTTTAGATAATTACAATGGGAGGTCATTAAGTATCGGGGAGGTAATAGATTCTTTTGATTTTGAGCTTTTCTCTGATGCAGCTTGGAGTAGAGATTTGGGCTGTATTGTAAGTGGTGTGGGGAAGCATGGCCGGATAGCTGGGTTGGGTTAAGAATTTGGCCTTATTAGAGCTTTTTCCAATAGTGGTGGCAGTGATGCTTTGGGGTGAGGTTTCCTGTAATAAAAAAATCTGTTTTCATTGTGATAATTTGGGGTTGTTCAGGCGATCAACGGGTTATCGGCTTTGTCTCCTATGGTGGTTAAGTTGTTACAGCATTTGGCGCTGGAATGCTTATTACTAAATACATGGGTGGTGGCGGTGCATATACCAGGGGTTGAGAATTCAATTGCTGATGCACTCTCTCGTTCACAGTAGGAGCCTTTTTGGCAGCTGGCCCCAGAAGCAGAGGAAGTTAGGCTGGCGTGCCCAGGTTGCCTATGGGATTTGTTAGCAGCACTGTAGCGGGGCTCATCCACTCATCTCTGGTGCCCAGTACGTGGGATACTTATGTTAGGGCGTGGCATTGCTGGGAGGACTGGTGTGGTAGGCTGGGGACCTGGAGTTCCAGTTATTGCTTTTCTTGGGCCACTGTCGGGACAAGGGATGGTCGGTGTCAAAAATAAATAGGTGACAGGACTTGCCTTTGGTTTTAAGTTGCGCAAGATGGTTGACTTTACCAAGTTTTTTCTGGTTAGTCGCGTTTTAAAAGGGCGGTGGCGGTTGCGAGCCGAAAAGGAGGGGTGGCGTCCAGTGTTTTTTGCATTGTTTTTGGAATTGGGGGAGCAGTTATCGGTGGTCTGCAGTTCATCTTGGGAGATGCATTTGTTCTGTTTAGCTTTTTCTTTGGCATTTTTTGGGGCCATGCAGTTGGGGGAGCATGTTTCACCCATGGTCAGGCAAGTAGGGGGGTTGCTCGTGGAGGACGTTAATTTGTTAGGAGATAGGGTGGAGTTTCGCATCCGCCAATCCAAGACGTATGTGGAGGGAAAAGGGTGCACGGTTGTGCTCTACAAGATTCCGAGGTGTCTCATGTGCCTGGTTCGGTTTTTAAAGGAATATTGGGAGGCAAAAAAAACTGAGGCCTTGCCAATGTTGGTGCATGTGGACGGTTCATTTTTATCCCTTTTTCCGTTCACTGCAATTTTTCGTAGGTGTTTGGAGGGGTTGGGGGTTGGCAGCTCTGGGTATGCCAGCCACTCGTTTTGGATAGGGGCAGGAACAGAGGTGGCGCGTTTGGGCCTGGGGGACGACATGATAAAAAATATTGGGTGCTGGGAGTCAATCAGGTTAAAATCATATGTTCGGCCGGACAAATTGTAGGGCAGCTCAGCAGTGTGTTTTGCTTTTTTTTGTTTCATTATTGATGGTGCAGAATCTTCTTTCATTGCAGGCGCAGAATCTGCATTGGTGTGGATCCTGGGACACTCCTTTGTTTTTTGGGGAGCATTGAGGGCGTTGGTTAGACCTGACATCAGCAGCAGGGTCTTGCTCAATCGGATGTAGTGGTAAGGTGGCACAGGTCTATAGTATGGGGCAGCGTTATGACTGAGTTTCACCATTTTGTTAAGCTAGATACGGCATGTGGAAGGAAACGAGTTGGGACTGCGCCCGTTCAGGGAACTACTAAGGGATATTAAGTTTGATATGCTTAGGTCATGGGTTTTGTTCCCGAGGTTGGTGACCGTATGGTCCGACATAGTCCCGCGTAAGGTATGGCGTGGGGCTCTATCAGTTGAGGCGGTGAATAGGGCCCGTATAAAAGTCAATAGTGTGATTTATGTTGCAGAACGGGGCAGTGTCAGTTAGACATTTGAATTTAGAGAAGGTTTTTGGCGGGACGATGGAGTTCATCTCAATGCGGTCGGCATTGATATGTGGTGTCTGGCCCTACAAGAGGGGATTGAGACAGTGCTGGGTGTGTGGAGGGACCCACGTTCTTAAGGTGATTAAGACCGTGCGTTTGTGACGGGGGGAGGTCCTTGGGGTTGGAAATAAGGTGTGGTAAGAAGGAGGGGAGGGCTCTACTGTTGGGGCTGGACTCCCATGGTTTGTGGTTGCTTATGGTGGTGTTAAGGTGCCATCAGTGATGCCTCTGAGCTGGCGCTCATCGGCTGGGGGCAAGATGGCCTACCCCGGATGGAGTTATCATTGTTTGGGGCTTCAAGGACCGCCTCCTGTATGTTTATGTATATGTTATACATATGGGGAATGGGTTGTCATTCATATGCTGTTGCATAGGGGTTAAGGGGAATATTTATGTTATTTCTTAAAAAAAAAGTATATGTTAAATAAAGCGGCTGCTGTGGCAGATATTAATCCAACCTGGTGTCTGTGTCCTTTTTGGGGTTGGCAGGGTAGGAGAGCTTTAGGCTACATTGGAGGGGTTTCATTTAAGCAGGGATACATCTGGGTCTGGTAAGTATAAAAAGGGGGCAAATGAATTTTACCAATACCACCGTCATATCGCTGCCATCAGCAGCAAAAAAATTAGACTGAATGTCACTGATATTTTGGATATGCAAACGTTATACAGGAGATGTAGCGCAGGTAATGCAACTGTCCGCAGCGGACACCGTCTATAGAAAAAGTACACTGGATGTCACAGATATTTCTAGGCTGCACACACGTTAGACAGGAGATGTAGTGCAGATAATGTCGCTGTCACCAGCGGCCAAACAATTTCAAGCTATTTAGCGCAGGTTGCACTGAAAATATATATTGCTTTCAGATACAACTATAGTCCTTAAAAGGACTTTTGGGTATCTAACAAGTTTTAGCAATTTAGTGCAGGTTGCACTAAAAGTATACACTGAACAAAAATATAAACGCAACACTTTCGATTTTGCTCCTATTTTGCATGAGCTGAACTCAAAGATCTGAAACATTTTCTACATACACAAAAGACCCATTACTCTCAAATATTGTTCACAAATCTGTCTAAATCTGTGTTAGTGAGCACTTCTCCTTTACAGAGATAATCCATCCCACCTCACAGGTATGGCATATCAAGGTGCTGATTAGACAGCATGAATATTGCACAGGTGTGCCTTAGACTGCTCAGAATAAAAGGACACTCAGAAATGTTCACAGTTTTGCCTTACTGGGGGGGGGAGGAAACCAGTCAGTATCTGGTGTGGCCACCATTTGCCTTACGCAGTGCAACACATCTCCGTTACATAGAGTTGATCAAGTTGTTGA
Source organism: Bufo gargarizans (assembly GCF_014858855.1). Classification (NCBI taxonomy): domain Eukaryota; kingdom Metazoa; phylum Chordata; class Amphibia; order Anura; family Bufonidae; genus Bufo; species Bufo gargarizans. The sequence goes on along the minus strand of NC_058085.1, from coordinate 275,187,898 downwards.
TTGTGGCCTGTGGAATGTTGATCCACTCCTTTGTGTTTATTCGTCCGAACACCGCGATGTGCCGAGGCATGGCGATGCTCAAGCCGAACTAGTGTTTGGCCGAGCATGCTCGGCCAACACTATATACTATATTGCACCTTGTAGTATTTAGCACCCAGATGAATAGTGGAAACAATGTTCAGATAGTGACATACAGAGTCCATATAAAAAGTACTAAGCATTGTTCCGATAAATACAGAGCCAAGGTATTGAAATCAGTGCTCAGGTAGCAGTAGTGTAAATCATGCCTAGATAAATAGTGCAATGAGTGCCCCTAAAATTCAGCACTGATATTTAGCAGATGTTAAGTGGGTTTTCTCATATCAATTATTTATGGCCACAGGATAGATTTCTGATAGACGCAGGTATGCACCAATCACTAGAATGACCACTCCCCCAACATCTAATGTTAATTTTTACTTATAATAGTTCATCCCAGTTCAAGGTTTAGCGCAAACAATGTTCTTTCCTGGATAGCTACAGAGTGGACTACTTGCAAAATATCTAATTGACAAAAACCTACACAGACAACCTATGAAGGCCACATATATTGAGTAAATCACAACCGATAACACTATGTGCATAGCCAGATCACCAAAGAAAAAGCGACAACATGTAAGCAAAAAATATATACTTTATTAGAACAACACAATAAAAGGCATATAATGGAGTCTTACATCATCGAGTGGAGTAAAAGTATAAAAGAGGGACACAGCGGGGAGGGGACCGATAAATGTGAATACGTATAGGGGAAGCAACAAATGTAATTAGATAAATAAATACACACGTGTAAATGTTGCCTCCGGTTTAGTAACAGAAAATGAAGGAAATAGATACTGCAGCAGGTTTCCACACACAGGCAAAAGACTAGTAAAGTACATAGCAATAGTGCCTCAGGTAGACCAGGAACCACATATAATAGCTCATTCAATTATAAACAGACGTATTAACGGTCACATCACCCATCCAGTGTCCCTCACTTACCCTACGCATTTCGCTGAATGGCTTCATCAGGGAAAGTGAGGAGCGGTGAGATGGATGTCTTATTTATATCAAGTACATAATGCTGAATTACGGACACCTATGCGTAGTCAGAGACTCACAAGTCATTTGGGCACACAGCCATGCCTCCCAGGCAAAAAGAATCCTGAAACCCTAGAAGTATCCAATTGGAACTTTAAGAGTAAAGTAGGGGCGTGATTAATGCCAAAGCACATCCCCCACTCCCCAACACATGACCGCTAAATCTAAGCAGTCATTGGTGCACATGTCTTGATGTGTCCGGCTCCTTGTCACATGACCACTTGTTTAATTGCAACATGAGATCCTCCAGTCCACATCATAGAGGGAGGTGCTGAAGGTCCTTCACCGGTAGAGACATTCTTGGTATACAGGCAGTATGCATAAAAGTTGCGATCACGTGACTGAGTCACGTGACCACAGCAGGTCATATGACCCATAGTCAAAAGGTCCTTCACTGGTAAAGACCTTCTTGATACACAAACAACATGCAAAGGACCTGCGATATCGTGACCAAAACAGGTCAAGTGACCCTTAATTACAGTAAAAGAGGAGCCGGACATGGCCAAGTAACCTAATAGAAAAAAGGGAAACAGGAACATCTTTTAAAACTTTGCCCAAATTAGGAGAATGCAATGTGCTGTGTGACACAGCCCTACAGACATTTTAAAAACTGAATTATAGACAACTGGATAAACACCATAATACTGGTGTGTTAAAACGAAATGGCATGGAGACAAATACATCTAAGATAAATGTCTCAGATCATGTAGCAATAAATATGAACCTTAATGAATACATAATCCCTACATATATTTTACAGTCTACATTCATAGACAAGTACATATAATCCTACAGTACATACGAATTTCCATTATGACACCATATAATTATACATACAGTTGCAAGAAAAAGTATGTGAACCCTTTGGAATGATATGGATTTCTGCACAAATTGGTCATAAAATGTGATCTGATCTTCATCTTAGTCACAACAATAGACAATCACAGTCTGCTTAAACTAATAACACACAAAGAATTAAATGTTACCATGTTTTTATTGAACACACCATGTAAACATTCACAGTGCAGGTGGAAAAAGTATGTGAACCCTTGGATTTAATAACTGGTTGAACCTCTTTTGGCAGCAAGAACTTCAACTAAACATTTCCTGTAGTTGCAGATCAGACGAGTAATTCTTGACCATTCCTCTTTACAGAACTGTTTCAGTTCAGCAATATTCTTGGGATGTCATCTCATTGGGCAGCATCTCAATCGGGTTGAGGTCAGGACTCTGACTGGGCCACTCCAGAAGGTGTATTTTCTGTTTAAGCCAATCTGTTGTTGATTTATTTCTATGCTTTGGGTCGTTGTCCTGTTGCAACACTCATCTTCTGTTGAGCTTTAGCTGGTGGACAGATGGTCTTAAGTTCTCCTGCAAAATGTCTTGATAAACTTGGGATTTTTTTTTCCTTTGATGATAGCAATCTGTCCAGGCCCTGACGCAGCAAAGCAGCCCCAAACCCAGAAATCCATATCATTCCAAAGGGTTCACATACTTTTTCTTGCAACTGTATTTAAAAAATTAAATTGTGGTGTAAAATATCTAATTGCTACACAGAAAGCTTACCAACATCTGACCTGAGTTAAGTTACAGTACTGTGTCTTTATTTTACTGCAGCTGGCTGTATCTTATATCAATGCTATTATTCAGTAAATCATTTATTGACTTTGCCATTGTTTAAAGAGGACCTGTCACCACCCCTGACATGCCTGTTTTAATAGCTTCATGCATTCCCCACGTACTAACAATTCTGGAGCATCTGTTCTTATGTCTGTATATTGTGCCATTCCTTTATTATTTCTACTAGAAGTTATGAATAATTACAGGCAGTCTGTAGTAAGGGTACAGAAGGTGGTAACCAGTTGGGGGGGGGGGGGGTGTACCTACACAGATGGAAAATGGCAGCACTGATTGGATAGAGTCAGTCTGTGCAGGTACCCCCCCCCCCCCCAGCTTTTTACCTCCCCTCTGTACCCTTACTGAAGGCTAATAGCAATTTATTCATAACTTCTAGTAGAAATAACAGAGGAATGGCACAACATGCCAACATGCAGACATATGAATAGATGCTCCAGAATTGTTATTACATGGGAAATGCACAAAGCTATTTATACAGACATGGAGCGGTGAAAGGTCCTCTTTAACTCTATTTACTCCTGTATCCCTGATTCCACAGTAAAATAGCCATGAAACATAACATAGAGCAACCAGAATGCATCAGCAGTTGGAACACCATTATCCATTAATCCATCCATCGTCCTTAAGGTTAGTGTTAAGGAACTACATTTAAGCATAGTATATGTCAGCATAAAAGCGTAAAAGACATGTTCTGTTGGGTTCAACCTCAGTCCATTGTGTTATGTATGGAAGTATTATGCTGTTTACTATAAATGGGCTCTACTTTTAGTATTATACATTCTATCCGTGATCATGAAAGTGCATCAGCCAAATGGACAACCAGGCAGGGAGCATGCTAATAGGTGAGGTTGCTGAAAGAGAACATTCTTCAAGATCTACATTTTTGCTGGCGGGTAACAAGCACTGCAGAACAATCGCCATACCTCTTTTATGATCTTTACTCACTGTCTGTCCCTTCTGCAACTTCCTGTCCTTTTTGGTAATGTCATCGCCACTCTAGCGATTTTCATCTTCTTTGTGTGGTACCAAATCAGTTAGAAGTATAAGTATGTGCGCACATATAACTTTCACAATGAAACCAGAAAACAAGTTGCTTTCATGGAAAAAACTTCTCACCCCCCCCCCCCCCTGAGAGAGAGACTTTATTAAAGATACATCCTCTTATATACAGGTGAAACTCAAAAAATTAGAATATTGTGCATTTATTTCAGTAATGCAACTTAAAAAAGGTAAAACTAACATATGAGAGAGACTCATTACAGGCAAAGCGAGATGTTTCAAGTCTTTATTTGTTATAATTTGGATGATTATGGCTTACAGCTTATGAAATGGAATAAATTGAAATGATATATTGAATATACGCCTATAAATACAATAGAGCAAATAACATGAAGATAGGCGCTAAAACAAAATAATAATGTCTTTATTAATTGTCTACTTAAGAAATAGGGGGTGTCAACCGTCAGTATAATGTGCAAAACTGACTATAACAATTGTGAAAACACTGATATATACCAAATAGCACCACCATCTGGATTGCCAGTGTAGTCTCACAAGCTACTAGCATAAGGGGCTCATTCCACCACAGGGTTCAAGATGTGTAACCCAGGGTGAAAGGTATCGAGGGGATGTATTGGTATAGGAATTTCACCAAACACCACTCCAAAACAGTGAGAGCCAGCGCGCAGACTCTCACTGCACTAATAATCACAGGTGCTGGACTATGGCAGAGCAATAGCAATCACTCCAGGTGGATTAAAGGAGCAATAGTTGCCCTGACATGTCCCTTATTGGCAACAGCTCAACGCGTTTCCATGCATTGGGGATGCATTTCATCAGGAGCTATGTGCACCAGGTTAATACTAGAGCCCAGAGCCTCAGTGTTGTTTTACTGACCGAGGTAATGGACAAACAAACAGTGATAGAGATCCCTGCCTAGCGCCGTTTTCCTCTAGTGTGAGGTACGGAGCTTTACAAACAGTCACTATCCTGCCTGAGCTAGCAACCTCTAGGCTGAGGTGCTGCGTGCTAGTGTGCATGTAATTCGGCACTGTGATGGCCGCAAAGCGGCCCACAGAACGCCGAGCTTTACAGGGTGAAGCCCCGCCCTGTTAGACACGCCTCCGTCAATCAGCCAATCCGGCCAGGAGGTACGGCACAAGGCGAACCAAAGGCTGAAGGGAGGAGGAACACGGTGAGTCACAGGGAAAGCGCAGCAAGCGCCACATAAACAAAGCAAGGAATTTACAAGGCGGCTTTATATACATTTATCGCAGCATGGACACCTTTATTGTAAATATACAGTTAAGGAGAGTCAATCCAGGAGAGGTGTGTAAAAACGGATAGACACATAGATTCATGTGTGTGGCCACTTATCTCAATGATCACACACATGAATCCACTCCTCATAGTGCATTGTACAGTAACACAAAGAAATCAGCCTGGTCACTAGATAAATGGGACGTATGAGATCGCATCATTAAGGCCAGATGGTTTGATGGTATTCAGAGAAAAAATCCATCTCGCCTCTTTTTGCAACAATATGCGATCATAATCACCGCCCCTTGGTGACGGCTTCACAGAGTCGATCACTTGAAATTTGACCGATGATGTATCCCCCCTGTGAAGGTCAAGAGCATGACGAGCAATTGGCGTATCTTTGAGATTGGTAATATCCAAAATATGCTCCCCAATCCGTCTTCTTAGCTCTCTGATGGTTTTGCCCACATATTTGATGCTGCATACACATGTCATTAAATACACAACACCAGCTGACTTGCAATTGTGGAAAGACTTAATGAAGAACGTTTTGTCCGCAGTGCTGTTAGTGAAGCTTTTGGATTTTTTAATAAACCCACAAAATTTACAGGATCCACAAGGAAACGTACCTGTAAGTGGGTTTCGCAGCCATGACTGCGGACGGGGGCTGATGTACAAACTATGTGTCAACATATCACGTAAATTATTGTTGCGGCGATAAGTGACTGAAGGGTTGGCTGAAATCATCCCACCAATATCCGGATCGGATTTCAAAATGTCCCAGTGCTCGTTAAGGACATGGCGCACCTCGTCATGGGCACCGTCAAAAGTCCCAATAATCCTCACGATGTTCTCACTAGTGTCCCTCTTTTTCGGAGACAACAACAGATCCCTGTTGGTACTCATTGAGTGCTGGTAAGCCTGCTTTAGACACTGCTGAGGATAACCACGACACTGAAACCTCTGCTGGAGATCTTTAGCAGCCACCCTAAAATCACTGAGATGAGAACAATTCCTCCTAACCCTCAAGTATTGGCCCTTAGGGATTCCTCTCCTAAGGGCCACAGGGTGCGCACTGTCCCATTTCAAAAGGTTATTGGTAGCTGTGGGCTTTCTGAAGACGTTGGTACTAATATGCCCATCAGCAGACAATGAAATGGACAGATCCAGGAAGGAAATGTTCTTCATATCCATTTCTGAGGTGAAAAAAAGTCCCACGGTGTTATTGTTGAGGACCGCAACAAATTCACGGAACAACTCACTGTCGCCCCCCCACAGGATCAGCACATCATCGATGTACCTGATCCAGAGGGGGACAACGTCTGTGAATCGCTCCATATCTTCACAAAACACTACCTCCCTCTCCCACCAGCCCAGGTAGAGGTTCGCAAAAGTCGGGGCACAGGGACTGCCCATTGCGACCCCCCTGAGCTGGTGGAAGATAGAGCCATCAAACAAAAATACATTGTGTGTGAGTATGAAACTCAACAATTCCATTACAAAGGCATTATGGGCCCTGTATTGTTCAGCTATGGAGCGATTCACAGACGTTGTCCCCCTCTGGATCAGGTACATCGATGATGTGCTGATCCTGTGGGGGGGCGACAGTGAGTTGTTCCGTGAATTTGTTGCGGTCCTCAACAATAACACCGTGGGACTTTTTTTCACCTCAGAAATGGATATGAAGAACATTTCCTTCCTGGATCTGTCCATTTCATTGTCTGCTGATGGGCATATTAGTACCAACGTCTTCAGAAAGCCCACAGCTACCAATAACCTTTTGAAATGGGACAGTGCGCACCCTGTGGCCCTTAGGAGAGGAATCCCTAAGGGCCAATACTTGAGGGTTAGGAGGAATTGTTCTCATCTCAGTGATTTTAGGGTGGCTGCTAAAGATCTCCAGCAGAGGTTTCAGTGTCGTGGTTATCCTCAGCAGTGTCTAAAGCAGGCTTACCAGCACTCAATGAGTACCAACAGGGATCTGTTGTTGTCTCCGAAAAAGAGGGACACTAGTGAGAACATCGTGAGGATTATTGGGACTTTTGACGGTGCCCATGACGAGGTGCGCCATGTCCTTAACGAGCACTGGGACATTTTGAAATCCGATCCGGATATTGGTGGGATGATTTCAGCCAACCCTTCAGTCACTTATCGCCGCAACAATAATTTACGTGATATGTTGACACATAGTTTGTACATCAGCCCCCGTCCGCAGTCATGGCTGCGAAACCCACTTACAGGTACGTTTCCTTGTGGATCCTGTAAATTTTGTGGGTTTATTAAAAAATCCAAAAGCTTCACTAACAGCACTGCGGACAAAACGTTCTTCATTAAGTCTTTCCACAATTGCAAGTCAGCTGGTGTTGTGTATTTAATGACATGTGTATGCAGCATCAAATATGTGGGCAAAACCATCAGAGAGCTAAGAAGACGGATTGGGGAGCATATTTTGGATATTACCAATCTCAAAGATACGCCAATTGCTCGTCATGCTCTTGACCTTCACAGGGGGGATACATCATCGGTCAAATTTCAAGTGATCGACTCTGTGAAGCCGTCACCAAGGGGCGGTGATTATGATCGCATATTGTTGCAAAAAGAGGCGAGATGGATTTTTTCTCTGAATACCATCAAACCATCTGGCCTTAATGATGCGATCTCATACGTCCCATTTATCTAGTGACCAGGCTGATTTCTTTGTGTTACTGTACAATGCACTATGAGGAGTGGATTCATGTGTGTGATCATTGAGATAAGTGGCCACACACATGAATCTATGTGTCTATCCGTTTTTACACACCTCTCCTGGATTGACTCTCCTTCACTGTATATTTACAATAAAGGTGTCCATGCTGCGATAAATGTATATAAAGCCGCCTTGTAAATTCCTTGCTTTGTTTATGTGGCGCTTGCTGCGCTTTCCCTGTGACTCACCGTGTTCCTCCTCCCTTCAGCCTTTGGTTCGCCTTGTGCCGTACCTCCTGGCCGGATTGGCTGATTGACGGAGGCGTGTCTAACAGGGCGGGGCTTCACCCTGTAAAGCTCGGCGTTCTGTGGGCCGCTTTGCGGCCATCACAGTGCCGAATTACATGCACACTAGCACGCAGCACCTCAGCCTAGAGGTTGCTAGCTCAGGCAGGATAGTGACTGTTTGTAAAGCTCCGTACCTCACACTAGAGGAAAACGGCGCTAGGCAGGGATCTCTATCACTGTTTGTTTGTCCATTACCTCGGTCAGTAAAACAACACTGAGGCTCTGGGCTCTAGTATTAACCTGGTGCACATAGCTCCTGATGAAATGCATCCCCAATGCATGGAAACGCGTTGAGCTGTTGCCAATAAGGGACATGTCAGGGCAACTATTGCTCCTTTAATCCACCTGGAGTGATTGCTATTGCTCTGCCATAGTCCAGCACCTGTGATTATTAGTGCAGTGAGAGTCTGCGCGCTGGCTCTCACTGTTTTGGAGTGGTGTTTGGTGAAATTCCTATACCAATACATCCCCTCGATACCTTTCACCCTGGGTTACACATCTTGAACCCTGTGGTGGAATGAGCCCCTTATGCTAGTAGCTTGTGAGACTACACTGGCAATCCAGATGGTGGTGCTATTTGGTATATATCAGTGTTTTCACAATTGTTATAGTCAGTTTTGCACATTATACTGACGGTTGACACCCCCTATTTCTTAAGTAGACAATTAATAAAGACATTATTATTTTGTTTTAGCGCCTATCTTCATGTTATTTGCTTTACAGCTTATGAAACCCCAAAGTCACAGTCCCAGGTCCCCTTTGTTCAGGGGGTATGGATTAATTAGCTGACTAGAGTGTGACACTTTGAGCCTAGAATATTGAACCTTTTCACAATTTTCTAATTTTAAACTGCATTAATGCAATTCCTTTTAATTTGCATTACTGAAATAAATGAACTTTTGCACGATATTCAAATTTTTCGAGTTTCACCTGTAGTAGGTATGATGTAGACAAAAGGGGTGTTCCTTAAGAAAAGGTATTTGGCTCCTGAACTAGATGGGAGTGGTTCACCATCTTCAACCCTGAGTTTATTGGTACATTTTATTGAAATTTGCAAACTAGCATTCACCCCCCCCACAGTGATCTTAAAACAAAGAAATGGACAAGAGGTTCACATAGCTAATTAGCTGCCCTCTTGTTGTCAATAATTAATATTACAGAATTTACACATTATATATAAGCACCTATCTTTTACAGTAAGGACATACATGACATAGAGATACATCATATGGCTATGGAGCCTGTAGTGAGAGAGAGAGAGAGTCCAGTTATGCTTGGTTCCAACTTCTTTGATGCTGTTGCCTTAAGCTTCCACTACCTTTCTTCCATTGTTCCTTCCTTCCTTTCCTTCCCGCTCGCAAAATTTTACCAATAAAAAGGTCTCTTTTGCAAGTTAGCTATGGAACCACAGAGATTTGACTCCTTAGATGCCATAGTCAATTGTGACCATGGCATCTGAGGCAGCTTTCCCTGGGAGCGGCCCAAACAGCTTTCCTTCACAAACATCGAAAAAGCTGTTCATTGGTGGTAATAGGCTGGAGCCTGTGCAAGGCTAACCAGGTCTATCACTGTCAGTCATACTCCAATATGCAATACTGCATTGGAATATAATGAAACAAAAAAAAAACTAAATGGCCAATTTGCCATCTTTTTCTCAGCCTCACCTCCCAAAAACAATTGAATAAAAAGTGATCAAAAAGTCATGCACAAAATGGCATCACTGAAAACTACAGATCGCCCTGCAAAAATTGAGCCCCATCCAGCTCCATAGATGGAAATATCAAAAAGTTATGGGCTCAGAATTTGGCGATGCAAAGAATTTTCTATTTTTTTTCCCGGGGGAGATTTATCAAACTGGTGTAAAGTAGAACTGGCTTAGTTGCCCATAGCAACCAATCAGTTTCTACCTTTCAAGTCGATTCTACATAACTCAAAAAACATATATAGATATAGATATATATATATATATATATATATATATATATATATATATATGTGTGTGTGATGTGCAGTGTTGTTTTTGCACCAAACATATCTTTTGGAATTATGGAAAAAAAGTTCAACCTTGGTTTCATCAGACCATAACACCCACATGTTTTTGGGAGACTTCAGTGTTTTTGCAAAATGTAGCCTGGCTTGGATGTTTTTCTTCGTAAGAAAAGGCTTTCGTCTTGCCACTCTACCCCATAGCCCAGACATATGAAGAATATGGGAGATAGTTTTTTTTTTTTTAATACTATTTTATTTTTATTTTTCAACATACAAAAAAAGTTTTCCATATAGCTCATAAGAAAGAACAGATAACATACATATTGACCAAGTAAAAGAAGTTTACAGGCATTTAAAATCTATTTCTTCATTAATCATATCAATAATCTATCCCAGTCTTTAGTCTGTTTCTTTTCTCATATCAGAAAACATTTACCATCCCCTCCCTCTCCCATCCCTATCCCTCCCCACTCTCCCTTGGTTGTCCTGTGGGGTTTCAGTCTAAAACATTACTTTCCTAATCCATCTTCCGGGGTTTATTACCTATTCTTTGATCTTCGGGTTTAGTCTTCATTTAATCTATTTCTTCCTTCTTCTTATTATCCCTCTTTACTCCTATCCGTTTCTGTTCCCTATCATTTTGTTTTACAGGCATATTCATATCTCTGCACCCTTTCACATAGATTTTTCCATTCTTCAATGTTTGGTGGTCTATCCGCTCCCCACCCTCTAGCCACTACGACCCGGGCCAACATTAGGTTTTTGATCCATTTCATTTTAATTTTTCTTTCCAAACCACTTTTCCTAATATATCTGAGCACTGCGGTCGAAATCTCTAGTGGCACGGAGCCCCCAGTTGTTCTGGTAAGCTCCTGAAATACCTGAGTCCAAAAAACCTGCATGGGGGGACAATACCAGATCAGATGTATAAAATCTGCATTATTCGCCTTACATTTCCAGCACCTGGAGTCCTCTGTTTTATACATTCTACTCAGCACCCACGGGGTGATATAGATTCGGTGAAGGATAGAAAACTGTATCAGCCGAAAATTACTCGATAATGTGCTTCCTTTTATACTTCTGTAGATATATCTCCAATCTAAAGTGTTAGAATCCACCTCCAGTGCCCATTTATTTTCACTATTAAATTTCGTCACCCCCCCCCTAGTCCCCTTTTAATTTTTTTATATATCTGTGAGATTGATATTTTCTTAACGATACTGTAATTACAGAATTCGGCAAATTCCGAGTGTTCAGTAACTAAGTACTCTTTATTTTTAGTTGACTCAAATGCGTGTTTTAGTCGAAGATATCTAAACCGTGTGAGGGTATCTAATTCTATACTAAGCTCCATTTCCTCTAATGCCCTAATCTTTCCTTCCACCACAATCTGTGATATGTACTTAATACCATTTTTTTCCCAAAATATATAATCATCTAACCCCTGAAACTCACTTAAATTTAGATTCCCCCATATGGGGGTAAACTTTTGTGAAAAATTTATTCCCAATAGCTTTTTAACTTTAGCCCATACTAAGTGCATCATTTTGCTGATTGGACATTTCCTACCCTTCAATTTTATACTCCCAGTTTCCAGAAGACTAATCATATTGTATTGGAGCCCTTCAAACTCGCCCATCAGGAAGTGACGTATTCTGTCATCCTCTGTCATTAACCATTGAAGCTGGGATGCGTAATAGTAACCTCTAAAACAGGGAACCGACAGACCCCCATCTTCTTCATCCAACCATAAATATTTTTGTTTCAACCTAACCCTTTTTTTCCCCCATATAAGGTCATTTATCATTCCTTCCAGTGCCTTAAAACAGCGATCCCCTATCCACACACGGCATGATGATATGACATAAAGAATCTGTGGTAACAGGACCATCTTAATAATGGCAATTCGGTCCGCCTGCCGCATCAGTAATTTTTGCCAGGTACTTATTTTATTTTTTACCCTTTTAATCATAGGGGAGATATTGAGTTCTATATACTCCTGGGCCCTAGAACTGATTTTTATACCAAGGTATTCAAATGCTTCTGTGGGTTTTAATATCTTCACATTTATATCCGTTCGCTTAATTTCATAACCAACTGGGAGCAGCACCGACTTCATCCAGTTCACCCTAAAACCGGAAATTTGTCCGAACTGGTTCACTGTCTCCATCAAGTATGGCAACGTTTGTGCCCCCCCGTCCAGGAAAAACAGAATGTCATCCGCGTATAAACATATTTTGTCTAATGCAATATGGCAATTAGGCAATATGGGAAATTGTTGTCACATGTACCACACAGCCAGTACCTGCCAGATATTCCTGAAGCTCCTTTAATGTTGCTGTAGGCCTCTTAGTAGCCTCCCAGACCAGTTTTCTTTTCGTCTTTTCATCAATTTTGGAGGGACGTCCAGTTCTTGGTAATGTCACTGTTGTGCCATATTTTCTCCACTTGATGACTGTCTTCACTGTGTTCCTTGGTATATATAATGCCTTGGAAATTATTTTGTACCCTTCTCTTGACTGAATGAGATCCCTCTGATGCTTTGGAAGCTCTCTGTGGACCATGGCTTTTGCTGTGGGATGCGACTAAGAAAATTTCAGGAAAGACCAACTAGAGCAGCTGAAAAGGGGTGGCCTTGCGGTTCGCCCGGCGTTTGTTTAGCGGTGAACTTTGTGTGTTCGCGATTCGCCGAACATATGGAGATATTCGCGCCCGCCATAATATTTTACATTGTGAAGAACTTTGATCCATGACACATCCATCAGGTGGTACAGGACAGCCATTTGAAACGTTTCAGCACATGGACATACCCCCTACCTTATAAATAAACCTGATCTGGCCGCAATTTTACATTCAGTATTTTGCCAGTTTAGGGAGAGGTTGCTGTGTGGAGCAGGGACAGACTGTTATGGACACCAAACGCTAGCTAACAGGGCCACAAAAGTCTTTTTAAGGACTGGTATAGGTGTGCTATCAATAGGTGTGATACACAGAGAGGTGCAATATACTTATAATATACTTTTATAATGAGTCAAAAACACATAGATCTATATAGTGATCACCTGGAAGTCAGGGGCCTAGGGGCTAGGGGCTTACTTGGGCCATTTTTATATAGGGTAAGGTTCCGGACGGGGTCAGTCTTATCAGGGCGGGTGGTCTGTGGTTAGGCTATCAGGGCCAGAATAGCACCCCCCTGTAGGGCAATATCAGGGACAGTTCTTTGCCCACCCTGTCCTTCAATACCACATCATCATCTAGCCCAGGGATGGATGTTTTTTGCTTTCCCTCCGGGATTCATGGATGTGCACTGGAACCCCCCGGATTGTGGTAGGAGATATGGTTTCTGATTTGGTGCCGCCGATCACTTGATTTAGTGCCGCCGAGCACTTTTTATTGCCTACCACATCTATGCATTTTGCTTAACTTTAATAATTTAATTTATTTTCATTTTGAGGGTTATCTTTTCCATTCACATGTTCGCAAACTGGGTCTGCATCCGTTCCGCAATTTTACGGAACGGGTGCAGACCCATTCATTTTCAATGGGGCCGAAATGTGCTGTCCACATTTGCGGATCCGCACTTCCGCATCCGCGCTATTGCAAAAAAATAGAACATCTCCTATTCTTGTCCGCAATTGCAGACAAAATTAGGCATTTTCTATTATAGTGCCGGCGATGTGCGGTCCGCAAATTGCGAAATGCACATTGTCGGTGTCCGTGTTTTGCGGATCCACAAAACACTTACAGACGCGTGAATGGACCCTCATAGTAACATTATTAAAGGTTATGTTTTATCTTTATGTATAATCTAAAGGATTGCCTTCCTTTTACAATGTTATAATATACTGTCTATGTTAGAAAGTATATTATAGTGCATTTGTATTGTGCGGCAGTTGTGTGCGGTTCTGCTGCGATACTGCAGGTATATAGAGGGACAAGCGTTATTGGAACAAATAATTTCTACTGGCGTGATATACCAGTTGCTTCCCCTTATAAATTGAAGCAGGGTGTTATATACCAATATACTTTCTTTATAGTGCATTTGGGTACTGTATAGTGCATTTGCGCCTGCGCCTGCGCGTACGCGAAAATTATATTGCCGATATTTTGCATTGAAAAAAATAATAAATAGAGATCGTAAATTCGAATAATACATCAGGTATGTCACTGTCTATGTTGTGGGACTATTTGTGCACTTCTAGTAAGTATTTCTTGGCTGCAAATATCAGCTAAAGGTTTTTCAGGCTTGCCTGCCATTAAAATGAATGGGACCCGCCGCAAACTTGCGGTTCGCGAACATTTGATCGCGTTTGTGCGATCGCGTTTGCTAACCGTCCCGACAGATGTTCGTCTATCACTACAGCTGAACTTTATTTGGGGTTAATCAGAGGCACTTTAAATGATGGCAGGTGTATGCTGACTCCTATTTAACATGATTTTGAATGTGATTGCTTAATTCTGAACACAGCTACATCCCCAGTTATAAGAGGGTGTCTACACTTATGCAACCACATTTTTTTTTTGTTTTTTGTCTTCCCTCCACCTAAAAGATTTCAGTTTGTTTTTCAATTGAGTGGTACAGTTTATAGGTCACATTAAAGGTGGAAAAAGCTCTGGAATGGTTTATCTTTGTCTCATTTTTTTTTACAGCACAGAAACCTGACATTTTAACATTTGACATTTCTAGGGGTGTGTAGACTTTTTATATCCACTGTATATATAATAACAAGCTTTAGAGGAAAACTCCTTGCACATTTTAGGCATCTAGGAGTTACGCTTATGAAACTGCAGGGCATGGTTGCCCTTCAATAAAATGGCGGTTTCAGTATAACTATGATGAGCGCATGCGTCACACGAAAGCGCTATGACAGACAGGATGACGCGGATCTGGACATGCGCAGTGAATGAATGGGGACGCTCAATGAGGCATGATGGTGTATGCGGGCGCCATTCCATCTAGAGGTGCGATTTCCATGATCTCCATCTGAAACACTTATTCAATTTATCAAGTATGTTAGATACATGTATTTGGAAATTATTTATATTATATATCTATGTGATCAATGAACAGGAACATCGTTCTTGTATCGCGGATCTCCTAGCACATGTCACTTTATGCACATGCACTTTGTTTAGTTTTTGTATCTGCATCAGATGTATTCAATTTAATCATGATTGTAATTACACTGTGATTGGTTAGTCACTTGAGATATGCCTTTATATGTTCTCATTTTCACTGTTTCTATGCTGGAAGAAGGCTCTTGCGAGCCGAAACGTCGCAAAAGTTGCCATATTATGGGTGAATAAAAGTTCACTATTTTCACTTTCAATCTTTCAATTGGAGTGCAGTCCTATTTCTACAAGCTGTATCATTGGGGTATTGCCGCTGCCCTTGTGGACATTGCACCCGTTCCTCGGTTGGTGCTCCCGCTGGACTCTTTTACAATATATATATACCAAAAAAGAACAAAGGCAGCACACTTATATCCGTGAAAAAGTGGGTAATTTATTAACCCATGTAGTAGCAACGTTTCAGCTCTCTCTATCGAGCCTTTAACTGCTGCTCTTTAACTTATTTTTGTGTCTATATATATATATATATATATATATATACAGTACAGACCAAAAGTTTGGACACACCTTCTCATTCAAAGAGTTTTCTTTATTTTCATGACTATGAAAATTGTAGATTCACACTGAAGGCATCAAAACTATGAATTAACACATGTGGAATTATATACATAACAAAAAAGTGTGACACAACTGAAAATATGTCTAGGTTCTTCAAAGTAGCCACCTTTTGCTTTGATTACTGCTTTGCACACTTTTGGCATTCTCTTGATGAGCTTCAAGAGGTAGTCACCTGAAATGGTCTTCCAATAGTCTTGAAGGAGTGCCCAGAGATGCTTAGCATGCTTAGCGCTTGTTGGCCCTTTTGCCTTCACTCTGCGGTCCAGCTCACCCCAAACCATCTCGATTGGGTTCAGGTCTGGTGACTGTGGAGGCCAGGTCATCTGGCGCAGCACCCCATCACTCTCCTTCATGGTCAAATAGCCCTTACACAGCCTGGAGGTGTGTTTGGGGTCATTGTCCTGTTGAAACATAAATGATGGCCCAACTAAACGCAAACCAGATGGAATAGCATGCCGCTGCAAGATGCTGTGGTAGCCATGCTGGTTCAGTATGCCTTCCATTTTGAATAAATCCCCAACAGTGTCACCAGCAAAGCACCCCCACACCATCACACCTCCTCCTCCATGCTTCACGGTGGGAACCAGGCATGTAGAGTCCATACGTTCACCTTTTCTGCGTCGCACAAAGACACGGTGGTTGGAACCAAAGATCTCAAATTTGGACTCATCAGACCAAAGCACAGATTTCCACTGGTCTAATGTCCATTCCTTGTGTTCTTTAGAACTAACAAGTCTCTTCTGCTTGTTGCCTGTCCTTAGCAGTGGTTTCCTAGCAGATATTCTACCATGAAGGCCTGATTCACACAGTCTCCTCTTAACAGTTGTTCCAGAGATGTGTCTGCTGCTAGAACTCTGTGTGGCATTGACCTGGTCTCTAATCTGAGCTGCTGTTAACCTGCGATTTCTGAGGCTGGTGACTCGGATGAACTTATCCTCCGCAGCAGAGGTGACTTTTGGTCTTCCTTTCCTGGGGCGGTCCGCATGTGAGACAGTTTTTTTTGTAGCGCTTGATGGTTTTTGTGACTGCACTTGGGGACACTTTCAAAGTTTTCCCAATTTTTCGGACTGACTGACCTTCATTTCTTAAAGTTATGATGGCCACTTGTTTTTCTTTACTTAGCTGCTTTTTTCTTGCCATAATACAAATTCTAACAGTCTATTCAGTAGGACCATCAGCTGTGTATCCACCTGACTTCTCCACAACGCAACTGATGGTCCCAACCCCATTTATAAGGCAAGAAATCCCACTTATTAAACCTCACAGGGCACACCTGTGAAGTTAAAACCATTTCAGGTGACTACCTCTTGAAGCTCATCAAGAGAATGCCAAGAGTGTGCAAAGCAGTAATCAATGCAAAAGGTGGCTACTTTGAAGAACCTAGAATATGACATATTTTCAGTTGTTTCACACTTTTTTGTTATGTATATAATTCCACATGTGTTAATTCATAGTTTTGATGCCTTCAGTGTGAATCTACAATTTTCATAGTCATGAAAATAAAGAAAACTCTTCATATGTCTATGTCAACAGAATAGTTAAATCACCACATTCTCAAAGGGCTAAATAGATTGGTTCCATGATTGTACCATGACAAAGCCCTATTTGTGCTACAAAAGAAGGGGTAAAATCAAGAGACATGGAGAAATATAAAGAAATACATATACTATTAGGGTGCATACATATGGCCACATTAGCTCAGTAAAAACTTTGGATTGTATTGAGCCATAAAGTGGCAATCATCAAAGTCTTTAGGAACCATGTTTTTATATGCAGTGTTACCTTGTCTGGCTACTACATAGAGTTCCCACTAGTGGCTACATTGTGTCGTCCACTTCTGTGATAGCTTCTGTCTTCATCCATGGCATTGCTGGATCAAGCAATGACTCTCTCCACTTTTTTGCATTGGCTTGCAACAGTTGCCCAAAGAAAATGCCAGGTCCCTTTATACTTTTGGGACTCTGGCTTATGCAACTCATCTAAGATCTATTGTACTCTTTTTACCTGGATATTTGTACCACTATTATTGACTTTGTTCCTTGTTCCTGGTCCTGATCCTGACTTAGGCCTTGTTCCCAGACTACCTGCTTCCATCTAATCCACTGGATTGCATTCTAACTGCTATTCTGTTGAAGTGAATGCAGCTCAGCTGTATTCACTTCAAGTAGTTGACTAGGAACTATGGACAAGTGTTGGGCTACTGCCACATTGGCGTCATTGATGCATTGTGAGACAAACAATTTAAATCTAATGGTATCATCAAAGGTGCTCAATATGCTCCTCTTCCAAATTATCTGATCATAATCCCACTTACTGAAAACTGAGGCCTAGTTAAAAATTACTGATGTAAAGTCCATGTTTGAATGTTCTTATAAACTTTTCTTAGGTTAGTTTCACACTAGTGTTAGTGAGATCCTGCAGGCTTCCCCGGCAGGGAACAGCCTACCAGGTCTCTGTGGATCCAGCATGGCTAGAAGCCACATGAGTACCATCTGGCCCCCCTTAACTATAATGGGGACCGGACCATGCAGTGGTTTTAATCCAGCTGATTCTTGGCATATTTAATGGGGCCAGATGGCAATCATGTAGTTTCCGGATCCAGAGTTACCTGCCAGGCTGTTCCCTACTGGAACAGTCTGCCGAATCTCACTTAAAAGCTGTTCTGAAACTAGCCTTTGTCAATATTGCACACAGAAAAAGCTTCTCCTAATACCAGATACAAGCCTTGGAAGCGTCATACAATAAACAAGAAGCTCTTCCGAAAAGTTGGTTTAAAGGTCATTACAGCCAAACTTGTCTCTTAATTATAAGCATAATAAATATTACCAACTAGTCTCTTGCAGGACATGCAACATGATCCGAAATGGTTATTTAACGTGTCCTTGGTTAACCTTGCTTGGTGTTACATACTGGGAGGGGATATATGTTTCCAGGAATTTAGCTGTGATCAAATGGGCCAAAGTATAATAAATATAAAGTTTACTCACCCTGTTGATTTTCATTCTCCATTTCTTAAGATGGCTTATGAAGAATATCTGAAATGTTATTTCAATGGACACTATCTTCCTTAAGATTAAGAATGCTCAAATAACTTGACTAAAGTCATAGAAAATGTTATTTTTTTTTTGTATTGGGTATTCTGACCAGCAGAAATGATTGACCTATAATAGGCATAAAGCTCTTCTATTTAGGTAAAGGGGTTCCTAAATATGGTAACAGGTTACAATCGGAATATGTCCTATTTCACTTTATTTCCTGTGCAGGAACCTTTATAGACCATAGTACAGTGCATTTGGAAAGTCTTCAGACCCTTTTACTTTTTCACATATTTTTTATGTTGCGGCCTTGTACTAAAATAAAAATTAAAAAGTTTTCCCCGTCGTTCTACACTCAATAAATACTCCATAATGACAAAGTAAAAACAGAATGTCAGAAGTTTTTGCTAATTTATTGAAAAGGAAAAAATATATTATTGACATAAGTATTAAGACCAGGTCTTAGTTGAAGCCCCTTTGGCAGAGATTACGGCCTCTTGTCTTCTTGGTTACAATGCCACAAGGTTTGCACATCTGGATTTGTTGATTTTCAGACATTCTCCACAGATCCTCTAAAGCTCTGTCAGGTTTGATGGGGATTGTCACTGGACAGCCCTTTTCAGTTCTCTCCAGAGATGTTTGATTAGGTCAGGTCTCTGGCTGGTCCACTCAAGGACATTCACAGAGTTGTCTTTAACCACCTCCCGACCGCCTAACGCAGGATTGCATCCTACAGGCGGCCGGGTTATTCCTCCTGGACGCATCGCGAGACGCGAGATTTCGAGCATAGCCGGCCCGCACATGCGCAGTGCGGGCCGGGAATCGTCGCAGGAGAAGTTCGTCACCAGCCTGCCAGCCAATGATCATCGCTGGCAGGCTGGTGACTTTAAAAAAATCAAATCAGAAGCCATTTAACACACTATATTTATAAATATAGTGTGTTAAATGGCTTCTGTGCTCTCTGCTGGTTCCTTTTCATCGGTTGGTTCCAGCAGAGAGCACACATCACTGTGAGTACACCAAACACTACACATTTAGCCACAGATCGCCACCTCCATCACCCCAATTAACCCCTTGATCACCCCTGTCATTCACTAGTGAAAGGGAAAAAAATCAGTGTAAACTGTCTTTTTTTTCCCCACCAGTATTGACTGTTAGGTTTTAGGTTAGTTTAGGCCCCTTTGGTAGGTAGTTAGCGTCGGTTAGCCCACCGCACCGCAGTCACTGATTCGCTGATTAGCGTATCGCTAATCAGCATTGGTACTTTTATAGTATCTGTCAGTGATCAGAACTGATCACAGTCAGATCTATAATAGTATTAGTGTCACCTTAGCTCACCCTCCATCCAAAACGCAGTGTTTGTCCGATCAGGCCTGATCGGTCGCCCACACGTGCGTTTACCCACGCCCGCCCTGCCGCAGTGACAATTTTTTATTTTTTTTTATCACTGCACAATCACTTCACAAGCGCTGCGGCGATAAAACAAACAGTTTTGATATTTTTATCAATCGCAGCGGTTTCCTGTACTTCGCTAGCCTCCCATTTGTAAGACAGGCTTGCTTTTTTTCTTGGGTAGTCTCAGGGAATACCCCCTAAATTTAGTTGACCAAATAGCAAGTAAGGGGTATTCTTCTGAAGAGGCCTAGAGGCTTCTGACCCAGTCGGATGAGGAATGGGAACCCTCATCTGACTGAATACAGTGGGTCAGATTACGAACCTATAGAAAGCAGTGGCAGTCTGACCCAAAGTTCGGACCATGAGGTTGAGGTCCCTGATACCACCAGGCGTACCCGGCCCTGTGTTGCTAGACCACAGGTTGCGCAGGATCCACTTCAAGGGCAGCAGAGTGGGGCTGGCGCTGTTGGATTACGTGGTGAGGCATACACCAGCAGCGCAGCCCATCCTGGACCTAGTACCAGCACTGCCGTAGAACATGGTGAAGTGGCGAGCACCATAAGGGCAGTTGAAGCTGGTACGGTGGCACGTGCATTAGTTACCCCGTCACAGCCACCGCACAGACAGGCCCGTAGAGCCCCTAGAGTCCCTGAGGTGCTGGCAAACCCTGATTGGCAGCCCCCAACTTCAGCCGCACCAGTAGTTCCCCCTTTCACCGCCCAGTCTGGAGTTCGGGTTGAGACAGCTCAGATCGGATCCGCACTGGGGTTTTTTGAGCTGTTCTTGACTGCGGAGCTCTTGGACTTAGTCGTGGCAGAAACAAACCGGTATGCCACTCAATTTATAGCCGCCAACTCGGGAAGCTTTTATGCCCAGTCTTTCCGGTGGAAACCCGTCCAAGTTTCCAAATTTAAAACTTTTCTGGGCCTTCTCCTCAACATGGGCCTGATAAAAAAAGCATGAATTGCGGTCATATTGGTCCACAAACCCAATTCATCACATGCCCATGTTCTCTGCTGCCATGTTCAGGACACGATTTGAGACCATCCTGCATTTCCTGCACTTTAGTGACAATAGCACCTCTCGTCCTAGAGGCCACCCAGCTTTTGACTGGCTCCACAAAATTTGGCCCCTCATAGACCACTTTAACACCAAATTTGCAGATTATTATACACCTTAGCAAAACATCTGCATAGACGAGTCCCTGATACATTTTACCGGGCGCCTTGGCTTCAAACAATACATCCCAAGCAAGCGCGTCCGGTATTAGGTCAAATTGTATAAGCTCTGTGAAAGGGTCACAGGCTATACGCACAAATTTTGTGTCTATGAGGGTAAAGATCAGACCCTGGAGCCGGTCGGTTGCCCTGACTACCTGGGGAGCAGTGGGAAGACAGTCTGGGACTTGGTGTCACCCTTATTTGGCAAGAGGTACCATCTTTATGTGGACAATTTCTACACAAGTGTGGCCCTCTTCAGGCATTTGTTTCTAGAACAGATTGGCTGCTGTGGCACCGCGCGACCTAGTCGCCGGGGCTTCCCCCAACGGCTCGTTACCACCCGTGTTGCAAGGGGGGAGAGGGCTGCCTAGTGTAACGAAAAACTGCTCGCGGTGAAATGGAGAGACAAGCGTGACATTTACATGCTCTCCTCCATTCACGGAGACACGACAATCAAAATTGAACGAGCAACTGGAGTCATTGAAAAGCCCCTCTGTGTCCACAACTATAATTCGCTCATGGGAGGAGTGGACTTCAATGACCAGATGTTGGCTCCTTATTTACTCTCCCGCATGACCAGACACTGGTATAAGAAGGTGTTTGTATACCTAATTCAATTGGCGATGTACAATAGTTTTGTTCTCTACAGTAAGGCTGGGAGAACAGGATCCTTCCTCAAATTTCAGGAAGAGATCATTGAGAACCTCCTGTATCCAGGAGATTCCGTGGCCCCAACCACCAGTTTAGTGAGCTGGTACCTCAAACCAAGCGACACCCCCAAAAAAATGTTGTGTCTGTAGCAGGAGTGGAATAAGGCGTGACACCCGCTATTTCTATCTTGACTGCCCTGAACACCCTGCCCTATGCTTAGGGGAGTGTTTCCGGAAGTACCACACCCAGGTACACTATTAGTATAGGGATTGCGTGACACAGGACAGGCACACAGGGGTCTTAGGGCCCTTTCACTCACAGCTGCTGCAAACCTCTCCTTTCACCTGGGACAAAATGCATAATGTACTTCGCCACATCTCTGGGCGATTTGCGCTTTGCACATTGTCCCATGGGGAAGGAGAGGTTTGTCCTATAAAGGTAACAAAAAAACAAAAAAAAATTACAGGTAAGAAATACATTTCATGTTCCAAAAGTTCAATAAAGTTTATAAAAGTTAATGTTCTGTTTCAAATGTTATATAAAGTTAATGTTAATAAATTTTTGCTTTGCAGCCTGTTTTTTTTTTTTGTTTTTTTACCTTCTAGGTGGACCAACCAATCAACCAGCTGCAGCACTAATGTGCATTCTGACAGAAGCATTGCGCTGCTGTCAGATTACACAAAAGTCGGTGTATGCGGCACTGCAAGACGTGATTTCTCCTCTGCAGTAAAAAAGATACGTTTGCCGAGGCTTATGAGCTGAGGGGCGATGTTCATATGCTTTGGCAAACATTTTTTATAAAAAATAAAATTCCAGCAATGATTTATTCATCCACATCGATTGATGTGAATGGAGAAATCGGGTTTGCCAGGGCATATGAGCTGAGTGGGTTTGGATGTTGGGCCTTTCCCCTCTTTTTTTTTTTTTGCAAATTTTTTGCTGAGATTTTTTCATCTACATTGATCGATGCGAATTAAGAAATCTGTGCCGTTCATTTTTTCTTTCAGCCCAGAGGCTGAACGAAAAAAAATAATCTCATTACCCGTATGCTCAATATAAGGGGAATAGCAGAAACTCCTAATGCTGGCCATACATGTAATGATTGCGGAGACCCTCAAATGCCAGGGCAGTACAAACACCCCACAAATTACCCCATTTTGGAAAGAAGACACCCCAAGGTATTCGCTGAGGGGCATATTGAGTCCATGAAAGATTGAACTTTTTGTCCCAAGTTAGCGGAAAGGGAGACTTTGTGAGAAAAAAAAAATCAATTTCTGCTAACTTGTGCCAAAAAAAATAAAAAATCTTCTATGAACTCACCATGCCCCTCACAGAATACCTTGGGGTGTCTTCTTTCCAAAATGGGGCCACATGTGGGGTATTTATACTGCCCTGGCATTTTAGGGGTCCTAAA
The DNA here is from genome assembly GCF_014858855.1 of Bufo gargarizans. Lineage (NCBI taxonomy): Eukaryota > Metazoa > Chordata > Amphibia > Anura > Bufonidae > Bufo > Bufo gargarizans. The sequence continues at coordinate 275,164,451 of NC_058085.1, read as the reverse complement.
GCGTGAGAAGAAGTCTGGAATCCAAATGTCTAAAAATGCCCTCCTAAAAGGTACTCATTGGAATTTGGGCTCCTTTGCGCACCTAAGCTGCAGAAAAGTGTCACACATGTGGTATCGCCGTACTCAGGAGAAGTAGGGCAATGTGTTTTGGGGTGTCTTTTTACATATACCCATACTGGGTGAGAGAAATATCTCTGTAAAATGACAACTTTGTATAAAAAAAATGGGAAAAGTTGACTTTTACAGAGATATTTCTCTCACCCAGTATGGGTATATGTAAAAATACACCCCAAAACACATTTCCCTACTTCTTCTGAGTACGGAGATACCACATGTTTGACACTTTTTTGCAGCCTAGGTGCGCAAAGGGGCCCAAATTCTAAAGAGCACCTTTAGGATTTCACAGGGCATTTTTTACGCATTTGGATTTCAAACTACTTCTCACGCTTTAGGTCCCCTAAAATTCCAGGGCAGTATAAATACTCCACATGTGACCCCATTTTGGAAATAAGACACCCCAAGGCATTCCGTGAGGGGTATGGCAAGTAAAATTTAATTTTTTGTCACAAGTTAGTGGAATATGAGTCTTTATTTTTTATTTTTTCTTACAATCATATTCCGCTAACTTGTGACAAAAAATTAAAAACTTCCATGAACTCACTATGCCCATCAGCGAATACCTTAGGGTGTCTACTTTCAGAAATGGGGTCATTTGTGGGGTGTTTCTACTGTCTGTGCATTGTAGAACCTCAGGAAACATGACAGGTGCTCAGAAAGTCAGAGCTGCTTCAAAATGCGGAAATTCACATTTTTGTACCATAGTTTGTAAAAGCTATAACTTTTGCGCAAACCAATAATTATACACTTATTGCATTTTTTTTATCAAAGACATGTAGAACAATAAATGTAGAGAAAAATGTATATAGAAATGTAGTTTTATTTGAAAAATGTTACAACTGAAAGTGAAAAATGTCTTTTTTTTGCAAAAGTTTCGGTCAATTTTGATTAATAACAAAAAAAAAGTAAAAATGTCAGCAGCAATGAAAGACCACCAAATGAAAACTCTATTAGTGAGAAGAAAAAGAGGTAAAATTAATTTGGGTGGTAAGTTGTATGACCGAGCAATAAAGTAGTGTAGTGCAGAATTGTAAAAAGTGGTCTGGTCATTAAGGGGGTTTAAGCTAGGGGAGCTGAGGTGGTTAAAGTGCTCTTTACATATGCTGAGAATCCCGCAGATAATTGCTAACAAGCATTAAAAAAAAAATGTTGATTTGCGATTATCTTGTGGTGTAAATGTATCGCCGATTACCTGATGAACGAGTGAAACCATAATTCATCAGGTGATAGATCATTTGTACGATCGCAGAAATTAACATTTGCCTGCAGCAGGTTGTGCTGTGTAAACAGCTTGTGCTGCCAGCAAACAACTAGTCAGTATGGGGACGAACGATGACACTAGCGATTGCATCACCCCACTCTGGGGACGGAATCACTGCATGGAAAAGCAGCGGTCTCTTCCACCAGCAAGCAGGCAATTGTCGGGAAGGAACGCTTCCTTCCCGATAATCTGCTGCTGTATCGTCCTGTGTAAAGGGACCTTAGGCTGGCAACAGTAGGGTAACTATAGGGGTCACAGCGTTTGCAATTGCAATTGGGCCCTTAAGCAAGGGTGGCCCACAGATATGTGGGCGCAGCAGCCGGGCGACTCATTTCTCTATATTCAACTGTATCACCGCCCTCAGGATGAAGATAAAGTCAAATGCTGCTGCAATTCACGGGACCATTGTCTCTTTGCCCCAACTTTCCCTCTGATAGACTTCAGGCCTACTGCCTGCAGCCCATCAGAGGCGGCACAGGTGGAACAATGAGCGGGGTAGCATACAATTCAGAAAACAGGTCAGAAGAGGCCTGCACCGCAACCCTGACAGCTGCATGGAGGTAAGTAGAGTTGTTTATCTGTAAAGAGTAAATCAAGGCAACTGGACGTACTGTAGATTTTCTTGAAAACGTGTCACTCGTTCTTCCAACAAGCTTTCTCAATTCTGAGTGATTGTACAAAAATTCTGGGAATAAATATGTAACTGAATCCACATCTGGTAATTATACCCAGCATTGGGTCAGAGGTGTTGATTCCATTATCCTAATTGGAGTCAGTAGGAGATAAAGACTTACCAGAAAAAGGTGTCAAAACAGCATTATACGTGGCAGACAATAGATGTCTAACCCACCCACCTCTATTCAAGCTTGGCTTCTCCATTTTTATGTAGATGGCATCCTTCACGCCTCGTTTGTACCAATCGGCCTCCTTATCCAAAACACGTACTTGACTGTCTTCAAAGGTGTAACCTGTTCCTTTTAGATGTAAGTACACGGCTGAATCTTGACCAGAGGTTTTGGCTCTTCTATGCTGAGCCATACGCTGATGTAGTTGTTGTTTTGCCGATATACAGTTCTGAGCACTCCTCATTGCACTGGACTGCGTACACAATGTTGTCCATCTTGTGTTTAGGCGTTGGGTCTTTGGGGTGAACCAGTTGTTGCCTCAGTGTGTTGCTGGGTTTAAAGCAAACAGGAATGTGATGTTTATTAAAAATCCTTTTGAGGTTCTCAGACACCCCAGCTACATATAGGATAACCATATTCATGCGTCTGTCATGCTTCTCGCCCTCACTGGTAGTCTTGGTGGTCTTTCTTCTCCTTCCTTCTGTTAGGGGGCTATGTCAGCTCCAGGAGAAATCAATAGTAAAAAAATAAATAAAAAAGTTAAATGTCCCCCAGAGGTCTTGTATGACCTTATGGGGAACGCAAAGTGTAAAATATAAAAAAATATAAAAAATTGTGTTTTAAAAGAATAAATAAAAAAAAGATTTCACGTGTAAAAAAGAAATCCCCAATTTAGGGTACTTTCACACTTGCGGCAGGACGGCTCCAACAGGCTGTTCAACATGTCGGATCCATCCTTCCGTTCCATCCCCATTGACTATAATGGGGATGAGGCGGAGCTCCGGGCAGCGCGGCTGTGCACGGCGAAAGCCGCCGGACTAAAAAGTCGGACATGCAGGACTTTTTACTGCAAAATACTGTTAGAAAGGCTCCACCAGCAAACTACTGGAGCTCAGCCTTTCAGTTACCAACTGAAAGAAAACAGATAAATCGAATAATAATATAGGCTGGCTCACAGTATTTTTGCATCAATTGCAATATTTATTATTATAAAATTGTACAGATAAAGAACAATTTGAGGTTGAGGCACAATATATGAAAGCACAATTTTTGCAAAAAGAATATCCTAATATACTATTGGAGGACTCAATACAAAGAGTGAGAGAATTGGACAGAACCTCCTTCTTTAAACCAAAGGAAACATTTAATATCACCCAGGAACGAGATATAACAGCTAAAATAATCTTACCATATAATAAAGATTATAAGATGGTGAATAGTATCGTCCGAAAACATTGGCATTTATTAAAGGACGACAAGATGTTGGGTCCCATACTCCCTATACATCCTCCAATAGTATACACTCGGGCTCCCAATTTGGGACTCCAAGTGGCCCCTACAATAAGGAAAAAGCAAACAAAATTAATGACAACCCCATGGTCCAATCTGAAAGGATTTTTCAGATGTGGCTGCTGTCAAAACTGTAGACAAACACAGTTTGACAGAAATACAAAAATGGTAACATCAATATCTAATAATTTCAAATGGGAAATTAAAGAAATTTTGTCATGTAATAGTAAAGCTGTCATCTACATCATTCAATGCCCATGCCCAAAGCAGTACATTGGACGCACTAAAAGGGTATTCAAGACTAGAATTGCGGAGCATATTAATAATATCAAAAAACAGTCTGAAACGCATCCGTTATCTAAACATTTTAAATTATATCATGCAGGTGATCCTAGCCAAATGAAATTTTCGGCCATACAATCGGTAAAAGAAGACTGGAGAGGAGGAGATTTTGTGGCCAAAATGTCCAGACAGGAATCCAGGAAAATCTTCGAGTTTGGATCTTTGATGCCTGCGGGTCTCAACTCGGAGATTGAAATTTTTGGTTTCCTATAGGGAGGATGGGTTGGTTCACATGAGAAGTCGATGCTAGGCTAGTTAATAGCGCACTGACTTCCCCTGCGTTCCTTCCCATCCCCCCCTAGTGCTACATCCTCCTGACAGTTTCTGAGCTAGTGATTTAATTTAGTATTTGTATTTCATTTTTATTTTATTTTATTTTTATATCTTAATTTGTTATTTTTTTATAAAATGTCATTTTTTAAGAAAATGCTTTTTAATGTATATTTATATGGTGTGATATCACAGACTCCAGTGCAAGATATACTGGGGTATAATATTGATTGTTTATGTGATACTAATAGCCAGGGTGAAGATCAAGATTCTGTGGCTCATTAAGCTACACAATCCAGGATCCAACCCATATTTTATGTCAAACCCGAAAGGGTATTTAAACTCATGACTAGTAGGTCCACATTCAGCATTCTACATCTAACTACTGAGGAAGGAACAACGTTCCGAAACGCGTCTAGTGTGTATTAGACCAAGGCTACTGGTGCGGTTTTGTATCCTGCTAAACAAAAGGACTTTCTCCATCATTGAAAGAAATTTCATGCCATCCGCTTGTATATCAATGCCATAGAACAGAGTTAAACTATTGAGTAAACTATGCTACATCAAGTTCCGGTAACCTGACGGGCTCAAGCAAGTTACATCTTAGCTGCACTGACTTCCGCCAACCCTCCGGCTCCAAGCACCTACGTCACTAACCAGCGACTTGCCATCCAGCTGGTCACGTGGGACGCTGAGAGAACGTGTCGGAAGCCCGCTCACAGAGTGGAGAAAGAGCGAACGCTGCAATTCTCAAGGCAGCATTATCATCACCGTCAAAAGGTACCGAAACATAGAGATTACCAACATAACTTTTGAACCTATTTGGTTCTAACAACTTGGCATTTGGGCATTCAGTCAAAGGACATTTTCTGTGGTCCCAATTGAAAGTTCGCAGGTCCAGTATAGTCTTAAGGTCTCATCTATTTTAGGAGTACTCCAGCTTGTATAAGTTAGTGCGTGAGCTCCGCACTGTTTATATATTTATACAGTATACACATATATGTATTTGTGCTGATATGTTGACCTATGCAGGACTTTTTAGTCCGGCAGCTTTTGCCGTGCACCGCTGATCTGCGCCGGAGCTCCGCCCCCGTCCCCATTATAGTCAATGGGGACGGAGCGGCGGTCCGGCGGCACAGCGAAATAGCGGCAGGACGTATCCGACATGGTGAACAGCCGTCCTGCTGCAAGTAATAAAAAAAAGTTTAAAATAGAAATCAATCATTAAAAGAAACATATTAGGTATTGCTGCGTCTGTAACGACCGGCTCTATAAATATATCACATGATCCACCACGTCCGATAAACACCATAAATTTTTTTTAAAAACTGTCACCCTACATCACAAAAAGTGCAACTCCAACTGATCAAAAAATGAGCCCCTACATAAGAAAATCACTAAAAATGAAAAAAAAATATAGCTCTCATAACATGGAGACATTTTTGTTTCAAAATGCTATTATTGTGTTAAAGTGAAATAAATAAAAAAAAGTATACATATTAGGTATTGCCACATCTGTAACCTAACCCCTCAAATGAACACTGTAAAAATAAATAAAATAAAAACAGTGCCAAAAAAGCAATTTTTTTGTTACCTTACATCACAGAAAATAGTACCAATCAAACCGTCACCTCATCCTGCAAAAAAATTAGACCTGAACTAAGACATCAGTCAAAAAATAAAAAAGCTATGGCTCTCAGACTATGGAGACAATAAAAACATAATTGTTTTGGTTTCAATAATGTTATTATTGTGTAAAAGTTAAATAAATAAGAAAAAGTATACATATTGGGTATTGCCACGTACGTAATGATCTGCTTTATAAAAATGGCACATGACATTGCTAAAACAACCAAGTTTTTGGTCAACTTGCTCCATAAAGTGTAATAATTAGTGATGATCGAGCACCAAAGTATTCAGCTACATGTACAAAATACAGTAAAACAATTTTTTACATTTTACAAGGTTCTAGGGGATGTCTTTTTAGCTAACATTCTGCCATGGACCTGGGTCTCATTCAGATCATCAATGCAATAACCTCTTGCTGCTAAAAATGAGCAAACTATGAATAAAGACTTGTCTTCTTTGTTCACTTGACTTGGCAGGCTAAATGATTTTTAAATGCATGTGGATGAAAATATTCTACCGGTTCAAAATATTTTTTAAGTAGAGATTTATGGAACACATTATGAATGTGGAAAGCCTCGGGCAGCTCCAACCTAAATGATACCGGGTTAATCACCTCCATGATCTTATATGGTCAAATAAAACGAGGAGAAAACTTTTTAGAATCTACCTTAAGAGAGGGATTCTTGGAGGACAAACATACCTTATCCCCAACCTGAAAATTCACCCCCCTTGAACGTCTCCTATCGGCCTTGAGTTTCTGAGAACTTTGAGCCTTTTCTAAGTTCGTCTGGACCCGGGCCCAAACAGTTCAGAGGAGAGCCTATCCGCCTCAGAGTTAGAGGAGTAGACGGAAGACCCGAGAATGAAAACGGGGATGGAAACCATGGTTACAAAAGAAAGGTGAAACCCCAGCAGAAGAATTGACACGGTTATTCAAAGCAAATTCAGCCAATGGAAGAAATTTTACCCATAATTGCTGGTCATCAGCAACATACAACCTCAAGAATTGTTCCACAAAATGATTAAGGCGTTCAGTCTGCCCATTACTCTCAGGGTGGTAGGCAGAGGAAAAAGACAATGAAATTTGACATTTTTGACAGAAGGCCCTCAGGAATTTGGACACAAACTGCACACCCCTGTCAGAAACAATATTTTCCGGGATACCATGCAATCAAACAATTTCTTTCACAAAAATAGACACCTAGGGTTTTGGCATTCGGGAGTTTAGACAGGGGAATGAAATGGACCAGCTTGCTAATCCTATCGACCACCACCCAAATCACAGTCTTATCCTCCTGCCGGCGGTAGCTCAGTTATAAAGTTCATCGAGATATGGGACCAGCAGCTCCCTATTCCCTATGTCGTAGTTTCTCTCCGTGGGAGAGAATTTCCTGGAGAAGAAGGCACACGGTCTCAGGTTAGTGAGGCTAGGACGCATCCACCTCCACAATAAAAGGTCTCTCCTGATCAGGCTGGATCAGAATGGGAGCGCTACTGAATTCCCTTTTTAATTTTTCAAATGAAGAAATGGCCTCAGTAGACCAATTCTTCAAACGGTTTAGCAATTACAGAAAAATTCATAATAAATTTACGATAGTTATTGGCGAAACCTAAAAAACATTGTAAGGCCTTTAAGGATGAAGGTCTTACCCATTCCTTAATTGCTAGTACCTTACCAGGATCCATCTTGAAGGCGTGAGGAGTAAGAACATGAAAAAGAATCTCTTGTACACCAAAGACACATTTCTCTTGCTTAGCGGATAGCTGATTCTTCCTCAACACCTCTAATACTTGTTTAACATGAGACACATAGGATTCGAAGTCACGAGAGAATATCAAAATGTCGTGAAGATAGACAATAACAAATTTACCTAAGAACTCCCTAAGAATGTCATTCATAAAGTTTTGGAACACAGCTGGGGCATTGCTGAGGCATCACCTGATATACAAAGTGTCCTGCGGAATATTGAACGCCGTCTTCCATTCGTCTCCCTCCTTGATTCGGATTAGATTGTATGCCCCTTTCAGGTCAATCTTGGAAAACCAGGTTGCCCCGAGAACCTGGTTAAATAAATCCGGAATCAATGGGAGGGAGTATCTATTCTGGACAGTGATTTTATTTCATCTCTGGTAATCGATACATGGCCTAAGACCACCATCTTTTTTCTTAACGAAGAAAAACCCCGCCCCCATAGGAGAGACAGAAGATCTAATATGCCCTTTACCAAGGCTCTCCTTAATATAATCTTCCATGGCCTTGCGTTCGGGCTTAGAAAGATTATAAATTCGCCCCTTAGGAAACTTGGCCCCCTCTACTAGCTCTATAGTACAATCATAAGGTCTATGGGGGGTAGAAACTCCGGGGTTGGTGATGAGAATACATCAGAATATTCCCTAATAACAGTGGGTAAAGTATCAGACTTTACTGAGACCCCAGCCTGCACCACAGACAAGCACGAGTCACACTTGAGCCCCCATCTCACCAACTCCCCCTTGGACCAATCTATAGTGGGGTTATGTAGTCGGAGCCAAGGCAACCCTAGTACCACCTCAACCGGTAGGTTCTCCAGGACTAAAAGGGAACATCTCTCTGAGTGGCACACACCCACGGTTAGAGAAATCTCTGAGGTACATGAGCTCACCGTACCACCAATAAGAGGAGTAGAATCAATAGCCATGACATGGATAGGAGTTGGTAAAGCAAACATTGGAATACCCAATCTTACAACGGAATCAGAGTCAATAAAGCTGGCCGCTGAGCCAGAATCAATAAAGGCCTTACCCAGCCATTTATCTACCCCCAGAGAAATCATAATGGGTACGGAAAAATCAGGGTGTACCTGGTCTTTAGGTTGCCTTGCCTTAGGAGACTTGACAGAGAGGACCTTCTTAGGACACTGGTTGATCCAATGGTCAGGATCTCACAGTAAAAGCATTCTCCACGTCTGCGGCAAAGATTCCCTCGGGTCATGCCAACCTGCATGGGTTCCTCAGTGGAGACCTCAGCGTTGTCTCTGGGATAGGCCTCTGGCTGGACCACCATCTGGGAAGAGAACTGTTGTTCCTGTCGTCTCTCTCTAACCCGTCGGTCAAGTCGGACAACAAGGGTCATCATCTCCTCTTAGGTCTCTGGAAATTGATAACTGACCAGAAGATCCTTTAAATTATCAGACAGACCTGACCTGAACTGATTCTTCAGGGCTGGTTCGTTCCATCCTGAGGGGACACACCACCTTCTGAGTCTGGTACAAAAATCCTCCGCAGGTAGATTGCCCTGAACCAGTGCCTTTAAAGCCGTCTACCAGAGCCCTGTCTGGTTCATCATAAAGGGTCCCCAGGGCCTGAAAGAACCCCTCCACGGAATTTAAACAACTGGCGCCAGCAGGTAAAGAGAACGCCCAGTCCTGGGGATCACCCTGTAGTCGGGAAATGATGATTCCCACGCGTTGACTCTCAAGGCCAGAGGACACGGGGTGCAAACGGAAGTAAAGTCTGCAACTCTTCTTAAAAGAGAGAGACTTCTTCCGGTCTCCAGAAAAGGGTTCTGGGAGCTTAGTCTGGGGCTCATAATGCGAACTGGAGGCCTGGCGAGTGGAAGAAACTTGCCCTAACTCAAAAGAACATAGTTTTCGCCCTATAAGACGCATCGGTCCATAAGACGCACCTAGGTTTTTGAGGAGGAAAATAAGAAGAAAAATATTTTGAACTAATAGTGGCACGTGGATGACACTATTATGGGGGATCTGTGGATGACACTGTTATGGGGTAAATCTGTGGATGACACTGTTATGGGGGCATCCGTGGATGGCACTGTTATGGGGGCATCCGTGGATCGCACTGTTATGGGGGAATCCGTGTATGGCACTGTTATGGGGGCATCCGTGGATGGCACTGTTATGGGGGCATCTGTGGGTGGCACTATTATGGGGGCATCTGTGGATGGCACTGTTACGGGGGCATCTGTGGATGACATGACACTGCTATGGGAGGATGTGTGGATGACACATATATAGAATCTTATGCTATGTGTCAGCCACAGATTCCCCCCTCCATAACAGTGTCCCTGTGTAGTGAATGACTCCCAAAACAGGGGCTGGGGGCCAGCAAATGGTGCTGTAATGGGAGCGGTGCCCGATGCAGTCACTGTATTCTGCCCTTGTTCTGCTGTAGCTCTGGCCAATCGCAGTGCAGAGCTCACAGCCTCTGAGGTTATTTTCTCCCAGGCTGTGAGCTCTGCAATGCGATTGGCCAGCGCTACAACAGAACAAGGGCAGACTCCGCCTACCATAACTTAGTGACTGAAATCTCTGCCTACTATAACTTTAGAACCGGAGATACCGGAGAGCATAGCGGCAGAACAGAGCGGCGCCCAGGGATAATAGTAAGTGCAGTAAGATCTCCGGTCGCCACTCTCCATGTCTGTATACTTAGTTCACAATGTCATAATCGGTGAAAGGTCCTCTTTAAAAACTGAGACTTTGGCCAATATATTCCAGTCAGGAACATATCGGAGCCCAATGAATTCCGTCACTGGAGCATGATCGTAAGATGCGCGAGTACAAGCGCACGCTGGTAGATGCGCTGCTGGTGGCATTCCCACCTGGCAGTGGGTGCACAGTGGAAGAACAAGGCGAAGGCAGAGGAAGAGGTCGCCAACGCAGCTGGGGCACCGCCAGCACCTCAGAAGGCAGGGTTAGCATGGCAAAATGTGAAAAAGCTTTGTCAGCATTCCACAACAACCAGCACCACCAGCTGATATGGAATGGCTTAGCAGGAGGCAGCATTTCACCAACATGGTGGAGCAGTATGTGTGCACATGCCTACACATACTGAATGACGGGTATGACCCCTTCTACTTCTGGGTCTCCAAATTGGGCACATGGCCTGAGCTTGTCCTTTACGCCTTGGAGTTGCTGGCCTGCCCTGCAGCCAGTGTATTATCTGAACGTGTGTTTAGGGTGCGTTATCACAGACAAGCGCAGCCGCCTATCCACAGCCAATGTTGACAAGCTCACTGTTCATTAAAATGAACCAGGCATGGATCCCACAGGACTTGTCCGTACCTTTTGCAGAATAGACATGTATAGCGGCCTTAACCAGCCATTGTTATACTACAGCGCTATTGCTAATTCTTGTATTTTGGATATTTCACACTCTTTTGGAGTGTACCCTAATAAATAAATAAATGTTTAAACCAAAAACCAGTGTTGGCTACCTCGTCCTCCTCCACCGCAGCTTCCACCTACACCACTACATCCACCGCCTCCTCAAACTCCTACTCCATATTAACCACCTCATAAATCAATTTTTTATTTTTTATTTGTACTTATTTTATTTTATGTCATTTCACTAATTTGTCTCTTACATTTTCGGGTGAAATGCACCAATTGTTTGGTGTCATACACCACTGCTATACCTAGTAGACAGGTAAAAAGAAAATCACTAATTTGTCTGTGCATTTTTGGATGAAATTAACCAATGTTTGGCTGTGATATACCTCTGCTCTACCTAGTTGACAGCTTAATAAATTTGACAAATTTTTCATTTACATTTTCGGGTGACATTAAACAATTTTTGGCTGTGATAGACCCCTGCTCTACCTAGTAGACAGGTTAATAAATTTCACAAATTTTTCTGTTACATTCTTGGGTTGACATTTTACATTTTTTGAAGTGAATAAACCCCTGCTCTGCATAGGTGACAGGGACCAAAATTTTTTAAAATAATCTGTTCCATTGGTGGGTAACATTAACCCATTTCTGGCGATGAAAAACCCCAACGCTGCATAGGTGACAGGGACTTAAGTTTCTAAAATTCATATTTAATTGGCCCTTTCCTTTGATCCTTCTGCTTTAATAACTTTTCACATATTTCTGCTCAATCAAAATTCAATTTCATCCATTTATCTCCCTTGGGTGTGGTCATTCTTTCTCATGCTCCCTCTCCGGCGTGGAACCCTGATTCGCTGATAACAGTGATCAACATGGTAGGCTCAGAAAAGAACATCAAAAGTTGATAGAGAAGATATCCAAATGGATGGTGGACGTCACAGTGGCACCTCTGCATAGGTGACAGGAACATAAATTTCAAAAAATCGTCTGTTACATTGTCAGGTGACATTTTACCAATTTTGCCTTATAGAAACCCCTGCTCTGCATATGTGACAGGGACTTAAATTTCTAAGATTCATCTTTAATTTGCCCTTTCCTTCGATCCTTCTGCTTTAATAATTTGTCCCACATTTCCGCTTCATCCCATTGCAGCCATTGACCTCCCTTGAATGAGGTCTCCCTTTCTCACACTCCCTCTCTGGAGTGGAACCCTGATTCGCCAATAACCGTGATCAATATGGTAGGCTCAGAAAAGAACATCGAAAGTTGATAGAGAAGATATCCAAATGGATGGTGGACGTCACGTGGGCACCTCTGCATTGGTGAAAGGAACATAAATAAAATAAAAAAATCGTCTGTTACATTGTCATGTGACATTTTATCCATTTTACCAGATAGAAACCCTTGCTCTGCATAGGTGACAGGGAATTAAATTTCAGAAATTCTTCTTTAATTGATGCGCGCCACCTCCTTTCATTCAATGCTTAAACTTTAACAAGTTGTCCCACATTTACACTTCAATAGTTTGTCCCACATTTCTGCTCTATCATATTTAATTGCTGCACACCCCTTCCTTTGCTTCAATTCTTCAGTTTTAATATCTTCTCCCACATTTCCGCTTAATCACAATTAAATTTCATCCATTGATCTCCCTTAGATGTCGTCTCTATTTCTCACGCTCCCTCTCCGGGGTGGAACCCTGATTCGCCACTAACCGTGATCAACATGGTAGGCACAGAAAAGAACATTGAAAGTTGATAGAGCAGATAACCAATTGGATTGTGATCATCACGGGATGTGCGACATGGTGGTACAGTATGTTTGCACACGCCTACACAAATTTCTGGGTCTCCAAATTGGGCACATGGCCGGAGCTTGCCCTTTACGCCTTGGAGGTGCTGGCCTGCCCTGCAGCCAAGGTATTGTCTGAACGTGTGTTTAGTAGTGATGTCCCGAACTATTCGCCGGCGAATAGTTCTCGGCGAACATAGCTTGTTCGCGTTCGCCACTGCGGGCGAACATATGCAATGTTCAGTCCGCCCCCTATACATCATCATTGAGTAAACTTTGACCCTGTACCTCACAGTCAGCAGACACATTCCAGCCAATCAGCAGCAGACCCTCCCTCCCAGACCCTCCCACCTCCTGGACAGCATCCATTTTAGATTCATTCGGAAACTGCATTCACAGTGAGAGGAGGGAGAGTGTAGCTGCTGCTGATTCAATAGGGGAAGCGTTAGCTAGGGCATTGTTCTGTGTCCACAGACTCATCTGCTGTAAGGACAGCGTCCTGACAGCACCCCAAAAAGCCCTTTTCAGTGCTGGTACATCAGTGTGCTTTTTAAAAAAAAAAAAATATATATATATATATATATATATATATTGCAGTTGCCTGGCTGCCCGTGTGTGAGAGGCTGCAGGCTCAGTCATAGACAGCACTGTGTGCACTGCACACCATTCATACAGGGTGTGACAGAAAATACCTCGCAGATAAAAAAGAAATTCTATTTAATATTTTTCTGTGACATAATCACATTTGCAAGCCCGTGTGTGTCAGGCCCACACATACTGTATTGTGCCCACTGGCTAGTGGCTAGGCCTGCACTCATACCATTACAGGGTGTCATTCACTCAAATATCTTGCAGGAAAAAAAAATCTTTAAAATTTTTCTGTGATCTAATCACATTTGCAAGCCTGTGTGCGTCAGGCCCACACATACTGTATTGTGCCCACTGGCTAGTGGCTAGGCCTGCACTCATACCGTTACAGGGTGTCATTCACTCAAATACCTTGCAGAAAAAAAAATTATATTGAAAAGTTTTCTGTGATCTAATCACATTTGCAAGCCCGTGTGTGTCAGGCCCACACATACTGTATTGTGCCCACTGGCTAGTGGCTAGGCCTGCACTCATACTGTTACAGGGTGTCATTCACTCAAATACCTTGCAGAAAAAAAATATATATTTAAAAATTTTCTGTGATCTACCACTGTTGTCGCAAATTCTACGACACACTTCTTCTTTGTGTGGCTCCGAATCAGCTAGAATTATAAATATGAGCTCATACAGCTTTCTCAATGAGACCAACACAGGCTGGTATCATGGAAAATATGCAGTGCTTTATTACAGTTACATACACTTATATAGGCAATATGAGGTAGAGAAAAGGGTGGTCCTAGATGAAAGTTTATTGGCTCTGTGACAAAAAGGCAGAGTAGTTTACTAACTTTATCCCTGAGTTTGATTGGCACATTTGAAACTAGCAACTTAACTCCTCCTTTCTTTCACTAATGATCTTAGAACAAAGAAAATGTACACGAGGCACTTAAATGATTTCTAGTGGAGAGTAATGTGTAGTACAGCAGAGAGACAAAATAAAATCCTGTCTCTCACAAATCCCTCCTTTTTGTGGTAAATAGATACAAGATGAATAAGCAATGTGAGGTACTCTCCCAACGCCCTAAACGACAAAGAGCTGGACTTTCCTTATTGCTTCACCAGGTCCCCCTAACTCCCTTTCGGGTTTGCTTTCATCTGGATCTATTTATTCCGCAACTATCAACAAGATTTTATTTGTTTTAGGACGGAATCGCGTTCCTCAATGAGGTTCTCCAAATAATCTTTAGGTTTGTCAGTGTCACAATGCATGTACATGGTGGTTGCAGGTGTGGTTGAATTGAACATTTTAAAAACAATTTTTCTAAAACAAGGAATAACACAAAACCCTATTAATGCCAAAACCACAAATACTACCACCAGTGTTATTAACAGATTGGCTAACACACTAGACCAGTTCCCAAACCACTGTTCTAGCCATGAAGTAAATGGGTTGTTGCTTCCAGAGTTTTCCTCTAGTTCATTCGATAAGGCAGTTAGTCCTTTTAAAGCCTTTGTGATGCTTCCGTCAGGGGCAGTGTTGTTCGGAATAAAGGTGCAGCAGGAACTTCCAATCATCTTGCAGACACCTCCTTTTTCCGCTAGGATCATATCGAGGGCCAGTCGATTCTGTAATGCCATCCCCGATGAAGAGCTCAGTTGTTCTGCTATTCCTTTTACCGCATCTCGAGTATAATTTACGAATCTCTGTTGATTATAGTACAAATAGTTAATCCATCCTACATTTTTATTTACGCCAATTATTGGAAGTATTGATTCGAAACCAGCAGCTATCTGGTTTCTAGCCTTGAATTCATCAGGAACTCCTCTAGGGACTCCTATAGCATCTATGTATACATGAGAATCAAAAGATGTAGAGAGTGACCTCCTTAGCCTTGACCGTACACCGGTTTGCTTATTGACTTGATCCCACTCAAGAGTCGAAAATAGAACAAATGGCATCAGCACCTTAATCAAGGTACATTGGCCAATCCATTCCATTCGTATCCTGGGTCGGAGCTTCATGTCTCCACACAACCACCAGATATCTGAATGTTGATAATCTTGGTGGACAAACCATTTGTCAGGGTAAGCATCAGAGTCACCATTTGTCTCATTTAAATAGATGTTATAGGAACAATATCCTGGAGGGAAAACACCAATGTCTTTGCCTGTACTGTTACGATTGAAACAGGTATAATTTCCAGGGTATGGCGTTATACCGAAACCCATATGATCTTTATCATGAACAATCGGATAAAGTAATTCTAATGTTCTGCAGCGGGAGGTGTCATTGCTGGGAATGGTTTCAGTGTACATCTTAAGGATGCACTTGAAACCCTCAGGTTCGGTAACCTCACTCAAAGGGAAAGGTACTGTACCCAAATGAGGTCGAGCTGCAGCACATGCTATGCAGTTGGATCGCTTCTGGGAAAGAACCGTATAGCGGATCCACTCTAGCCATACATTTGTGTCTGAAAACCCTGTCTCTAAGGCCATTTTGTCAATCATGGGTGAAGCTGTAGGAGATACAAATCGGATTCCAAAAAATTTGGGACACTAAACAAATTGTGAATAAAAACTGAATGCAATGATGTGGAGATGGCAAATGTCAATATTTTATTTGTAATAGAACATAGATGACAGATCAAACGTTTAATCCGAGTAAATGTATCATTTTAAAGGAAAAATACATTGATTCAAATTTTCACGGTGTCAACAAATCTCAAAAAAGTTGGGACAAGTAGCAATAAGAGGCTGGAAAAAGTAAATTTGAGCATAACGAAGAGCTGGAAGACCAATTAACACTAATTAGGTCAATTGGCAACATGATTGGGTATAAAAAGAGCTTCTCAGAGTGGCAGTGTCTCTCAGAAGCCAAGATGGGTAGAGGATCACCAATTCCCACAATGTTGCGCAGAAAGATAGTGGAGCAATATCAGAAAGGTGTTAATTGCAAAGACTTTGCATCTATCATCATCAACTGTGCATAACATCATTCGAAGATTCAGAGAATCTGGAAAAATCTCTGTGCGTAAGGGTCAAGGCCGTAAAACCATACTGGATGCCCATGATCTCCGGGCCCTTAAACTGCACCACAAACAGGAATGCTACTGTAAAGGAAATCACAGAATGGGCTCAGGAATACTTCCAGAAACCATTGTCAGTGAACACAATCCACCGTGCCATCCGCCGTTGCCAGCTGGAACTCTACAGTGCAAAGAGGAAGCCATTTCTAAGCAAGATCCACAAGCTCAGGCGTTTTCACTGGGCCAGGGATCATTTAAAATGGAGTGTGGCAAAATAGAAGACTGTTCTGTGGTCAGACGAGTCACGATTCGAAGTTCTTTTTGGAAATCTGGGACGCAATGTCATCTGGACCAAAGAGGACAAGGACAACCCAAGTTGTTATCAACGCTCAGTTCAGAAGCCTGCATCTCTGATGGTATGGGGTTGCATGAGTGCGTGTGGCATGGGCAGCTTGCATGTCTGGAAAGGCACCATCAATGCAGAAAAATATATTCAGGTTCTAGAACAACATATGCTCCCATCCAGACGTCATCTCTTTCAGGGAAGACCCTGCATTTTTCAACAAGATAATGCCAGACCACATTCTGCATCAATCACAACATCTTGGCTGCGTAGGAGAAGGATCCGGGTACTGAAATGGCCAGTCTGCAGTCCAGATCTTTCACCTATAGAGAACATTTGGCACATCATAAAGAGGAAGGTGCAACAAAGAAGGCCCAAGACGATTGAACAGTTAGAGGCCTGTATTAGACAAGAATGGGAGAGCATTCCTATTTCTAAACTTGAGAAACTGGTCTCCTCGGTCCCCAGACGTCTGTTGAGTGTTGTAAGAAGAAGGGGAGATGCCACACAGTGGTGAAAATGGCCTTGTCCCAACTTTTTGGGGATTTGTTGACACCATGAAATTCTGATTCAACATATTTTTCCCTTAAAATTGTACATTTTCTCAGTTTAAACTTTTGTTCCGTGATTTATGTTCTATTCTGAATAAAATATTTGAAGTTGGCACCTCCATATCATTGCATTCAGTTTTTATTCACGATTTGTATAGTGTCCCAACTTTTTTGGAATCCGGTTTGTACATATGAAATTGCACTCTGATTCCCTTGAATTAATATTGCTCTAAATACGGAATTTGGGACTTGATTTGACTGTGCATTTTCCCCTGTACAATATAAAATGAACAGTAAGGCATGCAAAAATATTACGGCCCTTGCAGTCATTCCAGCACTTGAGGTTTTGGTACTTTTTTGCAGTGAGATGCATGGACCCAATTAGGCTTTCCTTCCAACTTGACAGCAGTGGCGGTGGTTAACAGTACTTGATGTGGACCCTCAAATCGTGGTTCTAGGACTTTCCGCACGTGTCATTTCACCACTACCCAATCTCCTGGTTGTAGAAAATGAGTTGCCTCTATGCTGTCTGGATCTGGAAGAGAAGCAAAAACTTGGGAATACACATTAGACAGTCTGTAAGACAGATAACATACTTTGAAAGACTATTATGCTGCATCTGGAGTTGTTGTGGAAAATAGAGTCCTAATCTAGGGGCATTCCCAAAGAGTACTTCATAAGGACTCAGGCCTGTCTTCCGGTTAGGTGTATACCGGATGGAGAAAAATGCCAAAGGGAGACACTCTGTCCATGGCTTATTCAGTTCAGCCATGGCCTTCTGTATTTTTTATTTAATTGTGCCGTTGAGTCCTTCTACTCTACCGCTGCTTTGTGGGTGATACGCAGTATGGAAGGCTTGTTCAATACCCAGGGCTCCCATAATTTCACGCATGACCTCCCCTGTAAAGTGAGAACCTCTGTCACTCTCAATTGTCTCTGGGACCCCATACCGGCAAACTATCTCATTCAGAAGTTTCTTGGCTGTGTTTTGTGCAGTGGCTTTGGCCACAGGATAGGCTTCTGGCCACCCTGAAAACAGATCTACACATACCAAGACGTATTCTAGGGTTCCCACTTTGGGTAGTTGGATGTAATCTATGTGCTCTTGTACTGCTGTTATCCCTACAGGATCATCTCTGGGTTTCTGTGCAGCAGCTTTTGCTGCCAGATCAGCTCGATGATTTCCCCGAGCTTCAAGGGTTTTTCCTGACGAATGGCCTTTAATTTTCATAATGGCCACCCTCGTTGGCAACAGCAGAGCGTCCATTAGGGCTTTCACCCCTTTGCCATTTTTAATTGGCTTGCCATTTGCTGTAAGGAAGTCTCTAGCCTTCCAAATTGGACCATAATCATGGGTGATCCCAAAAGCATACCTGGAATCTGTATAGATGTTTGCAGTTTTTCCCTCCGTATACCTGCAGGCCTCTTCCAAAGCTTTAAGTTCAGCTTCCTGTGCAGACATGTGAGAGGGCAATGATTCTGCTTTGATTGTATCGTGCTGAGGAACAACTGCATACCCAGTATAGAACTTCCCCTGGACACCACACCGCGATCCATCCACAAAGAGCTCTAAATCTGGGTTTTCTAAGGGAGTATCTACCACGTGATCAAACCCTGCTGTCTCTTGAGACATTAATTGGAGACAGTCGTGTTTATCTTCCAGGTAAGGAAGATACTCAGCTAGATGACTCATACTACTACTCCCTCCCCCCTCCAGAGGCAGCAGAGTAGCTGGATTCAAAGTTGTGCACCTTTTGATGGTGACAATTGGTGGCATAAGTAGTGCACATTCTAGTCTAAGGTGTCAGGCGGTGGACAGGTATTTAGGCTGTACTTGTGTGAGAATGGCCGAGATGTCATGAGGGACAAAAACAGTAATTGGATAATTGAGCACAATCTCAGAGCTTTTGTCAAGCATGAGTTGTACAGCCACTACCGCACGGACACAAGATGGCGCTCCTCTAGCCACTGGATCAAGTCTGGCAGAGTAATCTGCCACTGGACGCTGTTGGCCAGCCCTAGCTTGTGTGAGAACAGCTGAAGCATGGCCAATACATTCAGTGCAATAAAGTCTGAAATCTTTATTGTAATCTGGTAGACCCAATGGTGGTGTGGAACTGATGACTAGTTTTAATGTATGAAAGTTCTCCACTGCCTCATCTGTCAATGAAAAAGGAAGAGAGGTGAGACAATCATACAAGGGTTGCAGAAGAGCAGAGGCATTTCTGATCCAAGGCCTACAGTATGAGACTAGACCCAAATAAATTCTCAGAGCACCCACTGTAGTAGGCAAAGGAATTTGTTTGATTGCAGTTATACGGTCTGGGTGAGATGTCTAATCCCAGCAGATATACAGTGCATTAGAAAGGTGACAGTGGTACAACAAAATTGAAGCTTCTTGCGGGAAGCTTTACAGCCATTTGCAGCCAGGAAGGTGAGAAGAGACACCGAAGTTTGTTTACACACCTCCTCTCCCGGGCAGCAAAGAAGTAAGTCATCTATATACTGAAGTAAGACAACTCCTTCAGATGGAATGGGCCAATCCGCTAAAACCTGGGCTAAGGCAGTACTGTACATACTGGAGGAATTATGTGCACCTTGTGGTAAGACCGTCCAGGTGTATTGCTTTCTGTCATGTGTGAAAGCAAAAAGATATCTGCAATCTGGATGTAACGGAACTGAGAAAAATGCATTTGCAAGATCCACCACAGTGAAATGGGTAGCACTGTGGGGAATCTGTGCCAACAACGTATGTGGGTTTGGTACCACAGGGGTATTAAAAACTGTAGCCTCATTAACAGCCCTAAGATCATGTACCATTCTATACTACACTGGCTGACCTTTTTCCCCCCTTTTCTTAATGGGGAACAAGGGAGTGTTACATGGAGAGGTGGTTTCAATTAGTACCCCATTACTGACAAAATCATGTACTATTTTAGTGATGGCATCTGTTTGTTGTATACTGAGAGGATACTGCACCATTCGAGGTAAAGGAGCATCAGGTTTACATTCTACCATCATTGGAGCGACAGATAAATGGCCAACATCTGTAGGTCCGGAGGCCCACAGATGTTCAGGTAATTGTTGCAGCAGAAGAGACACGCCCTCTTCGGAGAATGTAGACACGTACATGTGGAAAGGATTATAATCACAGGCCGCTAAGAGACATATATCCTCTTCTCCTAGTTTGCCTTGTAACTTCACAGTACAATCAGGAAGATATGTTATCTGCGCATATATTCTCTGCAACAAATCTGCTCCTAGCAAATTAACCGGGGCGGTGTCACTGACTAAGAGACGGCTTAGCATTTGTTGGTTTGGGGCAAATGCAATTTGTATTGGCTTTGTGAGAGGAGTAGGAACCTCATTACCATCTACTCCTACACATGGAATACTATCCTTAGACATGAGGGATCTTTTTACATGTTTGCTGCGAATAACTGTTTTGGCTGCTCCAGTGTCAATCAAAAAGGGGATGGGCTCCCCCCCACTGATTGCCCAGGAGACAACTGGGGCAGGCCCTAAGGTTTGAATTTTTAATAGGGGCACAGCATTTGACTCTGGATTGCCAACTCCCTATGGGCGTCGCACTTGAGGGGGCTGAGCATTCTCCTCCTCTTCCTCCTCCCATGAGCGTGGAGATCGGCAACGACGTGCAAAGTGCCCCACCCCGCCGCAGTTAAAACATCTTATGGAATTATAATATGGTTTCCTTCCCCCTTTTTGGGGAGAAGGCTGGTAAGCGGCCACACCCGCTTTAGGTCTTTTGTTCAATTCAGCTTCTACCCCCTTTGCTACTTGTAACAAAATGGAGGGCTGTATAGTTCTCCATTTGGGCCTAGCTGATACCTGACCCTTGCGAATGCTTTCCCTAAGACCATCCACAAAAGCAGCACTCAAAATTCTCTCATGCATGTCTGAGGTATACTCAAAGCCCAAATCCACCCATCTTTGCTGGCGTCTAGTGTAAAATTTCTCCACACTTTCCGTTTTATCCTGATGCATATCCGACAATGTAACAGACTGATCACCTAATCGCTTTCTCCCCCATTCCGTGAGCTTCACTATGTATCGCTCACCGGACAACAAAGTAGTATCATCTCCCTCATAAGATCCCACTGCCGAGGCTATAATCTGAGAGAAGGAGTCACCAGCTTTACACTGGACTAAATCTTCTAAATCCCTCCAGCAACATGAGAAAGCTTTCCGTATCTTTGCTAACTCTCTACAGAACGGCATGGGTAAGTCCTCTGGATTAGGGATTCTACTCATCATGGCCAGCATCTCACTAGGGGACCAAGGGTGATACACAGGTTCATCAGGGATATCATTTGGACCTCTGAGAGGAGCAGCTCCAGGGGTTAGGTACTTGGGTGTACGATAGGATATATTTGGTCGGGGTGGATTTGGCGGAGATGATATAATAGGGGAAACTGGGTGCATGAGATTTTGCATATCCAACAATGATGTTGGATACCCCATACTTTCCTGTGATAGGAATCCACTCAAGTCTGAAAACGGACTTAAAGTTGGTGCATTCCTAGATTGAGTAGACTGGTCTGGAATATTTCTAGTAGGCATCATAGGGGCAATTACTGCAGGTACATTTTTAACTGTTGGGACATACAATTGGGAAGGGTTATTGGAAGACATCACTGGATATAATCCAGTGCGGGGAAGTATGATAGGAATTGTGTCCTGTCTTTGAGATCCACAAACAACACACATGTTATTCATCTCAGCATTTTTGTGTCTGCACACACACTCCCATCCCCCATAAGGAGGGGGTTGTTGTTCTAAGGAAGCAGTTTTGGAGGATGGGGAAGGGATGGAGGGAGCAGAAGACACAGTGGGAGGTGCTGATAAGCACATTCCAGTACATGGTGTAGAGGAGGAGCTGACAGAAGAAGCAATAGTATTGTTTGATGAACCACAAGACCCAGGATTACTTTTTAAAGTTACAACAGATGTGCTGGGGGAAGAGATGCCACATGGCAGACTCTCCTGTTCTTTGTTCCCTACCACACCCAAATCCTTCATCTTACTATACCAATATTGTCCATTCTTCTCAATTTCTTTTAACTTTCCATCAGTCACATCTGCAGACAACTTCCACCATAACTCTGCTTGCACCAGTCTATTATTATCCCTCAACCAACCTTTCTTTTCCTGCAATATATTTTTCCATAAACTTTCATCTAATCTTCCAGTTTCAGGCATACCAATTGCCTGCATTAACGATTTTAACTTAGTTACTGAAACTTTTCCTTATCTTTCTTTCATCAACTGAGCTGCTGTTAACATTTCCTCACTCTGTCCGGCAACATTAGAATTTCCCATTATTGTAGGGCACCAACTTAACAATATCTGGTTGCTATTAAACTCACTAACTTAATAATAGCTCAACAGTATTGATCCCACAATTTCTCTTGTACAGGGCACCAACTTAATAACCTCCAATTGCTTATTACTACTATGCAATCGGTGTTAATCCTGCACACTCATGAGGACCCCTAGTTACTACTCATGAATCTCCAAACACTCGTGTCAAAGCTTGGCTGGGATCCAATTCTACATCACAGGATATCCGACTCAGCTGTCTAACAACTTCCGTTTAGTTCTAGCATGTCCCACCACACAAAGAAGGAATATTTCAACAGGTTATTTTACTATAATACAGATCAGCTATAATTTGAACCCTTATATCGCGATAACACCAATTCAACTCTTGAGAAACCACTTGGGCAAAAGACTCAGAGGAGGTTGTAAGAATTAAAGCTTCTTACCTTGCTGCAGCTTGTGCCTCGTCTGATGGTTTTACGCAAGTCCTCTCCTAGCGTTTGAATCGTAAATTACGCAAGCTGTCTGCCCCACGTTGGGCGCTAATTTGTTGTCGCAAATTCTACGACACACTTCTTCTTTGTGTGGCTCCGAATTAGTTAGAATTATAAGTATGAGCTCATACAGCTTTCTCAATGAGACCAATACAGGCTGGTATCATGGAAAATATGCAGTGCTTTATTACAGTTACATACGCTTATATAGGCAATATGAGGTAGAGAAAAGGGTGGTCCTAGATGAAAGTTTATTGGCTCTGTGACAAAAAGGGAGTAGTTTACTAACTTTATTCCTGAGTTTGATTGGCACATTTGAAACTAGCAACTTAACTCCTTCTTTCTTTCACTAGTGATCTTAGAACAAAGAAAATGTACACGGGGCTCTTAATTGATTTCTAGTGGAGAATAATGTGTACTACAGCAGAGAGACAAAATAAAATCCTGTCTCTCACACCACCACCACCACCACTACCACCACAGCCGCTTCACTTGATCCCTCAGAGGAGTTATTTACACATCAGTTGGATGAAATTAGTGATGCGCAACCATTATTGCCAGGGGATGTAGATAACAGGGATATGTCAGGCAGCATTACACACATGGATGTACAGTGTGATGATGATGATGATGTTGTACCCGCTGCTGCTTCCTTTGCTGAGGATGCCACGTGAGTGCCTGCTTGAAGAGAAGAAGAAGAGGGGGAAAGTTCAGAAGGGGAGACAGAGAGAAGGAGGAGACGAGTTGGAAGCAGGGGGAGGTCGTTGCAAGGAGCTAGTGGCACAGTCAGACAGCATGTATCGGCACCCGGGGTCAGCCAGACACCACGCCAATCAACGCATGCTGTTGCCACTACCAGAATGCTGTAATTGCAAAGCTCAGCAGTGTGGCATTTTTTTGTGTGTCTGCCTCTGACAACAGCTATGCCATTTGCAACCTGTGCCAAAAGAAACTGAGTCGTGGGAAATCCAACACCCACCTAGGTACAACTGCTTTGCAAAGGCACATGATCGCACATCACAAACACCTATGGGATCAACACATGATGACGAGTAGAAGCAGCACAAAAGCTCAAAGCCACCATCCTCCTCCTGGTCCAGCATCTTCAGCCACGTCAACCACTGCTGTCCTCCTTGCCCCCTCTCAACCACCCGCCACTCCGCCTCTCACCTTCAGCAGTTTCATCTCATCTGCCCACAGTCAGGTGTCTAAAGGAAATGTTTGAGCGTAAGAAGCCAATGTCACAGAGTCACCCCCTTGCCCGGCGTCTGAAAGCTGGCTTGACTGAACTCTTAGCCCGCCAGCTTTTACCATACCAGCTGGTGGAATCTGAGGCTTCAAAAAATTTGTCGCTATTGGGACACCACAGTGGAAGGTACCCGGACGAATTTATTTTTCTAATAAGGCAATCCCAAACCTCTACTCAGTGATTGAAAAGGAAGTCATGGCATCTATGGCATACAGTGTTGGGGCAAGGGTCCATCTGACCACTGATACCTGGTCTGCAAAGCACGGTCAGGGCAGGTATATCACCTACACTGTGCTTTGGGTCAACCTGCTGACGGCTGCCAAGCATGGAACGCGTGGCTCTGCAGCGGAGTTGGTGACACCGCCACGACTTGCAGGCAGGCCTACTGCCACCTCCTCTACTCCTCATACTCAATCCTCTTCCATAACCTCCTTGGCTGAGTCCTCTTCTGCTGCGGCGTCTGGCTGCACATCAACTGAATCCCCCCAGCTCCCCAGGGGCTATTCCACATCCCGGATACGACAGTGTCACGCTATCTTGGGATTGACTTGCCTGAAAGCAGAGAGCCACACCAGACTAGCACTCCTGTCTGCACTGAACGCACAGGTGGATCAGTGGCTGACCCCGCACCAACTGGAGATCGGCAAAGTGGTGTGTGACAATGAAAGCAATTTGTTGGCGGCATTGAATTTGGGCAAATTGTCACATGTGCCGTGCATGGCACCTGTGTTGAATCTCATCGTACAACGCTTTGTGTCTAAGTACCCAGGCTTACAGGACATCCTCAAGCAGGCCAGGAAGGTGTGTGGCCATTTCAGGCGTTCCTACACGGCCATGGCGCACTTTTCAGACATTCAGCGCCGAAACAACATGCCAGTGAGGCGCTTGATTTGCGACAGCCCGACATTTTGGAATGCAACACTCCTAATGTTCGACCGCCTACTCCAACAAGACAAAGCCATCAACAAGTATTTGTATGACCGGGGTGCTAGGACAGCCTCTGCGGAGCTGGGACTTTTTTTGCCATGTTACTGGACGCTCATGCGCAATGCCTGTAGGCTCATGCGTCCTTTTGAGGAGGTGACAAACCTAGTCAGTCGCACCGAAGGCACCATCAGCGACCTCATCCCATTTGTTTTCTTCCTGGAGCGTGCCCTGCGAAGAGTGCTGGATCAGGCTGTAGATGAGCGTGAAGAGGAAGAGGAAGAGTTGTGGTCACCATCACCACCAGAAACAGCCTTGTCATCATCGCTTGCCGGACCTGCGGCAACACTGCAAGAGGAGTATGAGGAAGAGGAGTCAGAGGAGGAATGTGGCTTTGAGGAGGAGGAAGACAAACCACAGCAGGCATCCCAGGGTGCTCGTTGTTGTCACCTATCAGGGACCCGTGTCTCTTGTACGTGGCTGGGGGGAAGAATAGACCGTCAATGACATCAATGAGGAGGAGGAACGGGAAACGAGTAGCTCGGCATCCAACCTTGTGCAAATGGGGTCTTTCATGCTGTCATGTCTGTTGAGGGACCCTCGTATAAAAAGGATGAAGGAGAACGACCTGTACTGGGTGGCCACTCTACTAGACCCCCTATATAAGCAGAAAGTGGTGGAAATGTTACCAAATTACCGGAAGTCAGAAAGGATACAGCAGTTCAAAACCAAACTAAAAAATATGCTTTACACAGCTTATAAGGGGGATGTCACAGCACAACGGGAATCTAACTGGGGAAGAGGTCAAAGTAATCCTCCTCCTACCACGACCACGGCGGCAAGGACAGGACGCTTTACAGATGTGTTGTTGATGAAGGACATGCAAAGCTTTTTCAGTCCTACATACATTTTTCAGTGTATCTCACACGGTCTGAGCCAGTGTAGGCCTGAATTCAAGATTTCTTTGCCCAAAATGGCTGTATTTAAAGGTCTGTATTTCAAATGCCTGAATCAAACCCCTGTATGTAGAGGGTGTATCTCACACGGCCTGAAACAGTGTAGGCCCGAATTCAAGATTTCTTTGCCCAAAATGGCTGTATTTTAAATGGCTGAATCAAACTCCTGTATGTAGAGGGTGTATCTCACACGGTCTGAACCAGTGTAGGCCTGAATTAAATATTTATTTGCCCAAAATGGTTGTATTTCAAATGTCTGTATTTCAAATGTTTGAATCAAACCCCTGTATGCAGAGGGTGTATCTCACACGGTCTGAACCAGTGTAGGCCTGAATTCTAAATTTATTTCCCCAAAATGGCTGTATTTCAAATTGCTGTATTTCAAATGCCTGATTTAAACCCCTGTATGTAGGGGGTGTATCTCACAGAACCTGAACCAGTATAGGCCTGAATTAAACATTTCTTTGCCCAAAATGGCTGTATTTCAAATGGCTGTATTTCAAATGCCCGAATCAAACCCCTGTATGTAGATGGTGGAACTCACACGGTCTGAACCAGTGTAGGCCTGAATTAAATATTTCTTTGACCAAAATGGATGTATTTCAAATGGCTGTATTTCAAATGCCTGATTCAAACCCCTGTATGTAGAGTGTGAATCTCACAAGGCCTGAACCAGTGTAGGCCTAAATTAAATATTTATTTGCCCCAAATAAATGTATTTCAAATGGCTGTATTTCAAATGCCTGATTCAAACCCTTGTATGTAGAGGGTGTATCTCACGCGGTCTGAAACAGTGTGGGCCTGAATTCAAGATTTCTTTGCCCAAAATCACTGCATTTTAAATGGCTGAATTAAACCCCTGTATGGAGAGGGTGTATCTCACAGGGCCTAAACCAGTGTAGGGCTAAATTAAATATTTATTTGCCCCAAATGGCTGTATTTCAAATGGCTGTATTTTAAATGCCTGAATCAAACCCCTGTATTTAGAGGGTGTTTCTCACAAGGTCTGAACCAGTGTAGGCCTGAATTAAATATTTATTTGCCCAAAATGGCTGTATTTCAAATGGCTGTATTTCAAATCCCGAATCAAACCCCTGTATGTAGATGGTGGAACTCACACGGTCTGAACCAGTGTAATATTTCTTTGCCCAAAATGGCTGTATTTCAAATGGCTGTATTTCAAATCCCGAATCAAACCACTGTATGTAGAGTGTGTATCTCACAAGGCCTGAACCAGTGTAGGCCTAAGTTAAATATTTATTTGCCCAAAATGGCAGTATTTTAAATGGCAGCATTTCAAATGCCTGAATCAAACCCCTGTATGTAGAGGTTGTATCTCACACGGTCTGAACCAGTGTAGGTCTGAATTAAATATTTCTTTGCCCAAAATGCCTGTATTTCAATTGGCTGTATTTCAAATGCCTGAATTAAACCCCTGTATGTAGAGGGTGTATCTAACACGGTCTGAAACAGTGTGGACCTGAATTCAAGATTTCTTTGCCCAAAATGGCTGTATTTTAAAAAGGCTGAATCAAATTCCTGTATGTAGAGGGTGTATGTCACACGGTCTGAACCAGTGTAGGCCTGAATTAAATATTTATTTGCCCAAAATGGCTGTATTTTAAATGCCTGAATCAAACCCCTGTATGTAGAGGGTGTATCTCACACGGTCTGAACAAGTGTAGGCCTGAATTCAAAATGCACTTGCCCAAAATGGCTGTATTTCAAAAGGCTGTATTTCAAATGCCTGATTCAACCCCCTGTATGCAGGGGGTGTATCTCACAGGGCCTGAACCAGTGTAGGCCTAAATTAAATATTTATTTGCCCAAAATGGCTGTATTTCAAATGGTTGTATTTCAAATCCCTGGATCAAACCCCTGTATGTAGAGGGTGTATCCCACACGGTCTGAACCAGTGTAGGCCTGAATTAAAGATTTCTTTGCCCAACAAGGCTGTATTTCAAATGGCTGTATTTACAATGCCTGAATCAAACCCCTGTATGTAGGGGGTGTATCCCACAGAGCCTGAACCAGTGTAGGCCTGAATAAAACATTTCTTTGCCCAAAATGGCTGTATTTCAAATGGCTGTATTTCAAATGCCTGAATCAAACCCCTGTATGTATAGGGTGTATTTCACACGGTCTGATCCACTGTAGGCCTGAATTAGGTATTTATTTTCCCAAATTGGCTGTATTTCAAATGGCTGTATTTTAAATGCCGGAATCAAACCCCTGTATGTAGAGGGTGTATATCACACGATATGTACCAGTTTTAGGCCTGAATTCAAGATTTCTTTGCCCAAAATGGCTGTATTTCAAATGCCTGAATCAAACCCCTGTATGTAGAGGGTGTATCCCACATGGTCTGAACCAGTGTAGACCTGAATTAAAGATTTCTTTGCCCAACAAGGCTGTATTTCATATGCCTGAATCAAACTCCGGTATGTAGAGGGTGTATCTCACAGGGCCTGAACCAGTGTAGGCCTAAAATTAAATATTTATTTGCCCAAAATGGCTGCATTTCAAATGCCTGAATCTAACCCCTGTATGTAGAGGGTGTATATCACAGTGCCTGAACCAGTGTAGGCCTGAATTCAATATTGGTGCACCAAATGGCGGTATTTCAAACCTCTGAATCTAACCCTAATGTATTAAGGGTGTATCTCACAGTTACATTTGCATCAAAGGATGCCAACAATTTTTTTTGGGCCCAAACGAGTGTTTAACAACTGAATTTAACAGCAGTATATAAGCCTGTAATTTCACACGTGGTGATGCTGCAAGGCCTGAAAATAGCTGTTTTTGTAAAAAAAAATGTGTTTTTAAAACCCCAGAAAATGATGGGTGTATTTCTAGCTTAAATTGCACACTGACTAATCCAGATGTTGTAGATTGCCAAAAAAAGAGTTTTTTTGGTAGCAGAATATGAAAGCTGTATATATTATACTTGAATTTAACACTTGCAGTTCAGGAAAATACAGTTTTTTTGACAATAAAGTGTGTTTTTAAAACCCCAGAAAATGATGGGTGTATTTCTAGCTTAAATTTCACACTGACTAATCAAGATGTTGTAGATTGCCAAAAAACTCTTTTTTTGGTAACAGAATATGAAAGCTGTATATGCAGCACGCCAGACCTGCAGGGTATTGCGACAGTGAGGTCATGGTTATGGGCAATCGAGGGTTACTCACTTTTCTGAGGAGAACCCTGGGCAGGCATGCGACAGTGAAGGAGAGGTAGACACTAGTTCCTCTGGGGCACACTCTGCAAATAGGGACCAGGCCTGATGGTGTGTGAGGTGTCCTGGATGTTGCAGGTATTTTGAGTGCCTTAGGTAAGGTCCCTTTAAGGATCGTGACGCCAGTGCCTGTAACAGTGGCACACCGGTTTGCAGGAGGATTAATGTAATACACAGTTGGTAAACCAAACGTTGCTTTACGTTTAGAAAACAGTCCAACTTTGTACATGTAGTTACAGTAGATGATAATGCAGTCCTTTATAGTACATACGCACAGCAGGTTTAAATCTTGCAAGATAATTGGAGGGTATACAGTTAATGCTTTGCAGTACAATGCTGCTCTATCCCCACAGCTATTCTAGCTGGCTGGATCCCAAGGCCCGGATGCCTAATTGCTGGCTTAAATCCTTGGTATATATAATCCTTCCTCCAGTATTGGCACTTGCTTTAAATATTACAGTACCTTTGTTTCCTAGCTGGCTTCTCTGCTGGATTGGAAAGGTGGCTGCAGGTTTCTCCCAGGAGGTGTTCTCCTACTACTGGGGTGTCTCAACTGAGCTAAAATTAGCCTCAGGAGCTTCAGGCTGACTAGGCCTAGGTGACTCCTCTAGTCCCCTGGAATACACTCAGTCTCCAAGCAGGCTGTACTCCTTCTAGCCTCCTGGTGCAACTAGAAACCAGGACTATCTAGCTGCATGTCAGGAGGAGGCCCTCAGCATATTTCTGGCTGGTGCCTTCTCACTTCTGTCTCCACAGACTCCTGACTATGACCTAACCCCTCCCTGTCTGGGCCTGGACATTTATACTAGGGGCTCCCTATCTCCCTCTAGTGTCTGGAATGTTCAATTACACCCAACTAGGCCTGAATAGCATATAACAGGGAAACCATACATGTAATACACACAGTAAATTACATTACAATACATGGATAAATATAATATCACTGTCCCTTGTGAGCAGAAGTAACACGTTACCCAATTGACCCTTGTGTAGTGCCCACTCCTACCTAGTGGGACACTACATATATATTAAACTTGAATTTAACACTTGCAGATCAGGAAAATGTTGTTTTTTGACAGAAAAGTGTGTTTTTAAAACCCCAGAAAATGGTGGGTGTATTTCTAGCTTAAATTGCACACTGACTAATCTAGATGTTGTAGTTTGCCAAAACAAGTGGTAATTTGCAATGTCCCAAAAGCTCAGATGCAGTGCTGGTGCACTGAGCTTACATAAAATGGCCTCCGCCGCCGCCGCCCACCTAACAGAATTACAAAAGTTTCAGGGCAGTTTCAAAATCGTCTCAGGGCAGGGTAAAACTATTGTGCCCTGCACCCACACAACTATTTATCTGTAGATCGCTGAGTTAGATTCTCTCCTATTCTCTCCCTGAAATCACAAGTCCAGCAGCATCCTCTCCCTACACTTGTAACAGCAGAGTGACGTGCAGCGCTACATGACTCAAGCTTATATAGAGCCTGGGTCACATGCTGCTCTGGCGAAACACAGCCATGGCATTAGTAGGCA
This sequence comes from Bufo gargarizans, assembly GCF_014858855.1. Taxonomy (NCBI): domain Eukaryota; kingdom Metazoa; phylum Chordata; class Amphibia; order Anura; family Bufonidae; genus Bufo; species Bufo gargarizans. Next base: position 275,133,562 of record NC_058085.1, on the reverse strand, counting down.
TGGCTGTGATGGATTCTAAGGTCAGACAGTTAACCGCTTGTTGATTGGCTGCAGCCTTTCAAAAAGCTGCCAAGAAAGCGCCGAACCCCGAACCCGAACTTTTACTGAAATGTTCGGTTCGGGTTCGGGGTCCAAAAATCCTTTACAGTTCGGGTTCACTCAACCCTACCAGGGACCATTCTGAGTAAGAACAAAAAACTGAGTGGAAAATTTGCCCAAGGATCGTGGAAAATGCATAGAAGAGATATGCAAACCCTTCTGTACCGAGTGGCAAACCTGGTCATATAATGGGTACCCAGAATTTTCTATATATGTTTATGCTATTTCTTTATATGTGAAAAGGTATCAAAATGAGAGAACCAACAACTGGAATTTAACATAGCAAAGACATTTTTATGTGTTGGGTTGGGGTTATGCACTCTTATAATTTATGATCACATTTTAAGGTGTCTATTTGAAAATGTCACTCTATTATACACAGAGCAAATGTCTTCTAAATGGCTCCCACCATAAAAGAAACCAGCAACTTGACAGGCAATTTAGAAGGTAAAAGCTGAATATGGCTTTATTTATTACAAGTTTGTCCTGTCCATTCTTCTACAATGAAAAGGTCGCCTGTCTCCTTGTTGCGAGAGCTCAAGACAGATGGGAGCACAGTACATTGTGACAATATAAAGCCATGCATTCCCCATTGTTTAGATAAGTGTATAACCAGAAATATATATTTTTTTAATCTAATCTAGTCAAAACTTAGAATTGCCATATTGGAAAATTATCAATCTTCATAACATGAATCCTGTGGACTAATGCATATTGTACTGTTATTTATCATAGAGAAATGCCTCGATTTACACTAGGTCATATGGTTTAGAGATGAGTGAATCGAAGCTGATGAAGTGGAATTCGATCCAAATTTCAGGAAAAATTCAGTTCACAACAAATGCATATTTCCTCGCGCATCACATTTTTCCCAAAATGGCTGCTGCACGTGTCAGGACATGGAGAAAGGAAATATGGGAAGGCGGGATCACCCAGGCTGACATGCATGATGCAGCCAATCAGCAGCCAGCCAGCCCTGTGATGTCACAGCCCTATAAATCCAGTGTTCTGAGTGCAGGGACAGACGTGAGAAGGCGCTAGGAACAGCAATAGGAAAAACCTAATTGTGAAAAAAAAGCCTGAAAAAATTATTTATAAGTGCAGGGAAAGGATAGGGAGGAATCATTTCACAGCATCTTAGTGCAGGGAGAGACGTCAGAAGGCGCTAGGGACACTGCTAGAAAAGCGATTTACAAGTGCAGGGAAAGATAATTTGGGGATCCAAATATCCATTATACAGCTCTGTCATTCCAGCAATTTGTTCTTGTTATTGGGGTGCAAGTGCTATGTTGAAAAGCCTTTAGTGGCCTATTTTAGTACAAAAAGAAAAATATATATGCACTTTACTGTTGCAGTTATTTGCGGCGAAAGCATTTAGTGGCCTATTTCAGTACAAAAAGATAAATATATTCTCAGTTCACTTCGGCGGTTATATGTGTTGAAAGCGTTTAGTGGCCTATTTCAGTACAGAAAAAAAATATATATGCACTTCACTGTTGTAGTTATTTTTGGCGAAAGCATTTAGTGGCCTATTTCAGTACAGAAAGAAAAATATATTCTCAGTTCACTTCGGCGGTTATATGTCTTGAAAGCGTTTATTGGCTATTTCAGTACGAAAAGAAAAATATATTCTCAGTACACTTCGGCGGGTATATGTGTTGAAAGCATGGCTGGAAGTAAGCATTGTGGCAGCAGTGGGAGGTCGGGAGCCAAATGTGCCCAGGGTAGACCACCTGCTTCGCGGCAGCCTACCTGCCCTGGAAATAGTGGTACAGGGATTCACGGAAGCCGCGGCTGTAGCAGTCAGTCAGTGCGGACTGTTGGGGGGGAAAATCACCTACTCTGTGGTTTGGCAGTTTTTTGTTAAGCCTCCTAGAGGATGTTAACATGGCCATATGTAGAATATGTGGGCAGAAGGTGAAGCGTGGCTAGGGTGCCAATGTTGGCACCACAGCCCTGTGTCAACATATGCAGCGTCACCATATGTGGTATCCTGATGCTGATGCTGCTACTGCCATCTCCACACTATGTCACCTTGCCACTCTGTGGTATCTTGATGCTGCTGCTACTGCCATCTCCACACTATGTCACCTTGCCACTCTGTGGTATCCTCCTGATGCTGCTGCTGTTGCCACCTCCAGACTCGGTCATTGTGCCACTCTGTGGCCTCCTCCTGATGCTGCTGCTACCGCCACCTCCACACTCTGTCATTTGGCCCCTCTGTGGTTGCCTCATGCTGCCGCCACCTCCAGACTCGGTCATTGTGCTACTGGGTGGCCTCCTCATACTGCTGCCAACTTCAGACTGTCATTGTGCCACTCGGTAGCCTCTTCATTCTGCTGCTACCTCCAGACTCTGTCATTGTGCCACTCTGTGGCCTCCTCCTAATGCTGCTGCTGCCACCTCCACACTGTCATTGGGCCACTCCGTGGTCTCCTCATGCTGCTGCCACCTCTACACTCTGTCATTGGGCCACTCTGTGGTCTCCTCATGCTGCCACCTCCAGACTCAATCATTGTGCCACTCGGTGGCCTTCTCATACTGTTGCCAACTCCAGACTTGGTCATTGTTCCACTCAGTGGCCTCCTCATACTGCTGCCAACTACAGACTCTGTCATTGTGCTACTCGGTGGCCTCCTCATACTGCTGACACCTCCACAGTTTGTCATGGTGCTACTCTGGCCTCCTCATGCTGCTGACACCTCCACACTTTATCTTCGTGCCATTCTGTGGCCTCCTCATGCTGCTGCCACCTCCACAATCTCTCGTCATCGTGCTACTCTGTGGCCTCCTCATGCTGCTTCCACCTCCACAATCTTTCGTCATCCTGCCACTCTGTGGCCTCCTGATGCTGCCGACACTTCCAGGCTTATTGGGCCACTCTCTGGTCTCTTTATGTTGCTTCCACCTCACCACTATGTCATAGGTCCACTCTGTGGACTTCTCATGCTGTTCCCTCCCTCCCCACTCCATGACTGCTCCACTATTTTGCCTTTTGGCCTGGCTGACATCATCATTTATTTGACCTTTCTTCTGATCTGTCAGAAGGAAGGAAAAATGAGATGCACAACGGATCCTGTCTGTGTAGCAGCTGTAAGGCCTGTATGGACCCATCAGAATTATCTTATGATTTGATAGCCAAAAGCAGGAGTGGGTAGAAAACACAGAAGACATGCAAATATTCCATTCACATGCCATCTCTGTTTAAGATCCACTCCTGTTTTTTTGGGGGCATTAGCATAGCAATACTGATGGATTATTCAGCAAATGCTTAGCGGGTGATGGCGTATGCTCCACAGACAGGATCCATTTTTTGTGGGTTATTGTTCTGACAGATAAGAGAAATGTCACCACCAGACATCTGAGAAGCTCTGACAGACGTCTAGAACCTCCTCCTTGAGGTTCCTTTGTTTTGCTTTAATTTTCTCATCTCGTTAGCCTCTCTCAGCTGTCATGTAGTTGCACTGATTGCATCCCTTTAAATCCTTTTCCCATAGTGCATCACTTTGCGGTTTATACTACTTCCTGGAGTGTGTGCATGCTGTTCCTACTTCTGAGTCTTCTACAAGATAAGTTTTGTTCATTTATTTGTGTTTTTCTGTTTGCTGGATCCCAGGTGACCCTGACTCCCTCCGCATCTAGTGTAGGGAGCCGGTGGTCGTGTCCCCTCACTATTATAGGGTGTTCAGGTGTTATACAGTCGAGGTATGAGGATATGCGATCATCTACCATTGGGATTTTTGCATAGGCTGAGCAGTCAGTGAGAGAGCCAGGTCTGATGCAGGTCTCTCCCTTTTTGTTCCTTAGTTTTGGATCCAGTCAGTCGTATATTCATTTTGTGTTTTCTAGTTTCCTGCACACCTTCCGTGACAAGAAATTGCAAATTAATCAGTGACATCAACACAAACTTACTGCTGACACCCTGTCCACTCTGTCGGAGGGCTCTACTTGTATAAGTGTTTAATAGAACAGGTTCTGTAGACATCTATGTGGAATCAGCTGACGACAGTGTAAAAGGAGTGCGCTTCTTTATGGCGCTAACATCGACCTGTACGGCTGAGTTCATACTACAGGGAGTGCAGAATTATTAGGCAAATTAGTATTTTGACCACATCATCCTCTTTATGCATGTTGTCTTACTCCAAGCTGTATAGGCTCGAAAGCCTACTACCAATTAAGCATATTAGGTGATGTGCATCTCTGTAATGAGAAGGGGTGTGGTCTAATGACATCAACACCCTATATCAGGTGTGCATAATTATTAGGCAACTTCCTTTCCTTTGGCAAAATGGGTCAAAAGAAGGACTTGACAGGCTCAGAAAAGGCAACAATAGTGAGATATCTTGCAGAGGGATGCAGCACTCTTAAAATTGCAAAGCTTCTGAAGCGTGATCATCGAACAATCAAGCGTTTCATTCAAAATAGTCAACAGGGTCGCAAGAAGCGTGTGGAAAAACCAAGGCGCAAAATAACTGCCCATGAACTGAGAAAAGTCAAGCGTGCAGCTGCCAAGATGCCACTTGCCACCAGTTTGGCCATATTTCAGAGCTGCAACATCACTGGAGTGCCCAAAAGCACAAGGTGTGCAATACTCAGAGACATGGCCAAGGTAAGAAAGGCTGAAAGACGACCACCACTGAACAAGACACACAAGCTGAAACGTCAAGACTGGGCCAAGAAATATCTCAAGACTGATTTTTCAAAGGTTTTATGGACTGATGAAATGAGAGTGAGTCTTGATGGGCCAGATGGATGGGCCCGTGGCTGGATTGGTAAAGGGCAGAGAGCTCCAGTCCGACTCAGACGCCAGCAAGGTGGAGGTGGAGTACTGGTTTGGGCTGGTATCATCAAAGATGAGCTTGTGGGGCCTTTTTGGGTTGAGGATGGAGTCAAGCTCAACTCCCAGTCCTACTGCCAGTTTCTGGAAGACACCTTCTTCAAGCAGTGGTACAGGAAGTCGTCTGCATCCTTCAAGAAAAACATGATTTTCATGCAGGACAATGCTCCATCACACGGGTCCAAGTACTCCACAGCGTGGCTGGCAAGAAAGGGTATAAAAGAAGAAAATCTAATGACATGGCCTCCTTGTTCACCTGATCTGAACCCCATTGAGAACCTGTGGTCCATCATCAAATGTGAGATTTACAAGGAGGGAAAACAGTACACCTCTCTGAACAGTGTCTGGGAGGCTGTGGTTGCTGCTGCACGCAATGTTGATGGTGAACAGATCAAAACACTGACAGAATCCATGGATGGCAGGCTTTTGAGTGTCCTTGCAAAGAAAGGTGGCTATATTGTTCACTGATTTGTTTTTGTTTTGTTTTTGAATGTCAGAAATGTATATTTGTGAATGTTGAGATGTTATATTGGTTTCACTGGTAAAAATAAATAATTGAAATGGGTATATATTCGTTTTTTGTTAAGTTGCCTAATAATTATGCACACACAGATATCCCCCTAAAATAGCTAAAACTAAAAACAAACTAAAAACTACCTCCAAAAATATTCAGCTTTGATATTAATGAGTTTTATGGGTTCATTGAGAACATGGTTGTTGTTCAATAATAAAATTAATCCTCAAAAATACAACTTGCCTAATAATTCTGTACTCCCTGTATAAAGGCTCTCAGCAGCCAGGAAATAGACATTTTTTTATGTAATTTACCGCAAATATAATCAGATCGAGACAATTTTTTCACCAAAAAATTTGGCGAACTGGCGAATCTACTTTTTGAAACGTTCGCTCATCTCTAATACGGTTTATAACAATCTGTACATTACTGCATCCACCATTGAAATGAATAGGAATTAGAAAAGAACTTTGTGGTTGTTTCTTCCTTAACCCCTAAGAGCTGCAGCCAAATGTCACAATTTAAAGTATAACTGTCGTTTTTTTGTTTGTTTTGTTTTTTAGTATTGGATTGGTTGCTAAGGGCTGAATCTTATTAAATATGGGGTAAGTCAGTCTAATAGTAACTGATTCTGGAATATCATGTTATTAGTAACTACATATCTGAAAATTGAAATTAGGGTCTAAATGTGACAGTTATCCTTCTAAAAGCTATAACTTTTACATTTAGTTTTTTGGGGGTTTTTTGCAGGAAAAGTCATACTTTATAATAGCACCTATTCATTCCATAGGATGTATTGGGAAGCTGGAAATAAATTATTAATGTGGTGGAATTGGGAAAAAAATGCAATTGCATCATTGTTTTATGGTTTTCGTTTTTACAGCATTCACTGTGTGATAAAAATGACTCATTACTTTTATTCTGTAGGTCAATACAATTACAACAATACCAAATTTATTTACTTTTTGTTACGCTTTAATACTTTTAAAAAATACTTTTGAAAAAAACACTTTATCACAATATTCTGACACCCATTACTTTTTAAAATTTCAATGCATCTATGTAAAAGTTAGTTTTTTCCAGTGCAAGCTGTATTTTTTATTGGCGCCATTTTGGGGTATGTATGACTTTTTGATTACTTTTTATTACAATTATTTTGGGAGGCAAGGCAACAAAAAAAAAAAAATACATAATTCTGACATTTAGATTTTTTTTCAAATGCCCCTTTCACACGGGCGTCGCAGGTGAGGGCCAGATGCGTTCAGGGTGCATTGCGGGAAACAAGTAAACACGCAATTGCAGTCAGTTTTGACTGTGATTGCGTTCCGCTGTTCAGTTTTTCTGCGCGTGAGAAAAAACAGGATTTGGTACCCAGTCTCGAACCTGGACTTCTTTACTGAAGTTCGGGTTTGGGTTTGGTGTTTTGTATATTTTATTATTTTCCATTATAACATGTTTGTAATGGAAAATAATAGCATTCTTTAATACAGAATGCTAAGTATAAGGTCAATTGCGGGTTAAAAAATAATAAAAACATAATTCACCTCATCCACTTGCTCGTGCAGCCGGCATTGTCTTCTTTCTTCCTCTTTCAGGACCTGCAAAAGGACCTTTGATGACATAATCGCGCTCATCACGTGGTGAGTGTGGTGATGTCAGCGCAGGTCCTGCTGAATGAACATAGACTGATCTTCTATCACCATGTGGTGAGCGTGATTACGTCATCAAAGGTCCTTTTGCAGGTCCTGAAATAAGAAGAAAGAAGACGATGCTGGCTGCACAATCAAGTGGATGAAGTATATAATTTTTTTTATTTTTTAACCTCTCAAGGCACATTTTAATAAGCATTCTGTATTAAGAATGCTATTATTTTCCCTTATAACAAGTAATAAGGAAAAATAATACAGTGAATAGACTTTAATGGGGTCCGGGGTTGCTCATCCCTATCATCTCCTAGCAACCATGCATGAAAATCGCACCGCATCTGCACTTTCTTGCAGATGCTTACGATTTTCATGCAGCCCCATTCAATTCTATGGGGCTTGCGTTGCGTGAAAAACGCTGAATATAGGACATACTGTGATTTTCATGCAACGCACAATTGATGCGTGAAAAATCGCCGCTCATCTGCACAGCCCCATTGAAGTTGATGGGTCCGGATTCAGTGCGGGTGCAATGAATTCACCTCACGCATTGCAGCTGCGCTGAATTCTCGCCTGTGTGAAAGGGGCCAAAGTGTTCACTATGCAGGATAAATATTTTAACCTGTTAAAGAGCTTTTTGCGTTTTTGAGTTTTCCTTTCTACTTTCTAAAAGTCAACATTTATTTACAATTTTGATTAAATAGCCATATGAGGACCTATTTTTTGAGGGACAAGTTGTATTTTTTAATGGCACTTTTTAATTTACCAGATATTGTATTGGAAAATGGTAAAAAATTATTTGGGGTGATATTAAAAAAAAAACACAATTCCACCAAAGTTTGGGGATTTTTTTTCATTACTGCATTCGCTGTGTGCTAAAAATGGCATGAGGACATTATTCTGTGGGTCAGTATGATACCAAATTTGTATTATTTTGATTATGATTTACTATCTCAAGCATTTTAGGATGCAGCAATACCAATGATGGTTTATTTGTTTGTTTTTGCTTATTAAAGGCATTATTTTAATATTTTTTATAGTTTTAGCCCCTACGTAGCGCTGGAGCGAAGTTCAAACATGGGGCCCACTCGTGTGTGCAACGGGCGTCATGGCCGGTAGGTCTCCGCTGTCTCAAACAGCAGAGACCCGCGGCTAATGACCGCGACCAGCAATAATGACATATGACATAATGTTGCGGTATTTAAAGCCTATAGATGCTGTGATCAAATGGGATCAAGGCATCTAAAGGGTAAAAAAACAGAAAGCTTGCACTTCCGGGCTTCTTACCGCCATCCTCTGCGGCCAATGAGGATGTTCGTAATTGATTTCAATGCATTGGGTCTCGCTGAAGACCCAAATAAGAAATGAGCAATTCTGAAAAACTTATGGATCTAAAAAATCCATGATTGTTTCGAATAAAAAAAATAATTGGATTTAGTAGGCTCAAATATGAGCTTTAAAATCATTAAAAAAGTAAATAAAAATTTATATAAAAATTAAAAAAATATAAAAGTTTAAATCACCTCCGTTTTCATAGAATGAAAAAATAAATACATAAATAACAAAAAATATAAACATAATGGGTATCACCATGACTACTGGACACATCCATACTATTAAAATATAAAAATATTTTTCCAATACGGCGAATGACGTAATGGAAAAAAGGGTCAAAAAAGGGTCAAAATGCCCAATTTGCCATTTGTTCATCGCTTTTCCTACCCAAAAAAAGTTATCAAAAAGTTACACACACTGCAAAATGGTATCAATAAAAACTATAGATTGTCTCACAAAAAATTAGCCCACACACAGCTCAACAGATTTAACCATTACAAGTTATGGAGGTCAGAATATGGTGATGTAAAATTTTTTTTTTTATTTTGACACAATTTAGACATTAAAAGCTATACATATGTAATATTATTGTAATCATAATGACCCAGAGAATTAAGGACACAGGTCGGTTTTGCCGCACATGGAATGCCATGGGAACAGAACCTGTAAAACAGTGGAGAAATTGCGTTGTTTTTTTTTCAATTCCACCCCATTTGGATTTTTTAATCTGGTTTCCACTAGTGATGAGCGGCAGGGGCAATATTCAAATTTGCGATATTTTGTAGAATACTCGTCATATATTCGCAAATTCAAGAATTTGTTATTATTTTCTTGATCGGCAATAAAGGGCACGCAATACAGGCGTGGGTCACTTTTTCTACATTTTCAAAGCTGCTAGAAGTTTCCTGAGACTGGAGAAAATGGTTGGCATGGCAGAACATTAAAAATTTCTTTATATGCAAATAGAGTGCTCCAATATACTCGCGATTGCGCTAATTAGCAATTACTTATGCGCATATTTTGGCGAAACACGTGACACTTCACATTTTAGCAGGTGTGACTACATATTACTGATTGGTGCACTATGTATTGTTGTGACATCACAGCACTATGTCTGTAGCATGTATGCATGAACAGCAGAACCTATGAACCTATCACACTACCTAAGACACTGCACTGCAACAGCTACACTATATCAGGATATAACCTACACTGAATATCTCCCACTAACTATCTGTATTATATATATATAAACTATCTATCTATCTAATGTAATGAGCACAGCAATGACACTGCTGTCTCTCAGAACTTTAAAAAACTGTAGAAAATGGCTGCTGGGGAGGTTCTTATATAGTAAGGGGTAGGCAACTTTCCTATTGGTTGCTAGGGATGTTGCTAAGCTCAGACAGGGAGTTCAGACGAATATTCGAAAATACGAATATATATCACTATATTCTAAATATCCGCAAATTCTCAAAGTACCGATATTCGTTATTAATATTCGCTATTTGAATATTCGCACTCAACACTACTTCCCACTACATTGCATGCCATATTAAATGGTGGCATTAGAAAGTACAACTTGTCCTGTAATTAAGCCCACATACAGCTATGTGAATGGAAAAATAAAAAAGTTATGGCTCAAGGAAGATACTTACTTTTATCCCACATAGGGGGTTTGAACACGCCATCATTAGCTTGATTATATAATACAATTTCACTCCCGAGATTATAAGGTATGGTGGCAGCTGACACTCTAAGTATACTAGTCAGCAAAAGTCTCTCTCTCTCGATTCTCTTGTGGCTTGTGGTGCCCACTTGTGAAATGCAGGCTTGTGATTGTGCCTCTTGTGAACTGTGGTGATGGGTGTCTTAGCAAGTTTCCCCTCACTTGCAGCGGTCTGTATAGTTGTAGTGCTGATCACTCTGCGGACTGAAAACACTGTAACTTGCAGAACTCCTATGCTAAAAATATTTGTAGTCTCATTACTGAAACTGCTAAATTTGAAAAGTTGACTTCGATCCAAATTTAAGGAAAAATGCACTGCCAAGCCGAATTTCCTCACGCTTCGTGCTAACAAATACATTTTCACTAAAATGGCGGTAAAAAACAACAACATACATACCTCATCCATTTGCGAGTAAAGAGCCTGCCACGGCCTTCTTCATTGAAGATTCCACATGAAATCTCGCCAGCTTGTGTCTTCAAGCAAGTTTGCAGTGAAATTGATAAGGTGTATATTTTAATTATATTATACCCCTGAAATCTCTCATTTTTAATCTCAGATGCCGTGATCAGCGATAAACGCTGCATCTGAGGGGTTCATTGTGCCCGCCACATACAAAGAAATACACTTTGTGACGAAGTAATTTGTCACAAAGCAAATTTCTTTGTAAAATTTGGCAAAGCAGCCAAATTAAAATATTTTTGCTCTCTAGTAGAGTTGAGCAGGTACCTGGATGTTCGGGTTCGACAGGTTCGGCCGAACTTCGGAAAAAAGTTTGAGTTCGGGACCCGAACTTGACCCCGAACCCCATTGAAGTCAATGGGGACCCGAACTTTTGAGCACTAAAATGGCTGTAAAAATGTCATGGAAAGGGCTAGAGGGCTGCAAATGGCGTTAAAATGTGGTTAAGAGCGTGGCAAGTGCCCTGCAAACAAATGTGGATAGGGAAAATTACTTTAAATAACATAAAATACGTAGAAATAAAAAATAATAATCTTGATCTAGGAGGACCAGGTCCATATGGAGTAGGAGGTTGAGGAGGCGGTGGATGTGGCGGTGTCGGTGGAAGCGGCAGTGGAGAAGGAGGTAGCCTACACTGCATTTTGGTTTTAAATTTTATTTTTAAAATTAGGTACATCCCAAAACATTGGGAAATATAACCTGTGATAACCCCCTCCAGTCATGCTAAACACACGTTCAGACAATACACTGGCTGCAGGGCAGGTCAGCACCTCCAAGGGGTAAAGGGAAAGCTCAGGCCATGTGCCCAATTTGGAGACCCAGAAGTTGCAGGGGCTGACCCCTGTCAGTCAGTTAGTGTAGGCGTGTGCACACTTACTGCCCCACCATGTCACATGTCCCCGTGATGTTCACGATCCAATTTGATATCTGCTCTATCAACTTTCGATGTTCTTTTATGCGCCTACCATGGTGATCATCACGGGTGGCGGGGAATCAGGGTTCCAGGCCGGAGAGGGAGCATGAGAAAAAGAGACCACATCCAAGGGAGGATTCATTTTTACAAATTTAAAATTAGAGTTGAAATATGGGAGAAATTATTAAAGCATAAAAGTGTGACAACTTTTCAAAGTTTAAGCATTGAATGTTAGGATGTGGTGCGCATTATATACTGAACAATTTATTACATTTTATTCCCTGTCACCTATGCATAGCAGGTGTTTATTCACATCTAAAATTGTATAATGTCAACCCAAGAATGTAACAGAAAAATTATTGAAATTTATTAAGCTGTCAACTAGGAGGGTATATTACACCCCAAAATTTATGAATTTCACCCAAAAATGTAACTGACATTTTATTTTTATTTTTTTCTGTCTACTAGGTATAGGAGTGGTACATCACCAGAATATATAACTGACATTTTTTTTTTTTACCTGTCTACTAGGTATAGCAGTGGTACTATACACCCAAAAATTTGTTTATTTCGCCAGAAAATGTAACTGACAATTCTTTTTCTTTTTTCTTACCGTTCCACTAGGCATAGCAGTGGTACTATACACACCAAAATTGGTGAATTTCACCCTAAAATGTAAATGACTATTTATTTTTTTAACCTGCCTACTAGGTATAGCAGTGGTACTATACACCCAAAAATTGGTTAATTTTACCCGAAAATGTAAGTGACAATTATAATTTTTTTGTTTAACCTGTCTACTAGGTATAGCAGTGGTAATATACACCCAAAAAATTGTTAATTTCACCCCAAAAAGTAAATTACATTTTTTTTTTTGTTTGTTTAATGACAAAGAAGTGAAATGATATAAAATGGTACAAAAAACAAAAAATAGATTTATGAGGTGGAGTTCCATATGGAGTAGGAGTTGGAGGAGGCGGTGGACGTAGCGGAGTAGGTGGAAGCGGCGGTGGAGGAGGACGAGATAGCCAACACAGGTTTTTGGTTTAAATTTAAAGGGATTCTGTCACCAGGTTTCACCCCTTTAAGATAAAAATATGGTTATGTTCAGGGAGCTTTAGCCATTCCTAATGTGGTCTTATAAATGTAATATGTAGGCTCATTTTGCTAAAAATACGCTATTACTAACCTGTCAGTCATAAAAATAAGGTGCCCAAGGGGATGTAAATGGCTCCAAGCTGCCGCCCTCACCTGCTGCCGTTCGTGCCAAGCGCCGCCTCATAATCTTCTGTGACGCCTCCAGCTCTCCTGCTGTAACATCGCTGTGAAAGCCTCCCTCCTCCCTCTGTAACATCGCTGTGAAAGCCTCCTGCTCTCTCTCCCTCCCCCCTCCCCCCTCCTCCCTCTGTAACATCGCTGTGAAAGCCTCCTGCTCTCCCTCCCTCCCCCCTCCTCCTGCTGCTGTAACATTGCGATGTTACAGCAGGAGGAGGGGGGGGGAGGGAGAGGGGCAGGCGTCACAGCAATCTTACAGCAGGAGGAGGGGGGAGGGAGGGAGAGCAGGAGGCATCACAGAAGATTATGAGGCGGCACTGGGCACGAACTGCAGCAGGTGAGGGCGGCAGCTTGGAGCCATTTACATCCCCTTGGGCACCTTATTTTTATGACTGACTGGTTAGTAATAGCGTATTTTTAGCAAAATGAGCCTACAGATTACATTTATAAGACCACATTAGGAATGGTTAAAGCTCCCTGAACATAACCATATTTTTATCTGGAGGGGGTGAAACCTGGTGAAAGAATCCCTTTAATTTTGTCAAATTAAGGTACACTCCAAAAGAGTGTGAAATATCCAAAATACAAACATGAGCAATTGCGCTGCAGTATAACAATGGCTGGTTAGTGCCGGTATACATGTCTATTCTGTACAAGGTACGGACAAGTCCTGAGGGATCCATGCCTGGTTCATTTTAATGAACGTGAGCTTGTCCACATTGGCTGAAGAAAGGGGGCTGCGCTTGTCTGTGATGACGCCCCCTGCCGTGCTAAACACACATTCAGATAATACACTGGCTGCAGGGCAGGCCAGCACCTCCAAGGCGTAAAGGGCAAGCTCAGGCCATGTGCCCAATATGGAGACCCAGAAGTTAAAGTGGGCAGACCCGTCATTCAGTACGTGTAGGTGTGTGCACACATACTGCTCCACCATCTTGGTGAAATGCTGCCTCCTGCTAAGACGTTCCATATCAGCTGGTGGTGCTGGTTGTTGTGGCATGGTGACAAAGCTTTTCCACATTTCGGCCGAGCTAACCCTGCCTTCTGAGGTGCTGGAGGTGCCCCAGCTGCGTTGGCGACCTCTTCCTCGTCCTCTGCCTTCACCTTGTGCTTCCACTGTGCCCCCGCTGTCAGGTGGGAATGCCACCAGGAGCGCGTCTACCAGCGTGCACTTGTACTCGCGCATCTTACGATCACGCTCCAGTGATGGAATTAAGGACGGTACGTTGGCCTTGTAACGGGGATCCAGCAGCGTGGCCACCCAGTGATCAGCACAAGTTAGAATGTGGGCAACTCGGCGGTCGTTGCATAGACACTGCAGAATGTTATTTCTCATGTGTGCCAGGCTGCACAGAGGCAACGAAAAGCTGTCCTCTGTGGAAGGTGTATTGTTTGTGTCCTCTGTATCCCTCCATCCAAGCACCAGTGATGGCAATGAGCTGGTCTGGGTGCCACCCTGCTGTGAACATGGTTCCTCCTCCATCTCCTCCTCCTCCTCATCCTCCAGAACTGTGACCTGGCTGGACAATTGTGTACCTTGGGTTTGTGGGGGCAGGAACCCACCCTCGGAGCCAGGAGCGTTTTTTCAAGGAGGCATAGAAGTGGCATAGTAACGCTGAGTACAGCGTTATCGGCACTGGCCATGTTGGTGGAGTACTCGAAACAGCGCAATAAGGAACACAGGTCTCGCATGGAGGCCCAGTCATTGGGCCAGTCATTGGTGGTGAGGCGGTGCTTACCTGTGCGTGCTGCAGCTAAAACTCCACTATCGCCTGCTGCTGCTGACACAGTCTGGCCAGCATGTGCAAGGTGGAGTTCCACCTTGTGGGCACGTCGCATATGAGGCGGTGAGCGGGAAGGCCGAAGTTACGCTGCAGCACTGACAGGCGAGCAGCAGCAGGGTGAGAACGCCGAAAGGGCACACAGATGGCCCGCACTTTATGCAGAAGCTCTGACATGTCGGAATAATTTTTAAGGAATCTCTGCACCAACAAATTCAGCACATGCGCCAGGCAAGGGATGTGCGTCAAACCGGCTAGTCCCAGAGCTGCTATGAGATTTCGCCCATTATCGCCCCCCCAAGCAGATACGTTTTAAAACTGCCTGCTGTCGTTTACCCCTGGCTGTGCTGAAGTTGGTGGTGAAGGTGTTACACTGACCGGATGAGGAGCTGGTAGAGGATGAGGAAGCAGAGTAGGAGGAGGAAGCAATAGGAGGAAAACTGAAGCGCCCTGCAAACCTCGAAGGAAGGACATGCACAAAACTGCTATTCGCCTCAGGCCCAGGCGCGACTGCATTTACCCAATGTGCTGTTATGGAGCTATAACGGTCCTGACCATGCTTACTGGTCCACGTATCCGTAGTCAGGTGCACCTTGCCACAGATGGCGTTGCGCAGTGCACGCCTGATTTTGTCCCCTACTTGGTTGTGAAGGGAATGGATGGCTCGTCTTGAAAAGTAGTGGCGGCTGGGCACGATGTACTGTGAGACAGCCACCGCCATAAAGCCTGTAAAGCGGAATGACAGCATTTCAAAGGCAGGTATTTTAGAAATGCTGGCATTCAGAGCTAGGGATCGCGGGTGGGTAGGGGGGTACTTCCTCTCCAGCGTTTGGGATATGGAGAGCTGAACGCTTCCGTGGGACATTGTGGAGATGCTTGGTGACCCAGGTGTTGGTGTTGCTGGCAGATCCTCTGTTTGTGGGGTGCCAGGTGGCACTGTCACTCCAGAGGTGGATGAAGAGGCCGCGACGCAGCAGAAGAGGAAGCAGGAGGAGCCAGAGACCTTTCTTGTTTTTTTTAGGTGTCTACTCCACTGCAGCTCGTGCTTTGCACTTAAATGCCTGGTCATGCAGGTTGTGCTCAGGTTGAGAACGTTTACGCCTCGCTTCAGGCTCTGATTGCACAGCGTAACCACTCGTGTCTTGACGTTAGCACATTGTCTGAAGAACTGCCATGCCAGGGAACTCATTGGAGCTGGCTTTGGTGTGCTTGGTCCCTTGCTGCGGTGGGCAGTAGGAGGCATACTGGCTAAAGGACGGCCGCTCAGCTTTTGCACCCTGCTTCCTCTTCTGCTGTGCTGGTGGCTCTGTATGACCACCGTCTCTTCCTCCGAGCTACATCAGTCACTCGCATAACCTTGAGTCCATGTGGGGTCGAGGACCTCATCGTCCTCCACATCATCTTCCACCCAGTCTTCACCCCTGACTTCCTTGTCGGTCTGCACACTTTTGAAAGCCCCAGTAGTTGGCACCTGTGTTTCGTCATCATCTGAGATGTGCTGCGATGGTCCTCCCATGTACTCATCTCTAAAAATAAGTGGTTGGGCATTGGTGCACTCAATCTCTTCCACTTCTGGGGAAGGGCTAGGTGGATGGCCCTGGGAAATCCTGCTAACAGAGTAATCAAAAAGCAGAAGAGACTTCTGCATGACTTGGGGCTTAGACTGGCTGATTAGCAAGGGGGTGAGGTGAAAGACTGATGAACATTGGCTGCAGGTGCTGAGGTCTTTCAGCAGGAGACTGGGTGGGAGACAATGTGAAGGAACTGGATCCAATGTCAGCAACCCAATCTACTATCGCCTGTACTTGTTCAGGCCTCACCATTCGTAGAGCAGCATTAGGCCCGACCAAATACCGCTGCAGGTTTTGTCGCCTACTCGCACCTGAGGAACGGGTTTCACTTGTGTGTGTAGCTGGCACAGATCGTCAACGTCCTATCCCTGCAACAGGAGCTCCACCAGCAGCACCACGACTGGGGCCACGTCCTTTATTTGACGCTCTCCTCATATTTTTTTATTTTAGGATCTTGCCCTAAATGGGTGTTTAAATAATAGTAGAAAAGAACGACAGTATGTAAATGGTGTATCTCACACGGCCTGAACCAGACTAGGCCTAAATCAAAGACTTATTTGCACAAAATGGCTGTATTTCAAATGGCTGAATCAAACCCATGCATGTATAGGGGGGATCTCACACACCCTGAATCAGTGTAGGCCTGAATTAAATATTTCTTTGCACAAAATGGCTGTATTTCAAATGGCTGTATTTCAAATGGCAGAATCAAACGCCTGTATGTATAGGGGGGATCTCACACGCCCTGAATCAGTGTAGGCCTGAAGTGAATATATATTTGCACAAAATGGCTGTTTTTCAAATGGCTGTTTTTCAAATGCCTGATTCAAACCCCTGTATGTAGGTGGGGGGTATCTCACATGGTCTGAACCAGTGTAGCCCTGAAGTAAATATATCTTTGCACAAAATGGCTGTATTTCAAATAACTGATTCAAACCCCTGTATGTAGAGGGGGTATCTCACACGGTCTGAACCACTGTAGGCCTGAAGTAAATATATCTTTGCACAAAATGGCTGTATTTCAAATGGCTGTATTTCAAATGGCAGAATCAAACGCCTGTATGTATAGGGGGGATCTCACACGCCCTGAATCAGTGTAGGCCTGAAGTGAATATATATTTGCACAAAATGGCTGTATTTCAAATGGCTTTATTTCAAATGCCTGATTCAAACCCCTATATGAATGTGTGATCCCCCGATCACACACGCCCTGAATCAGTGTAGGCCTGAAGTAAATATATCTTTGCACAAAATGGCTGTTTCAAATGGCTGTATTCAAATGGCAGAATCAAACGCCTGTATGTATAGGGGGGATCTCACACGCCCTGAATCAGTGTAGGCCTGAAGTAAATATATCTTTGCACAAAATGGCTGAATTTCAAATGGCTTTATTTCAAATGCCTGATTCAAACCCCTGTATGAATGGGGGGGGGGGGGGGAATCACACACCCCCTGAATCAGTGTAGGCCTGAAGTAAATATATCTTTGCACAAAATGGCTGTATTTCAAATGCCTGATTCAAACCCCTGTATGTAGGGGGGTATGTCACACGGTCTGAACCAGTGTAGGCCTGAAGTAAATATATCTTTGCACAAAATGGCTGTATTCAAATGGCTGTTTTTCAAATGCCTGATTCAAACCCCTGTATGTAGGTGGGTATCTCACATGGTCTGAACCAGTGTAGCCCTGAACTAAATATATCTTTGCACAAAATCGCTGTATTTCAAATAACTGATTCAAACCCCTGTATATAGAGGGGGTATCTCACAAGGCCTGAACCACTGTAGGCCTGAAGTAAATATATCTTTGCACAAAATGGATGTATTTCAAATGGCTGATTCAAACCCATGCATGTATAGGGGGGGTCTCACACGCCCTGAATCAGTGTAGGCCTGAATTAAAGATGTATTTGCACAAAATGGCTGTATTTCAAATGGCTTAATCAAACCCCTGTATGTATAGGGGGATCACACACGCCCTGAATCAGTGTAGGCCTGAAGTAAATATATCTTTGTACAAAATGGCTGTATTTCAAATAGCTGTATTTCACATGGCTGATTCAAACCCCTGTATGTAGAGGGGGTATCTCACACGGCCTGAACCACTGTAGGCCTGAAGTAAATATATCTTTGCACAAAATGGCTATATTTCAAATGGCTGTATCTCTAATGCCTGATTCAAACCCCTGTATGTATAGGGGGGGGTCTTACATGCCCTGAATCAGTGTAGGCCTGAATGAAAGATTTATTTGCACAAAATGGCTGTATTTCAAATGGTTGTATTTAAAATGCCTGATTCAAACCCCTGTATGTAGGGGGGTATCTCACACGGTCTGAACCAGTGTAGGCCTTAAGTAAATATATCTTTGCACAAAATTGCTGTATTTTAAATGGCTTTATCTCTAATGCCTGATTCAAACCCCTGTATGTATGGGGAAGATGACACACGCCTTGAATCAGTGTAGGCCTGAAGTAAATATATATTTTCACAAAATGGCTATATTTCAAATGGCTGTATTTAAAATACCTGATTCAAACCCCTGTATGTAGGGGGGTATCTCACACGGTCTGAACCAGTGTAGGCCTTAAGTAAATATATCTTTGCACAAAATTGCTGTATTTCAAATGGCTGATTCAAACCCCTGTATGTAGAGGGGGCATCTCACAAGGCCTGAACCACTGTAGGCCTGAATTAAAGATTTCTTTGCACAAAATGGCTGTATTTCAAATGGCTGCATTTCAAATGGCTGAATCAAACCCCTGTATGTATAGGGGGAATCACACACGCCCTGAATCAGTGTAGGCCTGAAATAAATATATCTTTGCACAAAATGGCTGTATTTCAAATGCCTGATTCAAACCCCTGTATGTAGGGGGGTATGTCACACGGTCTGAACCAGTGTAGGCCTGAAGTAAATATATCTTTGCACAAAATGGCTGTATTCAAATGGCTGTTTTTCAAATGCCTGATTCAAACCCCTGTATGTAGGTGGGTATCTCACATGGTCTGAACCAGTGTAGCCCTGAACTAAATATATCTTTGCACAAAATCGCTGTATTTCAAATAACTGATTCAAACCCCTGTATATAGAGGGGGTATCTCACAAGGCCTGAACCACTGTAGGCCTGAAGTAAATATATCTTTGCACAAAATGGATGTATTTCAAATGCCTGATTCAAACCCCTGTATGTTGGGGGGGTATCTTACACGGTCTGAACAAGTGTAGGCCTGAAGTAAATATATCTTTGCACAAAATGGCTGTATTTCAAATGGCTGAATCAAACCCCTGTATGTATGGGGGGGATCACACACGCCCTGAATCAGTGTAGGCCTGAAGTAAATATATCTTTGCACAATCTTTGCCTGATTCAAACCCCTGTATTTTTTTGTATTAATACTATGCTTTCATAGTGAGTTGTACTACTACAGAGAATTGCCCTAGTGTAAAGCAGAGACACTGCTTGAAGATTATAGACTTTACATATGAAAACTGCTTCATTACACTCTGCTTTCTTCTATAACAGTACTCACTATGAAAGCAGCGGTCCAGCCGGCACGTGGCGTCACTCACTCGCTCGGTCATGCTCCTCCCACTTCCTAATGAAGCTGGCAGGAGGTTGACTGATTGAGTGAGTGACGTCACGTGCTGGCCGGACTGCTGCTTTTATAATGAGTACTGTTATAGAAGAAAGCAGAGCCATTAAAAGATTTTACATATAAAGTCTACTGTGTGCCCTGTGGTGTAATGGGGGTCATTATTTGCACAGGGACAATATACTGTGACACATATGATACTGTGACCAGCATAAGATCATCTTATGCTGGTAACAGTATCATATGTGTCACAGTATATTGTCCCTGTGTGAATAGTGACCCCCATTACATAAGATGCTATATGTGTGTCATCTACACATCCCTCGTAGTAGTGTATCATCTACATATCCCCCTCATAACAGTGCGTCATCCACAGATCCCCCATAACAGTGTCATTCACAGGTCCCCCCAAAACAGTGCGTCATCCACAGACCACCATTAGTTCAAAACCCACCAAAAGCACACCTTTTGGTTCAAATTTTTTTTTTTCTTATTTTCCTCCTAAAAATCTAGGTGCGTCTTTTCATCAGGTGCAACTTATAAAGCGAAAAATGCAGTATATCTTTGCACAAAATGGCTGTATTTCAAATGGCTGTATTTCAAATCCCTGATTCAAACCCTCTACATACAGGCACGTGACATCACGTGCCTTATATGTAGAGGGTGTATCTCACAGGGCCTGATCCAGTGTAGGCCTGAATATTGATGTACCAAATGGCGGTATTTAAAATCTCTGAATCTAACCCAAATGTATTAAGGGTGTATCTCTCAATGACATGTGCATCAAAGGCTGCCAACAATTTTTTTTTATGCCCAAGCGAGTGTTTGTTTAACAACTGAATTTGACAGCAGTATATAAGCCTGTAATTTCACACGTGCTGATGCTGCAAGGCCTGAAAATAGTGCTTTTTGTCAATAAAAAGGGTGTTTTTAAAATGATGGGTGTATTTCTACCTTAAATTGCACACTAACTAATACTGATGTTGTAGATTGCTAAAAAAAGTATTTTTTTGCTAACAGAATATGAAAGCTGTATATATTAAACTTGAATTTAACACTTTACGCGTTACAGCTACAATGGGACATGATGCGGCCACTGGCCATCGGGCCAGTGGGTCAAGGGGTGGCAGAGTGGACGCGGTGACCAGTGCGGAGATGGGATGGCGGCCGCCGTCGGGTGGTCCTCGGAGCGACGCGTCATTGGATTTGCGACCCGGCCACGTGGACGGTGGTAGGGGTCTCCATTCGGCTTCGATGTTGGAAGAAGGGGAGCTCTCCGTGGAGGACTGTGGAGCGGACGACAGGTCGGTGGTCGCGTCGGGTGTCGGTCCATCGTCTTCTTTATCTACGTTCGTGGTGGCGCCGAGTGATGTTCCGGAGCGGTCTGCGGCGACTGGGAGGTTACCCCATGGTCAGCCAGGTGAGAGATCTTCGTGTCAGGCTCCGGGTGGTGGCGGGTCGGGGGTTGCGGGGGGGCAGTTAGGTAAGGTAGGGTCAGAGAGTTTGGCGCAGGAATTGCTGGCGGGTATGTTGTCTCTTATTTCGCGTTTGGGTACTGAGGCTGCTGCTTCCCCTACGGCGGTGTGGGCGTCTGGGCCTGAGGTTGGGAGTGGCGGTCAATCTAGTGTGATAGGGCCTGGTGTTGCGCCTGCTACGGCGGTGAGTACTTCGGTGGGTGCCGTGGTGGCGGACGTGAGTAGTAAGGGACGGATTGGGGACGACGTTAGGTTGGGGGATGCCGCGAGAGGGGAGGTGTACGTGTGCTTTGAGGGGCCGTTGGGAGCGCACTTGAAGCCGGAGGTTAGGGAGAAGATTTGGAAGGACGAGTATGTGGAGATATTTTCGTTGCTTCCGTTGGAGAAGTTTCAGTTGGATAGGGTGCGGTTGGATGAGAGCAAAAGGGAGGAGGAGGAGAAGCGGCGGTTCAGGCTTATTCCGCGCACTTTTCTGAATTGGCTGCAGGCTTTTGCTATCTTGGCGAGTGTGGTGGGGGAGAAGGCGCCTGAGCACTGTTCGGCGCTTTTCTGCTATATGGACGCGGTTGGGGAGGCGTATAGGACATATGGGGGGGTGGCCTGGCTTAGGTACGACGAGCAGTTTCGTCAGCGGAAGGCGGTCCGGCCTAGTATTAGGTGGGACCACAAGGACATCAGCTTATGGATGCGGCTGATGTCCGCTCCTAAGGGGGGCAGCCAGCCCTTTCGGGGTGCAGCCGGGGGTTCCTCGGCAGCAGAATTTAGTGGTGGACATAAAAAAGGGTGCTGTTGGCAGTTTAATGAGGGGTACTGCAAGTACTCGGCTGATTGCAGGTTTAAGCACGAATGTTCCGGTTGCGGCGGGGCACACAGCTTGTCACGGTGTTTTAAGCGGGGAAAAGGTAAGGGATTTGAGGCTGTGCAGAAAAGGGGTGACCCCGGTGAAGGTGGTCGAGATGGAGCCTTTTCTAGAGAGGTATCCAAATAGGGGGGCGGCGGAGTTGTTGTTAGCTGGTTTTAGGGACGGTTTTAGGATCCTGTGTGTTTCGGAGGGGGTGGCGGTTGCGGATCGCAACTTGGCTTCAGCATTGTCTAACCCGGCGGTAGTTTCTGAGAAGATTGCAAAGGAAGTGTTTGCTGGTAGAGTAGCGGGCCCGTTTGTGGGTTGTCCGTTGCCGGGCTTGTGGGTGTCTCCGTTGGGGTTGGTGCCTAAAAAGGAGCCTAACTAGGGATGAGCGAACTCGAACTGTATAGTTCGGGTTCGTACCGAATTTTGGGGTGTCCGTGACACGGACCCGAACCCGGACATTTTCGTAAAAGTCCGGGTTCGGGTTCGGTGTTCGTCGCTTTCTTCGCGCTTTTGTGACGCTTTCTTGGCGCTTTTTGAAAGGCTGCAAAGCAGCCAATCAACAAGCGTCATACTACTTGCCCCAAGAGGCCATCACAGCCATGCCTACTATTGGCATGGCTGTGATTGGCCAGAGCACCATGTGACCCAGCCTCTATTTAAGCTGGAGTCACATAGCGCCGCCCGTCACTCTGCTCTGATTAGCGTAGGGAGAGGTTGCGGCTGCGACAGTAGGGCGAGATTAGGCAGATTAACTCCTCCAAAGGACTTGATTAACTGATCGATCTGCAGCTGTGGATCATTGAGCTGCTGATCCTCAATTGCTCACTGTTTTTAGGCTGCCCAGACCGTTTGTCAGTCACATTTTTCTGGGGTGATCGGCGGCCATTTTGTGTCTTGTGGTGCGCCAGCACAAGCTGCGACCAAGTGCATTTAACCCTCAATGGTGTGGTTGTTTTTTGGCTAAAGCCTACATCAGGGTGAAGCTGTCACACCAAGTGCATTTAACCAGCAATAGTCTGTTTATTTTTTGGCCATATACTACATCAGGGGCAAGCTGCGCCCGTCACCAAGTGCATTTAACCCTCAATGGTGTGGTTGTTTTTTGGCTAAAGCCTACATCAGGGTGAAGCTGTCACACCAAGTGCATTTAACCAGCAATAGTCTGTTTATTTTTTGGCCATATACTACATCAGGGGCAAGCTGCGCCCGTCACCAAGTGCATTTAACCCTCAGTAGTGTGGTTGGTCAAGCTATCACACCAAGTGCATTTAACCAGCAATAGTCTGTTCATTTTTTGGCCATATACTAAATCAGGGGCAAGCTGCGCCCGTCACCAAGTGCATTTAACCAGCAATAGTCTGTTCATTTTTTGGCCATATACTACATCAGGGGCAAGCTGCGCCCATCACCAAGTGCATTTAACCAGCAATAGTGTGGTTATTTTTTGGCCATATCCCAGTCTAATTCTGTCACTAAATCCATACCGGTCACCCAGCGCCTAAATACTAGGCCTCAAATTTATATCCCGCTAAATCTCTCGTTACCGCTGTCCTGTTGTGGCTGGGAAAGTTATTTAGTGTCCGTCAAAGCACATTTTTTGTTCTGGGTTGAAATACAATTCCCAATTTAGCAATTTAAAAATTTAGTGGTTTCTGCTGTATCAGAGCTATTTGAAATCTATCCCTAAAAGGGTATATAATATTCAAGGTGCACATAGGGTCATTCAGAATAACTTCACACACCCGCTACTGTGCATTTCCAAGTCTAATTCTGTCACTAAACCCATACCTGTCACCCAGCGCCTAAATACTAGGCCTCAAATTTATATCCAGCTAAATCTGTCCTTAGTGCTGTAGCTGGGCGAGTTATTTAGTGTCCGTTCAAGCACATTTCTTGTTCTGGGTTGAAATACAATTCCCAATTTAGCAATTTCATAATTTAGTGGTTTCTGCTATATCAGAGCTATTTGAAATCTATCCCTAAAAGGGTATATAATATTCAAGGTGCACATTGGGTCATTCAGAATAACTTCACACACACCCGCTACTGTGTATTTCCAAGTCTAATTCTGTCACTAAACCCATACCTGTCACCCAGCGCCTAAATACTAGGCCTCAAATTTATATCCTGCTAAATCTGTCCTTAGTGCTGTAGCTGGGCGAGTTATTTAGTGTCCGTTCAAGCACATTTCTTGTTCTGGGTTGAAATACAATTCCCAATTTAGCAATTTCATAATTTAGTGGTTTCTGCTATATCAGAGCTATTTGAAATCTATCCCTAAAAGGGTATATAATATTCAAGGTGCACATTGGGTCATTCAGAATAACTTCACACACACCCGCTACTGTGTATTTCCAAGTCTAATTCTGTCACTAAATCCATACCGGTCACCCAGCGCCTAAATACTAGGCCTCAAATTTATATCCAGCTAAATCTGTCCTTAGTGCTGTAGCTGGGCGAGTTATTTAGTGTCCGTTCAAGCACATTTCTTGTTCTGGGTTGAAATACAATTCCCAATTTAGCAATTTCATAATTTAGTGGTTTCTGCTATATCAGAGCTATTTGAAATCTATCCCTAAAAGGGTATATAATATTCAAGGTGCACATTGGGTCATTCAGAATAACTTCACACACACCCGCTACTGTGTATTTCCAAGTCTAATTCTGTCACTAAACCCATACCTGTCACCCAGCGCCTAAATACTAGGCCTCAAATTCATATCCAGCTAAATCTGTCGTTAGTGCTGTAGCTGGGCGAGTTATTTAGTGTCCGTTCAAGCACATTTCTTGTTCTGGGTTGAAATACAATTCCCAATTTAGCAATTTCATAATTTAGTGGTTTCTGCTATATCAGAGCTATTTGAAATCTATCCCTAAAAGGGTATATAATATTCAAGGTGCACATTGGGTCATTCAGAATAACTTCACACACACCCGCTACTGTGTATTTCCAAGTCTAATTCTGTCACTAAATCCATACCGGTCACCCAGCGCCTAAATACTAGGCCTCAAATTTATATCCAGCTAAATCTGTCCTTAGTGCTGTAGCTGGGCGAGTTATTTAGTGTCCGTTCAAGCACATTTCTTGTTCTGGGTTGAAATACAATTCCCAATTTAGCAATTTCATAATTTAGTGGTTTCTGCTATATCAGAGCTATTTGAAATCTATCCCTAAAAGGGTATATAATATTCAAGGTGCACATTGGGTCATTCAGAATAACTTCACACACACACGCTTCTGTGCATTTCCAAGTCTAATTCTGTCACTAAATCCATACCGGTCACCCAGCGCCTAAATACTAGGCCTCAAATTTATATCCCGCTGAATTTGAATACAATACATTGGGCCAAATAATATATTTGTTGTTGTGGTGAACCATAACAATGAGAAAAACATCTAGTAAGGGACGCGGACGTGGACATGGTCGTGGTGGTGTTAGTGGACCCTCTGGTGCTGGGAGAGGACGTGGCCGTTCTGCCACATCCACACGTCCTAGTGTACCAACTACCTCAGGTCCCAGTAGCCGCCAGAATTTACAGCGATATATGGTGGGGCCCAATGCCGTTCTAAGGATGGTAAGGCCTGAGCAGGTACAGGCATTAGTCAATTGGGTGGCCGACAGTGGATCCAGCACGTTCACATTATCTCCCACCCAGTCTTCTGCAGAAAGCGCACAGATGGCGCCTGAAAACCAACCCCATCAGTCTGTCACATCACCCCCATGCATACCAGGGAAACTGTCTCAGCCTCAAGTTATGCAGCAGTCTCTTATGCTGTTTGAAGACTCCGCTGGCAGGGTTTCCCAAGGGCATCCACCTAGCCCTTCCCCAGCGGTGAAAGACATAGAATGCACTGACGCACAACCACTTATGTTTCCTGATGATGAGGACATGGGAATACCACCTCAGCATGTCTCTGATGATGACGAAACACAGGTGCCAACTGCTGCGTCTTTCTGCAGTGTGCAGACTGAACAGGAGGTCAGGGATCAAGACTGGGTGGAAGACGATGCAGGGGACGATGAGGTCCTAGACCCCACATGGAATGAAGGTCGTGCCACTGACTTTCACAGTTCGGAGGAAGAGGCAGTGGTGAGACCGAGCCAACAGCGTAGCAAAAGAGGGAGCAGTGGGCAAAAGCAGAACACCCGCCGCCAAGAGACTCCGCCTGCTACTGACCGCCGCCATCTGGGACCGAGCACCCCAAAGGCAGCTTCAAGGAGTTCCCTGGCATGGCACTTCTTCAAACAATGTGCTGACGACAAGACCCGAGTGGTTTGCACGCTGTGCCATCAGAGCCTGAAGCGAGGCATTAACGTTCTGAACCTGAGCACAACCTGCATGACCAGGCACCTGCATGCAAAGCATGAACTGCAGTGGAGTAAACACCTTAAAACCAAGGAAGTCACTCAGGCTCCCCCTGCTACCTCTTCTGCTGCTGCCGCCTCGGCCTATTCTGCTGCTGCCGCCTCGGCCTCTTCCTCCGCCTCTGGAGGAACGTTGGCACCTGCCGCCCAGCAAACAGGGGATGTACCACCAACACCACCACCACCACCTCCGTCACCAAGCGTCTCAACCATGTCACACGCCAGCGTTCAGCTCTCCATCTCACAAACATTTGATAGAAAGCGTAAATTCCCACCTAGCCACCCTCGATCCCTGGCCCTGAATGCCAGCATTTCTAAACTACTGGCCTATGAAATGCTGTCATTTAGGCTGGTGGACACAGACAGCTTCAAACAGCTCATGTCGCTTGCTGTCCCACAGTATGTTGTTCCCAGCCGGCACTACTTCTCCAAGAGAGCCGTGCCTTCCCTGCACAACCAAGTATCCGATAAAATCAAGTGTGCACTGCGCAACGCCATCTGTGGCAAGGTCCACCTAACCACAGATACGTGGACCAGTAAGCACGGCCAGGGACGCTATATCTCCCTAACTGCACACTGGGTAAATGTAGTGGCAGCTGGGCCCCAGGCGGAGAGCTGTTTGGCGCACGTCCTTCCGCCGCCAAGGATCGCAGGGCAACATTCTTTGCCTCCTGTTGCCACCTCCTCCTTCTCGGCTTCCTCCTCCTCTTCTTCCACCTGCTCATCCAGTCAGCCACACACCTTCACCACCAACTTCAGCACAGCCCGGGGTAAACGTCAGCAGGCCATTCTGAAACTCATATGTTTGGGGGACAGGCCCCACACCGCACAGGAGTTGTGGCGGGGTATTGAACAACAGACCGACGAGTGGTTGCTGCCGGTGAGCCTCAAGCCCGGCCTGGTGGTGTGTGATAATGGGCGAAATCTCGTTGCAGCTCTGGGACTAGCCAATTTGACGCACATCCCTTGCTTGGCGCATGTGCTGAATTTGGTGGTGCAGAAGTTCATTCACAACTACCCCGACATGTCAGAGCTGCTGCATAAAGTGCGGGCCGTCTGTTCGCGCTTCCGGCGTTCACATCCTGCTGCTGCTCGCCTGTCTGCGCTACAGCGTAACTTCGGCCTTCCCGCTCACCGCCTCATATGCGACGTGCCCACCAGGTGGAACTCCACCTTGCACATGCTGGACAGACTGTGCGAGCAGCAGCAGGCCATAGTGGAGTTTCAGCTGCAGCACGCACGGGTCAGTCGCACTACAGAACAGCACCACTTCACCACCAATGACTGGGCCTCCATGCGAGACCTGTGTGCCCTGTTGCGCTGTTTCGAGTACTCCACCAACATGGCCAGTGGCGATGACACCGTTATCAGCGTTACAATACCACTTCTATGTCTCCTTGAGAAAACACTTAGGGCGATGATGGAAGAGGAGGTGGCCCAGGAGGAGGAGGAGGAGGAGGAAGAGGGGTCATTTTTAGCACTTTCAGGCCAGTCTCTTCGAAGTGACTCAGAGGGAGGTTTTTGGCAACAGCAGAGGCCAGGTACAAATGTGGCCAGCCAGGGCCCACTACTGGAGGACGAGGAGGACGAGGATGAGGAGGAGGTGGAGGAGGATGAGGATGAAGCATGGTCACAGCGGGGTGGCACCCAACGCAGCTCGGGTCCATCACTGGTGCGTGGCTGGGGGGAAAGGCAGGACGATGACGATACGCCTCCCACAGAGGACAGCTTGTCCTTACCCCTGGGCAGCCTGGCACACATGAGCGACTACATGCTGCAGTGCCTGCGCAACGACAGCAGAGTTGCCCACATTTTAACCTGTGCGGACTACTGGGTTGCCACCCTGCTGGATCCACGCTACAAAGACAATGTGCCCACCTTACTTCCTGCACTGGAGCGTGATAGGAAGATGCGCGAGTACAAGCGCACGTTGGTAGACGCGCTACTGAGAGCATTCCCAAATGTCACAGGGGAACAAGTGGAAGCCCAAGGCCAAGGCAGAGGAGGAGCAAGAGGTCGCCAAGGCAGCTGTGTCACGGCCAGCTCCTCTGAGGGCAGGGTTAGCATGGCAGAGATGTGGAAAACTTTTGTCAACACGCCACAGCTAACTGCACCACCACCTGATACGCAACGTGTTAGCAGGAGGCAACATTTCACTAACATGGTGGAACAGTACGTGTGCACACCCCTCCACGTACTGACTGATGGTTCGGCCCCATTCAACTTCTGGGTCTCTAAATTGTCCACGTGGCCAGAGCTAGCCTTTTATGCCTTGGAGGTGCTGGCCTGCCCGGCAGCCAGCGTTTTGTCTGAACGTGTATTCAGCACGGCAGGGGGCGTCATTACAGACAAACGCAGCCGCCTGTCTACAGCCAATGTGGACAAGCTGACGTTCATAAAAATGAACCAGGCATGGATCCCACAGGACCTGTCCGTCCCTTGTCCAGATTAGACATTAACTACCTCCCCATAACCATATATTATTGGACTCCAGGGCACTTCCTCATTCAATCCTATTTTTATTTTCATTTTACCATTATATTGCGAGGCTACCCAAAGTTGAATGAACCTCTCCTCTGCCTGTGTGCTAGGCCTAAATATATGCCAATGGACTGTTGCAGTGGTGGCTGACATGAAGCCTGATTCTCTGCTATGACATGCAGACTAATTCTCTGCTGACATGAAGCCAGATTGTCTGTTACGGGACCTCTCTCCTCTGCCTGGGTGCTGGGCCTAAATTTATGACAATGGACTGTTGCAGTGGTGGCTGACGTGAAGCCTGATTCTCTGCTATGACATGCAGACTGATTCTCTGCTGACATGAAGCCAGATTGTCTGTTACGGGACCTCTCTGCTCTGCCTGTGTGCTAGGCCTAAATATATGCCAATGGACTGTTGCAGTGGTGGGTGACGTGAAGCCTCATTCTCTGCTATGACATGCAGACTGATTCTCTGCTGTCATGAAGCCAGATTGTCTGTTACGGGACCTCTCTGCTCTGCCTGTGTGCTAGGCCTAAATATATGCCAATGGACTGTTGCAGTGGTGGGTGACGTGAAGCCTCATTCTCTGCTATGACATGCAGACTGATTCTCTGCTGTCATGAAGCCAGATTGTCTGTTACGGGACCTCTCTCCTCTGCCTGTGTGCTAGGCCTAAATATATGCCAATGGACTGTTGCAGTGGTGGCTGACGTGAAGCCTCATTCTCTGCTATGACATGCAGACTAATTCTCTGCTGACATGAAGCCAGATTGTCTGTTACGGGACCTCTCTCCTCTGCCTGGGTGCTGGGCCTAAATTTATGACAATGGACTGTTGCAGTGGTGGCTGACGTGAAGCCTGATTCTCTGCTATGACATGCAGACTGATTCTCTGCTGACATGAAGCCAGATCCTCTGTTACGGGACCTCTCTCCTCTGCCTGGGTGCTGGGCCTAAATTTATGACAATGGACTGTTGCAGTGGTGGCTGACGTGAAGCCTGATTCTCTGCTATGACATGCAGACTGATTCTCTGCTGTCATGAAGCCAGATTGTCTGTTACGGGACCTCTCTCCTCTGCCTGTGTGCTAGGCCTAAATATATGCCAATGGACTGTTGCAGTGGTGGGTGACGTGAAGCCTCATTCTCTGCTATGACATGCAGACTGATTCTCTGCTGACATGAAGCCAGATTGTCTGTTACGGGACCTCTCTCCTCTGCCTGTGTGCTAGGCCTAAATATATGCCAATGGACTGTTGCAGTGGTGGCTGACGTGAAGCCTCATTCTCTGCTATGACATGCAGACTAATTCTCTGCTGACATGAAGCCAGATTGTCTGTTACGGGACCTCTCTCCTCTGCCTGGGTGCTGGGCCTAAATTTATGACAATGGACTGTTGCAGTGGTGGCTGACGTGAAGCCTGATTCTCTGCTATGACATGCAGACTGATTCTCTGCTGACATGAAGCCAGATCCTCTGTTACGGGACCTCTCTCCTCTGCCTGGGTGCTGGGCCTAAATTTATGACAATGGACTGTTGCAGTGGTGGCTGACGTGAAGCCTGATTCTCTGCTATGACATGCAGACTGATTCTCTGCTGACATGAAGCCAGATTGTCTGTTACGGGACCTCTCTCCTCTGCCTGTGTGCTAGGCCTAAATATATGCCAATGGACTGTTGCAGTGGTGGCTGACGTGAAGCCTGATTCTCTGCTATGACATGCAGACTGATTCTCTGCTGTCATGAAGCCAGATTGTCTGTTACGGGACCTCTCTGCTCTGCCTGTGTGCTAGGCCTAAATATATGCCAATGGACTGTTGCAGTGGTGGGTGACGTGAAGCCTCATTCTCTGCTATGACATGCAGACTGATTCTCTGCTGACATGAAGCCAGATTGTCTGTTACGGGACCTCTCTCCTCTGCCTGTGTGCTAGGCCTAAATATATGCCAATGGACTGTTGCAGTGGTGGCTGACGTGAAGCCTCATTCTCTGCTATGACATGCAGACTAATTCTCTGCTGACATGAAGCCAGATTGTCTGTTACGGGACCTCTCTCCTCTGCCTGGGTGCTGGGCCTAAATTTATGACAATGGACTGTTGCAGTGGTGGCTGACGTGAAGCCTGATTCTCTGCTATGACATGCAGACTGATTCTCTGCTGACATGAAGCCAGATCCTCTGTTACGGGACCTCTCTCCTCTGCCTGGGTGCTGGGCCTAAATTTATGACAATGGACTGTTGCAGTGGTGGCTGACGTGAAGCCTGATTCTCTGCTATGACATGCAGACTGATTCTCTGCTGTCATGAAGCCAGATTGTCTGTTACGGGACCTCTCTGCTCTGCCTGTGTGCTAGGCCTAAATATATGCCAATGGACTGTTGCAGTGGTGGGTGACGTGAAGCCTCATTCTCTGCTATGACATGCAGACTGATTCTCTGCTGACATGAAGCCAGATTGTCTGTTACGGGACCTCTCTCCTCTGCCTGTGTGCTAGGCCTAAATATATGCCAATGGACTGTTGCAGTGGTGGCTGACGTGAAGCCTCATTCTCTGCTATGACATGCAGACTAATTCTCTGCTGACATGAAGCCAGATTGTCTGTTACGGGACCTCTCTCCTCTGCCTGGGTGCTGGGCCTAAATTTATGACAATGGACTGTTGCAGTGGTGGCTGACGTGAAGCCTGATTCTCTGCTATGACATGCAGACTGATTCTCTGCTGACATGAAGCCAGATCCTCTGTTACGGGACCTCTCTCCTCTGCCTGGGTGCTGGGCCTAAATTTATGACAATGGACTGTTGCAGTGGTGGCTGACGTGAAGCCTGATTCTCTGCTATGACATGCAGACTGATTCTCTGCTGACATGAAGCCAGATTCTCTGTTACGGGACCTCCCTCCTCTGCCTGGGTGCTGGGCCTAAATTTATGACAATGGACTGTTGCAGTGGTGGGTGACGTGAAGCCTCATTCTCTGCTATGACATGCAGACTGATTCTCTGCTGTCATGAAGCCAGATTGTCTGTTACGGGACCTCTCTGCTCTGCCTGTGTGCTAGGCCTAAATATATGCCAATGGACTGTTGCAGTGGTGGGTGACGTGAAGCCTCATTCTCTGCTATGACATGCAGACTGATTCTCTGCTGACATGAAGCCAGATTGTCTGTTACGGGACCTCTCTCCTCTGCCTGTGTGCTAGGCCTAAATATATGCCAATGGACTGTTGCAGTGGTGGCTGACGTGAAGCCTCATTCTCTGCTATGACATGCAGACTAATTCTCTGCTGACATGAAGCCAGATTGTCTGTTACGGGACCTCTCTCCTCTGCCTGGGTGCTGGGCCTAAATTTATGACAATGGACTGTTGCAGTGGTGGCTGACGTGAAGCCTGATTCTCTGCTATGACATGCAGACTGATTCTCTGCTGACATGAAGCCAGATCCTCTGTTACGGGACCTCTCTCCTCTGCCTGGGTGCTGGGCCTAAATTTATGACAATGGACTGTTGCAGTGGTGGGTGACGTGAAGCCTGATTCTCTGCTATGATATGAAGACTGATTCTCTGCTGACATGAAGCCAGATTGTCTGTTACGGGACCTCTCTCCTCTGCCTGGGTGCTGGGCCTAAATATATGCCAATGGACTGTTGCAGTGGTGGCTGACGTGAAGCCTCATTCTCTGCTATGACATGCAGACTGATTCTCTGCTGACATGAAGCCAGATTGTCTGTTACGGGACCTCTCTCCTCTGCCTGGGTGCTGGGTAGTGTTGAGCGCGAATATTCGAAAAGCAAATTTTTTTCGCGAATAACGCAACTTCGCGATTTCGCGAATATTTCGAATATAATGCTATATATTCGTAAAAACGAATATTCGTTTTTTGTTTCCCCCCCCCCCCCCCCCACAAAATTACAGTACACATATAATTGATTGTTTCCCAAAGGTCCAACAGCTCAGATCTTACTCACATTGCCTAGAAAGTGATTGAGGCGCGAATCTTCGTAAGGCGATTTTATTAGCGCACATGCGAATATCGGCACGTCCCAGAACAGAGGCAAAGGGCTTTGCATTCATACATTAGTGAATTGAGTTGCGAATCTTCGTAAGGCGATTTTATTA
Source organism: Bufo gargarizans (assembly GCF_014858855.1). Classification (NCBI taxonomy): domain Eukaryota; kingdom Metazoa; phylum Chordata; class Amphibia; order Anura; family Bufonidae; genus Bufo; species Bufo gargarizans. The sequence goes on along the minus strand of NC_058085.1, from coordinate 275,100,532 downwards.
GCGCACATGCGAATATCTACACTTGTCCCAGAACAGAGGCAAAGGGCTTTGCATTCATACATTAGTGATTGAATTGAGCTGCGAATCTTCGTAAGGCGATTTTATTAACGCAAATGCAAATATCTACACTTGTCCCCAGAACAGAGAGGCAAAGGCCTGTGCATTCATATAGTATAGCACCATATTCGCGAATACGTAGAACTTCGTAAAATTCGATTTACGAATATTCGTATTTTTTATTTTACTTTCCACCTTACAGATTACATTGATCTGTACTCTGTCAACTACTGTCATCACCCCCCACTGTATCTCGATTGATTCCCAAAAGTCTCACATTCCCTAGAAAGTGATTGAGGTGCGAATCTTCGTAAGGCGATTTTATTAGCGCACATGCGAATATCTACACTTGTCCCAGAACAGAGGCAAAGGGCATTGCATTCATACATTAGTGATTGAATTGAGTTGCGAATCTTCGTAAGGCGATTTCATTAGCGCACATGTGAATTTTGCATAGCATATGTATTATGCGATGCGAAAATTCGAATTATCGCATATGCGAAATAATAACGAATTTGAATAATCGCGAATATTTTACGAATATTCTTTCGAATATTCACAAAATTTCGCGAATTCGAATATGGGACATGCCGCTCAACACTAGTGCTGGGCCTAAATTTATGACAATGGACTGTTGCAGTGGTGGGTGACGTGAAGCCTGATTCTCTGCTATGACATGCAGACTGATTCTCTGCTGACATGAAGCCAGATTCTCTGTTACGGGACCTCTCTCCTCTGCCTGTGTGTGTGCTGGGCCTAAATATATGCCAATGGACTGTTGCAGTGGTGGCTGACGTGAAGCCTCATTCTCTGCTATGACATGAAGACTGATTCTCTGCTGACATGAAGCCAGATTCTCTGTTACGGGACCTCTCTCCTCTGCCTGTGTGTGTGCTGGGCCTAAATATATGCCAATGGACTGTTGCAGTGGTGGCTGACGTGAAGCCTCATTCTCTGCTATGACATGCAGACTAATTCTCTGCTGACATGAAGACAGATTCTCTGTTACGGGACCTCTCTCCTCTGCCTGGGTGCCGGGGCCTAAATATCTGAGAATGGACTGTTCCAGTGGTGGGTGACGGGAAGCCAGATTCTCTGCTATGGAACCTCTCTCCAATTGATTTTGGTTAATTTTTATTTATTTAATTTTTATTTTTATTCATTTCCCTATCCACATTTGTTTGCAGGGGATTTACCTACATGTTGCTGCCTTTTGCAGCCCTCTAGCTCTTTCCTGGGCTGTTTTACAGCCTTTTTAGTGCCGAAAAGTTCGGGTCCCCATTGACTTCAATGGGGTTCGGGTTCGGGACGAAGTTCGGATCGGGTTCGGATCCCGAACCCGAACATTTCCGGGATGTTCGGCCGAACTTCTCGAACCCGAACATCCAGGTGTTCGCTCAACTCTAAGCCTAACAAGTTTCGGCTTATTCACGATCTGTCATTTCCTGCAGGGGGTTCGGTTAACGACGGTATTGATGACGAGTTGTGTTCTGTGTCGTATACATCATTTGATGAAGCTGTGCGGTGGGTGCAACGTTTTGGCTATGGGGCGTTGTTGGCGAAAACTGACATTGAGGCGGCTTTCCATTTGTTGCCTATTCATCCGGACAGTTTTCGTTTGCTTGGTTTTAAATGGGAGGGGCAGTTTTATGTTGATTGTTGTTTACCGATGGGTTGCGCAATTTCTTGTTCATTGTTTGAGACGTTCAGTTCGTTTTTAGAATGGGTTGTGAAGCAGGAGGCAGGTTGGAATTCTGTGTTGCACTATCTGGACGATTTTTTATTTTTGGGTCCGGCTGGGTCGCGGGTTTGTTCTGTTTTGCTCCGCACAATGGAGCGGGTGGCGGCTCGCTTTGGTGTGCCGTTGGCGGCGGAGAAGACGGAGGGGCCTGCCACGTCGGTCAAGTTTTTGGGTATTGTGATTGACAGCGTGGCAATGGAGTGCAGGTTGCCAGAGGATAAGGTGATTGATTTGCGCAGTGAGGTGGCTTTCCTGCGTAGGGCGAAGAAAGTACAGTTGCGTCGTGTGCAGTCGGTTTTGGGGAAATTGAATTTTGCTTGCAGGATGTTGCCCATGGGTCGTGTGTTCTGTCGGCGCTTGGCGATGGCGACGGCAGGTGTGAGGGTGCCGTTTAATTTCTTGCGGTTGTCTGCGGAGGTTCGCGCGGATCTGGAAGTTTGGGAGCGTTTTTTGTTGGAGTTTAATGGTCGTTCGATGTGGATGGAGGCGCCAGTGGCTAGCGCGGATCTAGAATTGTTTACGGATGCGTCGGGTTCGTGCGGGTACGGTGCTTTTTGTCAAGGGCAATGGTGTGCGGGTCCGTGGCCTGAGGAGTGGAGGGGGGCCGGACTGTTGGGTAATTTGGCGCTGTTGGAATTGTTCCCCATTGTGTTGGCAACTGAATTGTGGGGTGAGCTGTTACGGAATAAGCGTGTGCGCTTTTGTTGTGATAATTTAGGTGTGGTGCAGACGGTCAACAGTCAGTCGGCTAGTTCACCTCCTGTTGTGCGGTTGCTTCGGCATTTGGTTCTCAGAGGGTTAAGGTTGAATGCGTGTTTTGTGGCAGTGCATGTTCCTGGTGTTAGTAATTCCATTGCTGATTCTCTTTCTCGTTTCCAGTGGGACCGTTTTCGCAGTTTGGTGCCGGGCGCGGACGCGGAGGGTCTGTCCTGTCCTCAGTGGCTCTGGAGCGTGGCCTTGGGGTCTCATCAGATCTGATTCGGCGGTCCGTGAGTAGGAGTACGTGGGCGGCTTATTCTTCTGTGTGGTCGCATTGGGAACGGTTGGTGGATCAGGTTGGCGGTTGCGGGGTTGCGGAGGATTTTCAGGTGTTGTTGGTGTATTTTGTGGGTTTATCTTATAGCTCTGGGGCGTCTTTCTCGGTGGCGTCCAGAAGGGTGGCGGCGGTTGCTTTTTGGTTGCGTTTGCGTGGTCTGGCGGATGTGTCCAGGAGCTTTTTAGTGCGGCAGGCGCTGAAGGGTTATCGGCGCAGCGCTGTTAGGAAGGATACTAGACGTCCGGTATCTTTTTCGGTGTTACAGCAGTTGTGGGAGCAGGTGGGTACGGTTTGTGAGTCTTCGTATGAGGTGTGTTTGTTTCGGGCCGCCTTTTCTCTGGCTTTCTTCGGGGCTTTTAGAGTTTCTGAGCTGGTGGCGAGTAGTGGCGTGCGTGGAGGCGGACTGTTGTGGGATGACGTTTGTTTGGATGAGGGAGGTGTGCGTTGTGTTTTGCGAAGGTCGAAAACTGATCAGATCGGTAGGGGGGTTTGCGTGGTGTTGCGCCCATTGGTTGGGTCCGTGCTGTGCCCTGTGCGGTGTGTGGCGGAGTTTTTGGCATTTCGACCGGATGTAGCGGGTTCCTTTTTGGTGCATCTGAATGGCAGGGCGTTGTCCCGTTTTCAGTTCGTGGCGATATTCAGGCGGTGTCTGACGGCTGCTGGCCATCCGGCCAAGGAATTTGCTTCTCATTCATTCAGGATAGGTGCGGCGACTGAGGCGGCTAGGTGGGGTCTAAGTGACGTGGTTATTAAGCGTATTGGCCGGTGGGAATCGGACTGCTTTAGGGGTTATATTCGCCCTCATATGATGTAGTGGTAAGTGTGGTTTGTGATTGCATGTTGGGGGGCGAGGCTCATTGTGTGTGTTTTGTTTTTTAGGGTCCTCTTCGTGCTTGGCGTGGATTCTAGGCCATTCGTACGTCCACTGGGGAGCATTGAGAGCTGATGTGCGGAGAAATGGAAGGCAGTTGGGTTTTCGGCCGGAGGAGTTGCAAGTGCGGTGGATTGGTGTAAGGGGGATGTTATGGGGTCGGGTGTTGCCTGAATTCCATGCCTTCGCGTTGTTGGATAGGCCTCCCGATATTTTAGTTTTGCATGTCGGGTGTAACGACTTAGGTGTTCATCGCTCACGGGATGTGATACGGGACATCAAGCTGGATCTGTTGCGGTTGTTGGGTGAGTTTCCGGATTTGTTGGTGGTTTGGTCCGAAGTGGTTGCTAGAAGGTCGTGGCGGTTTGCGAGGTCTGTGGAACGGATTAATAAGGCGCGGGCGAAGCTCAATAAGGAGGTGGGTCGTTTCGTTCGGCGCCAGGGTGGATTTGTGGTGCGACATCGGGAGTTGGAGGCTGCTTCGTCTCAATTCTTGAAGGCTGATGGTGTGCACCTTAATGATGTGGGTATGGATTTGTGGGCTTCTGGGCTGCAGGATGGCCTTGAGACAGCTGTGAGAGTGTGGCGGGACGTCCACAGGTGAGGTGTCACATGTGTTCGTCTGTGGCCGGTTAATAGAGGGTCCTGGAAGGCAATACAATGTTTAAGAGGTGCATGACACGTTGGAGCGTGCATCTCATCAGGTTCGGTAAGCTGATGGCTGGGGCTCCTGTTTGGGCTAAAATGCCTACAGGGGTGGATGGAGATATAATTTGGAGGATTTGGTACCTTTGGGTCGGTGACTGCGGCCAAGGGTAAGGTGGAAATCAAGTGGAGATGTGGAGTGAAGAGCGCAGCTTGCTTGGGTTGCCTTCTAGGATCCTTTCTCAATGTGTTGGAATTTATTGTAATTTGATTTATGTGTTTATGTGTTTATGATTGTGATCACTAAAAGAAAAGTTGAAGAAGTTATTTATTTGTCTAATAAACGGGCTGCTACAGCCATTTATACCAAGACGTTGGTTTTTGAGTGTTTCTTGGGAGGAGAGGGTAGTTGGGTTGGTTGGGCAGCTGACTGAAGTAATCTTACATCCTATTAAGTCAGTAGAGCAACGGAGCGGGGCGCAGACAGTAGCGAAGTGAAGCTTGACTTAGGGGGAAGTATTCAGGCAGTAAAGGGTTAGTGGTGAATTACAGGTTGAGGTGTCCGCAGGGTTAAAATTAGTAGGTGGAGTTTGTAATTCGCGGGCTGTATATTATCTGTAGTGGGGGTGGGATCTATACCAGTGTCCGGGGCATTGCGGTGAGTTACCCACCCTCCCGCCCTTGGTTTGGTTATTAGGTTTCCAGTGGTGGACAGGGTGGTGTTGTGGGGCCGGTTAATAGAGGGTCCTGGAAGGCAATACAATGTTTAAGAGGTGCATGACACGTTGGAGCGTGCATCTCATCAGGTTCGGTAAGCTGATGGCTGGGGCTCCTGTTTGGGCTAAAATGCCTACAGGGGTGGATGGAGATATAATTTGGAGGATTTGGTACCTTTGGGTCGGTGACTGCGGCCAAGGGTAAGGTGGAAATCAAGTGGAGATGTGGAGTGAAGAGTGCAGCTTGCTTGGGTTGCCTTCTAGGATCCTTTCTCAATGTGTTGGAATTTATTGTAATTTGATTTATGTGTTTATGTGTTTATGATTGTGATCACTAAAAGAAAAGTTGAAGAAGTTATTTATTTGTCTAATAAACGGGCTGCTACAGCCATTTATACCAAGACGTTGGTTTTTGAGTGTTTCTTGGGAGGAGAGGGTAGTTGGGTTGGTTGGGCAGCTGACTGAAGTAATCTTACATCCTATTAAGTCAGTCAGCGTCTAGTGGCCGGCAGCCGCCTGAGGGCTTCCTGGATTAAAACAGACCTTTGGTCTGGTATCTGACGCTGGACGTCCTCACACCCTGCATGATGACCTCCAGGGTAAAATTTTTCCCCATAGGAAAGCATTGATTCAATGCTTTCGTATGGGGTGATCTAATCTCAGCGTCCATTAGTGAGCCTCTAGAAGCAGTGTGGGCATAACTACTGTGAAGGGGGCACATATCTGGGCATAACTACTGTGAAGGGGGCACATATCTGGGCATAACTACTGTGAAAGGGGGTAGGAGGCCCTTCACAGTAGTTATTAATCCCTTTCAGCAGTCTCCCCTTCAGTGAATAGTGAATGGGGGACTGCTGAAAGGGGTTAATAACTACTGCGAAGGGCCTAGCCATCTGGGCAACCCCACAGATCATCCCCCCACCCACCTTGCACTTGTTCCACTGATCCGATACTTGTGGGCTACATGGGCATGAGTTCAGTCACTTCGGTGCGCAATCCCATCCTGTGGCGCGTGATCCCGCGAGACCTGTGACCTACAGCGGCAGGTCTTGCGGATCACGCGCTGCAGGACGGGATTGCCCACCGAAGTGACTCAACTCATTCCCGCGCGCCCACAAGTAGCGGAACAATTACAAGAGGGGTGTGGAATAGCCAAATAAAAAAATATTTTGAACCAAAAGGTGTTATGGGGGCTCTGTGGATGGCACTGTTGTGGGGGGGGGGATCTGTGGATGACACTGTTATGGGGGGCTCTGTGGATGACACACTGTTATGGGGGCTCTGTGGATGACACACTGTTATGGGGGCTCTGTGGATGACACACTGTTATGGGGGCTCTGTGGATGACACACTGTTGTGGGGGCTCTGTGGATGACACACTGTTGTGGGGGCTCTGTGGATGACACACTGTTATGGGGGCTCTGTGGATGACACACTGTTATGGGGGCTCTGTGGATGACACACTGTTGTGGGGGCTCTGTGGATGACACACTGTTGTGGGGGCTCTGTGGATGACACACTGTTGTGGGGGCTCTGTGGATGACACACTGTTGTGGGGGCTCTGTGGATGACACACTGTTGTGGGGGCTCTGTGGATGACACACTGTTGTGGGGGCTCTGTGGATGACACACTGTTGTGGGGGCTCTGTGGATGACACACTGTTGTGGGGGCTCTGTGGGTGACACACTGTTGTGGGGGCTCTGTGGATGGCACACTGTTGTGGGGGCTCTGTGGATGGCACTGTTGTGGGGGCTCTGTGGGTGACACATATATATAGCACCTTATGCGTCATCCACAGATCCCCCCATAACAGTGTCCCTGTGAGTGAATGATCCCCAATACACTGCGCATGCGCAAAAAAGACGACTTGGCGCAGGCGCAGTAGAGGTTAACAAAATGCAAACAAAAATAAAGGTTAACAAAATGCAAATATCTAGACCTCTTCAGCACCTCTGCGACATTTAATTGACATTATTATGTCTATATCGTGGAAAATAGTTTAAAGGAAATTAAATAAAGATTTAAAATTTTATATTAGTCAGCACTTCAAGCTAGACGTAATGTAAAACTATCTCCCACGATATAGACATAATACTGTCAAGTAAACGGAACACCGGCATCTGGTGTTGTAATGGCAGCGGGGCCCGGTGCAGTCACTGTATTCTATTACACCGGGCCCCGCTCACTGTAATACTAATATTCCTATGTGAACAACTTGAAATCCTCTGCGATCCTCTCCCTCTCCCTCTCTGTACTCACAAACTCAGTAGCAGGCCGGGCGGCAGCGCAACTCACTGATGTCACGCGCCTGCTCCTCCCACTTTATGAATGAAGTAGGAGGAGCAGGCGCGTGACGTCAGCGAGTTGCGCTGCCGCCCGGCTTGCTACTGAGTTTTAGAGATGGGAAGTTTGGATCTTTTTCATGAATCGATTCATTTGAATCAGTTCATTCAAAAGAACCGATTCATGAATCGGATCTTCGGTTCACTTCCTGAGCCGGCAGAAGCAAGTGAACTGAAGATCAATGCGCATGCTCAGCTAATTGAATCTTCGGTTCACTTGCTGAGTTGGCTCTCAAGTGAACTGAAGGTCTGGAGGGACTCGCTCCTGGCAAACACAGCTCTGCTGCAGTGAATGCAGTGGAGCAGACTGATGTAATTACACTGTATAGTTATTGCAGGGATTTAGATAATGGTCTAAGAGTTTATTCGTTAAAAGAATCAAATGAGTCAACCCATTTGATTCTTTGAGTTAAAATAATCCTGTCACCGAGTCCCTGCCAGGCTTCCTGCTCTGCTACATTGCTGCAAGCACCCTGTACACACACACAGCTCTGCTACATTCAATACTATACCACCCCCCCGGATGGACTTGTCGGGAGACAGGGTAAGTTTGTGAGTAGGGAGAGGGAGAGGAACGCAGGGGATTTCAAGTTGTTCACATAGGAATATTACTATTACAGTGAGCGGGGTCCGGTGTTATGTTATTCTGGGGCGGGGCCCCATCCCGGCCGGGCCCTCAGACCATGTCCGAAGTGCCCGACCGGTCAGTCCGCCCCTGACCTTCACCACCAACTTCAGCACAGCCAGGGGTAAACGACAGCAAGCAGTTTTAAAACTTATCTGTTTGGGGGACAAACCCCACACCGCGCAGGAGCTGTGGACGCCGCGCAGGAGCTGTGGACGGGCCTTGAACAACAGACCAATGAGTGGTTTGTGCCAGTGAGCCTCAAGGCTGGCCTGGTGGTGTACGATAATGGGCGAAATCTCGTAGCAGCTCTGGGACTAGCCGGTTTGACGCACATCCCTTGCCTGGCGCATGTGCTGAATTTGGTGGTGCAGAGATTCCTTAAAAATTACTCCGACATGTCAGAGCTGCTGCATAAAGTGCGGGCCATCTGTGCGTGCTTTCGGCGTTCTCACCCTGCTGCTTGCCTGTCAGCGCTGCAGCGTAACTTCAGCCTTCCCGCTCACTGCCTCATATGCGACATGCCCACCCACCTTGCACATGCTGTCCAGACTGTGCGAGCAGCAGCAGGCGATAGTGGAGTTTTAGCTGCAGCGCGCATGGGTGAGTCACTCTGTGGAACAGCACCACTTCACCACCAATGACTGGGCCTCTATGCGAGACCTGTGTTCCTTGTTGCGCTGTTTCTAATACTCCACCAACATGGCCAGTGCCGATAACGCCGTTCTCAGCGTTACTATCCCACTTCTATACCTCCTTGAAAAAACGCTTCTGGCGATGATGGAAGAGGATTCGGCACAGGAGGAGGAGGAAGTGGGATCATTTTATAGGGTTTCCGGCCAGTCATTTACAAGTGGCTCCGAGGGTGGGTTCCTGCACCCACAAACCCAAGGTACACAATTGTCCAGCCAGGGCACAGTTCTGGAGGATGACGAGGTGGAGGATGAGGAGAAGGAGATGGAGGAGGAGGAACCATGTTCACAGCAGGGTGGCACCCAGACCAGCTTATGGCCATCACTGGTGCATGGCTGTGAGGATACAGAGGACACAGACGATACACCTCCGACAGAGGACAGCTTTTCGTTGCCTCTGGGCAGGCTGGCACACATGAGCGATTACATGCTGCAGTGTCTCCGCAACGACCGTCGAGTTGCCCACATTCTAACTTGTGCCGATTACTCGGTGGCCACGCTGCTGGATCCCCGTTACAAGGACAACATACCGTCCTTAATCCCGTCACTGGAGCGTGATTGTAAGATGCAGGAGTACAAGCGTATGCTGTTAGATGTGCTGCTGGTGGCATTCCCACCTGACAGCGGGGGCACAGTGAAAGCACAAGGCAAAGTTAGAGGAAGAGGTCGCCAATGCAGCTAGGGGAATGCCAGCACCTCAGAAGGCAGAGTTAGCATGGCCGAAATGTGGAAAAGCTTTGTCAGCACGCCACAACAAACAGCAGCACCAGCTAATATTGAACGTCTTAGCAGGAGGCAGCATTTCACCATCATGGTGGAGCAGTATGTAGGCACATGAATACATGTACTGAATGACGGGTCTGCCCCCTTCAACTTCTGGGTCTCAAAATTGGGCACATGGCCTGAGCTTGCCCTTTACACCTTGGAGGTGCTGGCCTGCCCTGCAGACAGTGTATTTTCTGAACGTGTGTTTAGCACGATTGGAGATGGTTATCACAGGTTGTATTTCCAAATGTTTTGGGTGTACCCTAATTTAAAAAATAAAAAATAAATTTAAAACCAAAAAGCAGTGTAGGCTACCTCCTCCTCCACCGCCGCTTCCACATACGCCGCCACATCCACCGCCTCCTTAACCTCCTACTTCATATGGACCTTGTCCTCCTAGATCAAGATTATTAGTTTCTATTTTTAAATATTTTATGCTATTTAAAGTAATTTCCCTATCCACATTTGTTTGAAGAGCACTTGCCATGCTCTTAACCACATTTGATGCCATTTGCAGCCCTCTAGCCCTTTCTATGACATTTTTACAGCCATTTTAGTTCGGGTCCGGGGTCAAGTTCGGGTCCCGAACTCAAACTTTTTTGTGAAGTTCGGCCGAACCCGTCGAGCCCGAACATCCAGGTGTCCGCTCAACTCTAAATATGACAGCTGTATATAGCGCTTGAATTTCACACGTACAGATGCAGCAAGGGCTGTAAAATTGTGTATTTTGCCCAAAAAGGGTGTTTTTTAAAACCCAGAAAATTATAGCTGTATTTCTAGCTTAAATTGCACACTGACTAATGTGGCAGAGGCCCAAGATGGAGGTTATTGCCAAAAATTGGTGTTTTTTAAAACCCAGAAAGTTATTGAAGTATTTCAAGCTTGTTTTTAACAATCACAGATGCAGCAAAGGCTGCAAAATTAAGTATTTTGCCCAAAATGGGTGTGTTTATTTTTATAACAGACCATGACAGCAGTATATAACGCTTGAATTTCACACGAACAGATTCAGCAATGGCTGTAAAATTTAGTATTTTGCCCAAAAAGCAGTGGCCGGACTGAGGGGGGGGGGCGGAGCCCCCTTTAGGGGAGGCCCCCATGACGGGGGTTTGGTTTAGTGAGCTGGGGGGGGGGAGTGGTCGGGCTAGAGGAGAGGGAGGGGGCTTTGGCAGGGAGAATAGGCTAGGATAGGTTGGGGGGAGGAGGGGGTGGAGTTAAGGGGTTAAATAGGCAGGGAAGAGGAAGGCTGGGGGCCATTTTAGGTAGAGAAAGAAGCTGGGAAGAATCACCTGTTGCGATGGAGCGTCTGGAGGCCATGATCGGCGAGTTGCGGGCAGCGGCGGAGGTGAGAGGCCCTGCGTGGGTGCAGGAGCAGATCCAGCTGCTGCTGGGGGGGCCGAGTGAGGTGCCTGTCTCGCCTCACTCGCCGGTATCACGGCCGCGGCGGGCCAGGCCGCCGGCGCGCTTTTCCCCTTCCACTTCCCCCCCTACGGCTCAGCGCCGTATCAGGAGCCCCTCTCGGGACCCTCCACGCCGGGTGCCGCCGACGCCAGCTTCTACTAGGCCCCGGCGTGGGAGGAATCCTCAGTGTAGGCGGAGCCTTGTGGGCGGCCGGGCCCGGCCGTCCTCTCCTGCAAGCGGCGACGGCGTGGGATCGGGACCGGGCACTGCGGGTGCCCCTGTAACTCTTGATACACTTGAGTTGGACGGCACTCCTGAAAAATTCTTTTTGCACGGTGCTCAGTGGTAATATGAGATAATGAATATTAAAGGAGACCACGGCACTCGTTTTTTCGTATGTAAGAAAATTATTTTTATATTTTCATATTTTCATTTCATGATATATTTTCCATTTCATTTCATGATATTATTTCAAAATTTCATTGTTTTAAAGCATCCAGGAATGCAAAAGACTTGGCCAACGTTTAACGTTTCGGTCCTTGTATGGGACCTTGATCACGGCCTTTGTCCGTGTTGCATGTTGCCTGATGTGGGATGCGCATCCCACATCAGGCAACATGCAACACGGACAAAGGCCGTGATCAAGGTCCCATACAAGGACCGAAACGTTAAACGTTGGCCAAGTCTTTTGCATTCCTGGATGCTTTAAAACAATGAAATTTTGAAATAATATCATGAAATGAAATGGAAAATATATCATGAAATGAAAATATGAAAATATAAAAATAATTTTCTTACATACGAAAAAACGAGTGCCGTGGTCTCCTTTAATATTCATTACCCCTGTAACTCTTGGCACGGGGGCGGCCCCTCGGCGTGGGAGAGCAGGCAATCAGCGCGGGGCGGCTGCGTGTGGATCCGGTGGCAGCAGCAGGCCTCAGGCGGCAGACAGGGCGGGAGGCTCCGCCCCCAGGAGCAGATCTGGTGCCATCGTTAACCCCGGCGTCCCTGGTTTGCTTGGAGCCAGGGGACAGGAGCCGACAGAGCCCAGGAGATGTGCGGAGGTCCGGACCGTGGAGGGACCCTGTTGCAGCGCGCGTTCCTGCCCTGCCAGGAGGCAGGGTGAGGATGAAGGTTCCAGCGGCGTGGACTATCCGGGTGAGGACGTCCCTGGTCCCGGCGGGTCCAGGGGACAGAGTGACGGCGACGGCGTGACGCAGAGGGGGAATCTTCAGGAATCAGGACCTGCGGCTGATGGGGACACAGCGCCAGGCAGCCAGGTGAGATTGCATGGGGTCCACTTGCGCAGGTTGTGCAGGGTGTGGGGGCTGAGGTGGCGGGTGTTTCTCAGTTGGAATTGAGTAAGGGCATGGGGCAATTGTTGGGGGGTCTGGCAGGGTTGGTGGCCAGTTGGGGGTTGAGTGGGGGGACACCGTTGCAGGCCTGGGGCGTGCAAGGGGGGGGGGCGGCGGGTGCGGGCTCGTCGGGGGAGCCGCAGCGGGGGTTGCCGGCTGCGGGGGTGTCGGTGCAGACGCAGGCGGGAACGGATGGGGAAGAGGATGCTGTGCGGGTGGATGATAAAGCAAAGGGGGAGGTGTACGTTTGCTTTGAGGGTCCGTTGGGGGCGCATTTGAAGTCGGAGGTGAGGGAGAGGATTTGGAAGGGGGAATATGTTGAAATATTTTCCTTGCTTCCTTTGGAGCGCTTCAATCTGGATAGGGTGCGGCGGGAGGATGGTAAGCGGGAGGAGGAGGAGAAGCGGCGGTATCGGTTAATACCGAGGACGTTTGCTAATTGGTTGCAGGCGTTCGCGATATTGGCGAGTGTGATTGGGGAGAGGACTCCGGAGGCTTGTTCGGGGCTGTTTTGTTATTTGGACGCAATCGGGGAGGCGTATCGGGTGTATGGGAGAGTGGCGTGGTTGCGGTATGACGAACAGTTCCGGCAGAGGAAGGCGGTTCGCCCTGAGATGCGGTGGGACCATAAGGACATTGCGTTGTGGCTGAAGGTTACGGCCCCGGTGCGGACGGGGCAGCCCTTTCGGGGGGACAGTAGTAGCGGGGGGTCGAGCAATACAACGGTTGCCTCCGCGAGGGGACTGTGTTTTGCCTTCAATGACGGCACCTGTAGGTTCGGGCCAAAATGTAAATTTAAGCACGAATGCTCGGGCTGTGGAGGGAGTGACGGGGCAGCGCGGTGTTTTAAGGGAGGCAAGCAGAGAGGGGGGGATGGTTTTGGAAAAGGGGGTGACGCCGGTGCGGCTGGAAAGGATGCAGCCGTACTTAGATAGGTATCCCAATAGGGAGGCGGCGGTTTTGTTGGTTTTGGGTTTTGCGGAAGGTTTTCGGATTCCGTTTGTTCCAGGTGAGGCGGTGTTGCTCAAGAAGAATTTGCGGTCTGCTAGGGAGCATCCAGAGGTGGTGGGGGAGAAGTTGGGGAAGGAGGTAATGCTGGGGCGGATGGCGGGTCCGTTTTCGGAGCCACCGGTTTACAATTTGCGGGTGTCACCGCTGGGGGTTGTACCTAAGAAGGAGGCGAATAAGTTTCGCTTGATTCATCACCTGTCGTTCCCGAGGGGCTCCTCGGTCAATGACGGTATTGACCCGGCGGTTTGTTCTGTAGTTTATACGTCGTTTGACGCGGCGGTCGGTTGGGTGAGGCGTTTTGGGGCGGGAACGTTGATGGCTAAGACGGACATTGAGGCGGCGTTTCGGTTGTTGCCGGTTCATCCGGATTGTCAGCATTTGTTGGGTTGTTTTTGGGATGGGGGGTTCTTTGTGGATCGGTGTTTGCCCATGGGGTGTTCATTGTCGTGCGCGTACTTTGAGACTTTCAGCTCGTTTTTGGAGTGGGCGGTTGTGGACTCGTCGGGTTGTGAATCGCTGATTCATTACCTGGATGATTTTTTGTGTATAGGCCCCCCGGGGTCGCCGGTTTGCGCGTTGTTGTTGGCGACGTTGACTTCGGTTTTTGAGAAGTTTGGGGTCCCGCTGGCGGAGGGTAAGACGGTGGGACCGGTGTCGGAATTGAGTTTCCTTGGCATAGTGATTGACTCGGTGAGGATGGAATGTCGGTTGCCGGGCGATAAGCTGGAGGATCTGAAGGGTTTGGTGGCTAGGGCACTGCGGGTTAAGAAGTTGCAGTTGCGGGAGCTTCAGTCGCTACTGGGGAAACTTAATTTCGCTTGCCGGATTATGCCCATGGGGCGAGTGTTCTGTAGGCGCCTGGCACAGGCAACTGGGGGGGTTGTGGCCCCGCATCATTACGTTCGGTTGGGTAGGGAGCTGCGGGCGGACTTACGGGTTTGGAGTTCTTTTCTGGACCAGTACAACGGTCGCTCGCTGTTCATGGGGGACATGGTAGAGGCGTTTGATTTTGAATTATTCACGGATGCGGCCGGGGGGTGCAGGTTTTGGGTTTTTTTGTGGGGGCCAATGGTGTGCTGGAGTGTGGCCGGCTGTTTGGGTGGAACGAGGTTGGGTGAAGAATCTGGCTTTGTTGGAGTTGTTCCCTATTGTGCTGGCGGTTGTGTTGTGGGGAGCGCGGTTCCGGGATAAGAAGGTTCGTTTTCACTGCGACAATTTGGGGGTGGTTCAAGCGATAAATGGACTGTCGGCATCGTCGCCGCTGGTGGTGCGGCTGCTGCAGCGCTTGGTGTTAGAGTGCTTGTCGCTGAATGCTTGGGTTGTGGCGGTGCATGTGCCGGGGGTTGACAATTGTATTGCTGACGCCCTTTCTCGTTCGCAGTGGACTCGTTTTCGGCAGCTGGCTCCGGAGGCGGAGGCGATTGGATTGGAGTGTCCGGGTTGCCTGTGGGAGCTGCTGGAGGAGCGTTGAGGGGGCTTATTCGGGCGTCATTGGCTCCGGGTACGTGGGATGCGTATGTGCGTGCTTGGAGGGTGTGGGAGGACTGGTGTGCCGCGTTGGGGGGAGGGATGGAGGAGCCGGAGTTGGTTTTGTTAATGTTTTTGGGTCATGGTAGGGAGCAGGGTTGGTCGGTTAGCAAGATAAACGGTTACATGGCCGGGTTGGCTTTTGGTTTTAAGGCCCGGCGGATGGTGGATGTGACAAAGTTTTTTTGGTGGTGCAGGCATTAAAGGGTTGAAGGAGGATGGGTGCTGGGGTGGACGGGAGGAGGCCAGTTTCGTTTGGGTTGTTGCTTAAGTTGGGGGGACAGTTGCGGACGGTTTGTCGGTCTGAGGGGGAAGCGAAGGTTGTTCCGATTGGCTTTCTCGCTGGCCTTTTTTGGGGCTATGCGGGTGGGGGAGTTGGTTTGCCCGTCGGTGAGTCGGGTTGGTGGACTATTGAGGAGGGATGTTGAACTGTTTGACGATAGGGTGGAGTTTATTATTCGGCGGTCGAAGACGGATACGTTGGGAAAAGGGAAGAAGGTGGTGCTTTTCCGGGTGGAGGATTGCGACATGTGCCCGGTTCGGTGTTTGCAGGATTATGGGTTGAAGGGGGGGGGGACGGGTCCCCGTTGTTGGTTCATATGGATGGGACCTTTTTGTCTCGCTTTCAGTTTTCTGCTTTTTTTTCGAGGTGTTTGAGCCGGGTGGGGGTGGATACGGCGGGGTATTCTAGCCACTCCTTTAGAATCGGGGCGGCGACAGAAGCGGCTAGATGGGGTGTGGGTGATGATGTGATTAAAAGAATTGGCCGTTGGGAGTCGGCCAGGTTTAAATCTTATGTGCGTTTGGATCGGTTGTAATGTGGGGGGTGGTTGTTGTTGGGTTTCTGGTGTTCGTGCAATGCGGCGGTATTGTTCTTTTTGTTCTCTCGTTTCAGGTACGGCGCCCGCTCTGGTTTGGATTGTGGGGCATTCCTATGTCTTCTGGGGGGCCGTCCGGGCAGCGGTTCGGCCGGACGGGCAGCAGCTGGGATTTGACAGGGAGTCTGCGGTGGTAAGGTGGATTGGGAGGCGGGGTATGGTGTGGAAAGGGGTGCTGCCAGAGATTCATAGGTTTGTGAGGATGGATAGGGCGCCGGAGGTATTGGTGGTACACGCAGGGGGCAATGATTTGGCGGCGAAGCCTATCCGGGAGTTGATTAAGGAGATCAAGTGGGATTTCTTGAGGTTGTGGTCGTTATTTCCGGATATGGTGACCGTATGGTCGGATATTGTCCCTCGGCAGGTGTGGAGGGAGGCTAGGTCTCTGGATGCAGTGAATAGGGCGAGGATAAAGGTGAACAGGGCGGTGGGGCGTTTTATGGCTAGGAACGGGGCGGTGGTGGTCCGACATAGGGATTTGGAGGCGGGAACGGGGGCTTTTTGGAGATCGGACGGAGTGCATTTGAATGCAGTGGGATTGGATATGTGGAGTTTGGCGTTGCAGGAGGGCATTGAGGTGGCCCTGAGGTTGTGGCGGAACGCCCGGAGTTGAGGTGGTCAAGTCCGGTCGTTGGTGGCGGTGGGGGGGGGGTCCTTGGAGTTGGGCACGGTGGAATCTGAGGACAATTGGGGGGGCCCCACGGTGGGGGCTGGACTCCCAGGTGGACCGAGCGGTTGTGGTGAATCGAGGGTGGGTCATTCGATGGTGCCTTTGAGCTGGGCGGTACGGCTGGAGGCAAGAATGGCTCACCCTGATTTGACAGCTCGATGTTTTGGGGCTTCAAGGACCTCCCCCCATTTCGGTTATACTGTATTATGTTATGTTATGGTTGTAAATGTTATTTAATAAAAGGCTGCTGTGGCCATTACATTTCCAATTGGTGGTCCGAGTTTTATTGGAAAAGGGGGCTCTGGGGGTGGAAATGTGTAATGGTGGTTAGAGGTGAGTAAGGGTACGAAAGTAATGGTTGAGGCGAACGTGGATAACCAATACCCTCGTCAAGGGTGTTTTTTAAAACCCAGAAATTTATAGCTGTATTTCTAGCTTAAATTGCTCACTGACTAATGCTGCAAAGGCACCATATGTAGGATTATGCCAAAAATGTGTGTTTTTTAAACCCAGATTATTATTGCAGTATTTCAAGCTTGTATTAGAATGTCACAAAAGCTCAGATGCAGTGCTGGTGCACTGAGCTTGCAAAAAATGGCTGCCGCCGCCCACCTTTCTGACAGACGGATAAAAGTTATTTTTCTCTGTCACTGGGCTCAGGGCAAGGTAAAAAGATTGTGCACTGCACCCACACAACAAAATCTATGTAGATCGCTGAGTTCAATTGCAGTTCTGATTAAAGTTTCTTTCCTATTCTCTCCCTCACAGCAACAGCATCCTCTCCCTACAGTCAGCACAGCAGTGACGTGCAGAGCTACGTGACTCCAGCTTACATAGAGGCTGGGTTACATGCTGCCCTGGCCAATCACAGCCATGCCATTAGTAGGCATGGCTGTGATGGCTTCTAAGGACACAGAGTTAAACGCTTGTTGATTGGCTGCCAATAAATCACCTAACACCGAACCCAAACTTTTACTGAAATGTTCAGGTTCTGGTCCAGGGTCCAAAAAAACCTAACGTTTGGTACAAACAGTTTGGTTTTGCTCAACCCTAATTTGTACCACATAGTTTCCTATTTGGTAAAACTGACCTGTCACTTTCATTCTACCGGTCAGTACGATTACCATGATATAAAATACTGTATCTATAGTTTTTTTGGTATTTTAAAACTGAAAAAATAAATAAAAACCTTGAAAAAAATTATTTGTTTCATTTTGCCACCGTATTTTGACCCTATAACTTTTTTTTTATTTTTTTTATATGTATAGAGCTATGTAAAGGCTCATTTTTTTGCAAGGCAATCTGAACTTTTCATTAAAACAATTTTGAGGACTTTTTTACTTTTTTTTCCATAGGGAACTATAAACAGGAATCATCAAGTTGCCTCTCTTATTGAGTCCAATGCATTAACATTGGTTGAGTGCCACCTGTTGTGCTTAAAGCCCTCTCTGAGATGACACTGGGGGATGGACACGACAGTACAGCGATAGCAGACTTGACAAATTCCAGCCACTGTTCCAATCTGCCTCCCGGATGTCCATAGGGTCAGGGAACGGGGTGTTTGGCAAACAGTCATTTAGAAAAGGAGACAATTTTAAACAATTAAATGAGTCCAATGCATTAACATTGGTTGAGTGCCACCTGTTGTGCTGAAAACCCTCTCTGAGATGACACCTTGGGGATGGACACGACAGTACAGCGAAAGCAGACTTGACAAGTTCCAGCCACTATTCCAATCTGCCTCCCAGATGTCCATAGAATCAGGGAACAGGGTATGTGCCAAAGAAAAGCCACAGTCATTTAGAAAAGGAGACAATTTTAAACAATTTAAAAAATGGACAGCTGGCCAGAAGTATGACATTGTGACGGTCACATACACTACACACAGGGGGAGGATAGTGACCACTGCGCTCCACCCTCACCCCTGGCCCTGCCTACTTGCCTCACAAGTCCAAATGACAGGCAACAACTAGACGGCAGTCCCTAACTTAGGATACGTGCTGGGAAGACAGACAAGACAAATAACGGAACGTGAACAGACCGGGTCAATACCTAGAGAGCTACGCAGTACTAAGGAATGAGCAGAGAATAGTCAGGAAAAGCCGAGGTCAAGTACCAGGATAGAAACGAAGTACAACAGGAGTCCGCAAAGAATCGTCAGGTGGAAGCCGGGGTCAGGATAGCAGGAGAGACGCGCAGTACAGGAGGAGCAGGCAAAGGATCGTCAGGGAACAAGGTCAGGTAGTATTCAGTAGTCCGACAAAATGCCAGGAACCTAGAATTAACAGGCAACCTGTGGCCAGCAGGCTGCCTGTATTTATAGTGGGGAGTGAGGGTCATGTGACGTGGCCAGCGTCACATGACCGACAGACCGAACAGTCGAGCACCGAGTGATCAGCTCGGCGCTTAAGGCAGACCTAGGAGCAGGGAGCCTCCCAGCTAGCAAAGCCGCCCTGGGAACGAGGTCAAACACAGATCCTCGCTCCTAAAGCTAAGCAGCAGGTCTGCGGGTGATGGGAGACCAAGTGCGCCTTCAGCACCCCGTTACAGTACCCCCCCTTTTACGAGGGGCCACCGGACCCAAGACTTCAGGGGATGGCCTTTCAGGGTGTTCTAAATGAAATTTTCCAACAAGTCTAGGAGCATGAACCTCCCTGGCAGGTACCCAAGATCTCTCTTCAGGTCCATACCCCTTCCAGTGAATCAGGTACTGTAAGGAATTACGCACTGTCCTGACATCCACTATCTTAGACACCACATACTCGACAGCATCACTAACAAGAACCGGCAGAGGCGAGGCTTTCAACGGTACAACAGGTTCAAAATACTTTTTAAGTAGAGATTTATGAAATACATTATGAATGTGAAACGACTCGGTATTAAACAATACCGGATTAATAACCTCCGTGATCTTATACGGTCCAATGAAACGAGGAGCAAATTTTCTAGAAGCTACCTTGAGAGATAGATTCTTGGAGGACAACCATACTTTATCCCCAACCTAAAAGTTCACCCCCTTGGAACGTCTCCTATCGGCCTTCAGTTTTTGAGAACTTTTAGCCTTTTCTAGGTTCGATTGAACCCGGGCCCAAACTGTGCACAGTTCGGAGGAGATTTTATCCGCTTCAGGGATAGAGGAGGAGACGGATGACCCAGAATGAAAACGGGGATGAAAACCATGGTTACAAAAGAAAGGGGAGACCCCAGCAGAAGAATTAACATGGTTATTCAAAACAAATTCAGCCAGCGAAAGGTATTTAACCCATAATTGCTGGTCATCAGCAACATACGACCTCAGGAATTGTTCCACAGACTGATTAAGGCGTTCAGTCTGCCCATTAATCTCAGGGTGGTAGGCGGAGGAAAAATACAACAAAATCTGACATCTTTGACAGAAAGCCCTCCAAAATGTGGACACAAACTGCACACCCCTGTCAGATACAATATTTTTTTCCGGGATACCATGTAACTACAATTTCTTTCACAAAAATAGACGCCGGGGTCTTGACATTTGGGAGTTTAGAGGAATGAAGTGAACCATCTTGCTAAACCTATCGACCACTACCCAAACAACAGTCTTACCCTCTGCCGGCGGCAGGTCAGTAATAAAGTCCATCGAGATATGGGACCAGTGTCTACTGGGAATGGGTAGGGGTCGTAGGTTACCAGCAGGGCGAGTCCTAGGTGTCTTAGGCCTAGCACAAACCTCACAGGCTGACACATAGGACTTGACATCCCTAAATAGAGTGGGCCACCAATAAGATCTAGAAACCAGCTCTCTAGTGCCCTCAAAACCAGGATGTCCACAAAAAACAGAATCATGACACTCACCCAACAGCTGGAGACGAAATTGTATGGGGACAAACAACTTATCTGTTGGGGTGGTTGCGGGTGCCAGATGTTGTTCAGCCTTAATGAGAGCCGAGATATTTTGGGTTAAGGCTGCTACGAAGATATTTGCTGGTAGGATGGATTCAGACGGTGCCTCTGTAGGCTGAAAAGCATGGAAGCTCCGATATAATGCATCAGCCTTCACGTTTTTACTTCCAGGCCTGAAAATAATGGAGAATTCAAAGCAAGTAAAAAACAGTGCCCATCTAGCCTGAAGAGGATTCAACCTCTTAGCAGATTCGAGAAACATAAGGTTCTTATGGTCAGTGACAACAGTTACACAATGCCTTGCCCCCTCCAGAAAATGCCTCCACTCCTCAAATGCCCACTTAATGGCCAGCAACTCCCGATTCCCTATGTCGTAGTTTCTCTCGGTGGAAGAAAATTTTCTGGAAAAGAAAGCACACGGTCTCAAGTTAGTTAGACTAGCAGGACCTTGTGAAAGGACTGCTCCTGCGCCGTCCTCAGATGCATCCACCTCCGCAATAAAAGGTCTCTCCTGATCTGGCTGGATCAGAATGGGAGTGTTTCAAATTAAGTAATGGCATCAGTAGACCAGTTTTCCAAATCCGCCCCTTTCTTAATAAGGTCGGTCAACGGTTTAGCAATTACTGAAAAATTCTTAATAGATTTACTGTAGTAATTGGCAAAACCTAAGAACCGTTGTAAGGACTTTAAGGATGAAGGCCTTACCCATTCCTTAATAGCTAGTACCTCACCAGGATCCATCTTGAAGGCGTGAGGGGTCAGGACATGCCCTAGAAACAGTATCTCTTGTACACCAAAGACACATTTCTCTTTTTTAGCGGACAACTTATTCTCCCTCAACACCTCTAATACTTGTCTAACATGAGACACACGATATTTGAAATCAGGAGAAAATATCAAAATGTTGTCAAGATATACAATGACAAATTTACCTAAAAACTCTAAGAATATCATTCATAAAGTTTTGGAACACAGCGGGGGCATTGCTGAGTCCAAAAGGCATAACCTGATATTCAAAGTGTCCTGCCGGATTATTGAATGCCGTCTTTCATTCGTCTCCCTCTTTGATTCGGATTAGATTATATGCCCCTTTCAGGTCAATCTTAGAAAACCAGGTCGCCCCCAGAACATGGTTAAATAAATCGGGAATCAATGGGAGAGAGCATCTATTCTGGATAGTAATCTTATTCAATTTCCGGTAATCGATTCAAGGCCAAAGACCACCATCCTTCTTCTTAACGAAGAAAACCCCGCTCCCATAGGAGAGACAGAAGGTCTAATGTACCCCTTACCGAGGCTTTCCTTAATATAATCCTCCATGGCCTTGCGCTCAGGCTTAGAGAGATTATAAATACGCCCCTTAGGAAACCTGGCACCTTCTACTAAATCTAGGGCGCAATCATAAGGTCTATGGGGTGGTAGAACCTCTGGGGTAGGTGATGAGAACACATCAGAATATTCCCTAATGACTGTGGGTAATATATCAGATTCTACTGAGACCCCAGCTTGTACCACAGACAAGCACGAGTCACACTTAGGTCTCCATTTCACCAACTCCCCCCTGGACCAATCAATAGTGGGGTTGTGTAATCGGAGCCAAGGCAAACCTAGTACCACCTCGACTGGTAAGTTCTCCAGGATTAAGAGGGAACATTTCTCAGAGTGGCACACTCCCACGGTTAAAGAAATCTCTGAGGTACATGACCTCACCATACCACCTACCAGGGGAGTGGCGTCAATAGCCATGACATGGATAGGTGTAGGAAGAGAAAAAATTGGAATACCCAGTCTAATGGCGTACTCAGAGTCAGTAAAGCTGGCCGCTGAACCAGAGTCAATAAAGGCCTTACCCGGCCATTTATTAACCCCCAGAGATATTGTTATAAGTACCAAAAGCTTACATTTCGTAATATCAGGGTGTACCTGGTCTTTAGGTTGCCTTGCCTTGGGAGACTTAACGGAGAGGGCCTTCTTAGGACACTGGTTGATCCAATGGTCAGGATCACAGCAGTAAAAACACATTCCACGTCTGCGACGCAGATTCCCTTGAGTTATGCTGACCTGCATGGGTTCTTCGGTAGAGACCTCAGCGTTTTTTCTGGGATAGACCTCAGGCTGAACCACCACCCGAGGAGAGAACTGTCGTTCCTGTCGTCTCTCTAACCCGTCGGTCAAGTCGGACTACAAGGGTCATCATCTCCTCTAGAGTCTCTGGAAGCTGATAACTCACTAGAAGATCCTTTAAGTTATCAGACAGACCTGACATGAACTGACTCTTAAGTGCTGGTTCATTCCATCCTGAGGGAACACACCACCTTCTGAATTGGGTGCAATACTCCTCCGCAGGTAGATTGCCCTTAACCAGAACCTTTAGAGCAGTCTCGGCTACCAGTGTCGTGTCTGGTTCATCATACAGGGTACCCAGGGCCTGAAAAAAACTCTCCACTGATGTTAAACAACTGGCGTCAGCAGGTAAAGAAAATGCCCAGTCCTGGGGATCACCCTGTAACCGGGGAATGACAATGCCCACGCGTTGACTCTCGGGGCCAGAGGATACGGGGCGCAAACGGAAAAAAAGGTTACAATTTTCTTTAAAGGAAAGAAACTTCTTCCGATCTCCAGAAAAGGGCTCAGGAAGCTTAATCTGGGGCTCTAAATGCAGACTGGAGGCCTGAGGGATGGAAGTACCTTGTCCTAGCTCAAAAGGACAGAGTTTCTCCCCTAGCTCCTGCACCATCTGCGTCAGGTTAGAGACATGGTCAGTCAGGGTCACCAGAGGATTCATGATACAGTGGTTAGGTTATGGCCTGTTAATCTGTGACGGTCACGTACACTACACACAGGGGGAGGATAGTGACCACTGCACTGCACTCCACCCTCACCCCTGGCCCTGCCTACTTGCCTTGCAAGTCCAAATGACAGGGGACAACTAAACGGCAATCCCTAACTTAGGATACGTGCTGGGAAGACAGACAAGACAAATAACGGAACGTGAACAGACCGGGTCAATACCTAGAGAGATACGCAGTACTAAGGAATGAGCAGAGAATAGTCAGGAAAAGCCAAGGTCAAGTACCAGGATAGAAACAAAGTACAACAGGAGTCCGCAAAGAATCGTCAGGTGGAAGCTGCGGTCAGGATAGCAGGAGAGATGCGCAGTACAGGAGGAGCAGGCAAAGGATTGTCAGGGAACAAGCTCAGGTAGTATTCAGTAGTCCAACAAAATGCCAGGAACCTAGAATTAACAGGCAACCTGTGGCCAGCCGGCTGCCTGTATTTATAGTGGGGAGTGAGGGTCATGTGACACGGCCAGCGTCACATGACCGACAGACCGACCAGTCGAGCACCGAGTGATCAGCTCGGCGCTTAAGGCAGACCTAGGAGCAGGGAGCCTCCCAGCTAGCAAAGCTGCCCTGGGAACGAGGTCAAACACAGATCCTCGCTCCCAAAGCTAAGCAGCAGGTCTGCGGCTGATGGGAGACCAAGTGCGCCTTCGGCACCCCGTTACAGACATACAGTGGAATTAAATGTTGATGAAGGCGCAGAAGAGCACCTCATTTCCAGAATGGCAAGTCAATTTTGGCCATATACAGGTCATTCTCAAAAAATTTGCATATTGTGATAAAGTTCATTATTTTCTGTAATGTACTGATAAACATTAGACTTTCATATATTTTAGATTCATTACACACAACTGAAGTAGTTCAAGCCTTTTATTGTTTTAATATTGATGATTTTGGCATACAGCTCATGAAAACCCAAAATTCCTATCTCAAAAAATTAGCATATCATGAAAAGGTTCTCTAAACAAGCTATTAACCTAATCATCTGAATCAACTAATTAACTCTAAACACCTGCAAAAGATTCCTGAGGCTTTTAAAAACTCCCAGCCTGGTTCATTACTCAAAACCGCAATCATGGGTAAGACTGCCGACCTGACTGCTGTCCAGAAGGCCATCATTGACACCCTCAAGCAAGAGGGTAAGACACAGAAAGAAATTTCTGAACGAATAGGCTGTTCCCAGAGAGCTGTATCAAGGCACCTCAGTGGGAAGTCTGTGGGAAGGAAAAAGTGTGGCAGAAAACGCTGCACAACGAGAAGAGGTGACCAGACCCTGAGGAAGATTGTGGAGAAGGACCGATTCCAGACCTTGGGGGACCTGAGGAAGCAGTGGACTGAGTCTGGAGTAGAAACATCCAGAGCCACCGTGTACAGGCGTGTGCAGGAAATGGGCTACAGGTGCCGCATTCCCCAGGTCAAGCCACTTTTGAACCAGAAACAGCGGCAGAAGCGCCTGACCTGCGCTACAGAGAAGCAGCACTGGACTGTTGCATGTCATTCGGAAATCAAGGTGCCAGAGTCTGGAGGAAGACTGGGGAGAGGAAAATGCCAAAATGCCTGAAGTCCAGTGTCAAGTACCCACAGTCAGTGATGGTCTGGGGTGCCATGTCAGCTGCTGGTGTTGGTCCACTGTGTTTTATCAAGGGCAGGGTCAATGCAGCTAGCTATCAGGAGATTTTGGAGCACTTCATGCTGCCATCTGCTGAAAAGCTTTATGGAGATGAAGATGTCATTTTTCAGCACGACCTGGCACCTGCTCACAGTGCCAAAACCACTGGTAAATGGTTTACTGACCATGGTATTACTGTGCTCAATTGGCCTGCCAACTCTCCTGACCTGAACCCCATAGAGAATCTGTGGGATATTGGGAAGAGAAAGTTGAGAGACGCAAGACCCAACACTCTGGATGAGCTTAAGGCCGCTATCGAAGCATCCTGGGCCTCCAGAACACCTCAGCAGTGCCACAGGCTGATTGCCTCCATGCCACGCCGCATTGAAGCAGTCATTTCTGCAAAAGGATTCCCGACCAAGTATTGAGTGCATAACTGAACATAATTATTTGAAGGTTGACTTTTTTTGTATTAAAAACACTTTTCTTTTATTGGTCGGATGAAATATGCTAATTTTTTTAGATAGGAATTTTGGGTTTTCATGAGCTGTATGCCAAAATCATCAATATTAAAACAATAAAAGGCTTGAACTACTTCAGTTGGTGTGTAATGAATCTAAAATATATGAAAGTCTAATGTTTATCAGTACATTACAGAAAATAATGAACTTTATCACAATATGCTAATTTTTTGAGAAGGACCTGTATAGTAATGCCTATCTGCTGAATTCAATTTTGGTAGAGGCGCCAAACTGCACCAAATTTACTTAACCATGAGACAATTGACCAGAGCTAGTAATGCCTGCTGAATTAAATTTTGGAGAAGGCGCCACATTACCAGAATGATGAGACAATTTTTACGAACAGCTGACCAGAGGTAGCAATGGCTGCTGAGTTTTATTTTAGTAAAGGCTCTGCCACATTACCAGAATGAGGAGACAATTTTTTACAAAAAACTATCAAGAAGTAGCGATGCTTGCTGAATTCAATTTTTGTCAACATGCAGAAGTGTGCCACATTTGGATAATGATGAGATGCATTTTATGGACAGGTAGCCAATGCTAGTAATGCCTGCTGAATAAATTTTTTATCAAGGTGCCGAAGTGCACCACATTTGGAGAATGATTACACACTTTTTATGGATAGCTGGCCAGAGCTAATAATGCTTGGTGAATTAAATTTTTGTCAAAGTGCCCCACATCTGGAGAACGACAAGATGGCACAGAACTTGCAGCAGCTGAGCTTGTCCTAGGTCTGGCATGTTTTGAGCCTGTGCCCACAGTATCAGCATCATGACCCATTCCAAAGGTGACCAAAATATATAAGCAGTTCTGGCACTGACATTTTTTTTTAAGGTTTTGGCTGTATATTGAATCCGCTTTTAATTGTCATCGTGGCTACCATCGTCCTCCTCTGATGTAACCTCCTCATCAGCACCCCAAGTCCCAGGTCCTATTTAACACAAAATGATTACCACATGTATCAGACAGTGATATATCATTATGGGCTCCATGTCACGCCTCCCGATTCTCCCTGATGCCCCCTACTCTATATTTTCTCTAAGTGCCACTGTCTCTACTGCTGCCTCTGTCCCTATCACCACCAATGTGGCTGAAAGTGCCACCACTACTGCCACCACCACCAACATAGTTATGCATGAATCTTCTCCTCATGGCAGTTCATACGCTGACACTTCTCACACAAGTTATCAACAGGAACACTATCTTGGGTACCTTCCATATCACAATGGGTGTTGCGTCTTCTTAGGGAAAAATAAGGTGACCCCACTAGAAGAGGGCAGTGAAGACAGAAATAATGCAAGTGAAAGATTTCTCTGGAGCTACAAGGAAGAGGAGCAGGAAGAATACTATGACCCCTGGCTCCACGACACAGTGCCAGTGACATCAACATCATCCGGCTGTTACTGAGAGGATGAGTCACTCATCCAGTTTGCAAAGTCATCCTCTTGGACTTCAATAATAATCTTGAAGCGAGGGCGTACTGTGGCCTGCAGCTACTACTACTACTGGCCAGATGGCTGGTGCTGCTACTGCTGTTTGCGCTACCACAGCTACCCAAATTCTGACTTTCAAATAAAGAGGCACAGGTCTTTTGTTTTCCAATCTGCCATTTGCCAGACATTGTATTATGAGCTCTAAAAAACTGTTACAGGCTTGGTATACAGATTATTAAACAATAAAATTGTAAGTGTTTTTTTCTGTAATTTACAGAACAATTAAACATCCCTGTCCTTCTACAAACACATTGCACACTGATATTGACAATTTAAAATGGTATACAATTTATTGAATGAAACTGATATATTATTGTAATATAAATAGATAAAGTCAGGCAACAATCTGTATAATACAAAATGGAGCTATGTGAAATTGTTTTATTGGTCCACTTAATCCCAGTTAACATTAAAGTCAAATAAGCACAGACTTCCAAAAGCTCACATGTATGGTAATTAGCAGGGCACATCGATTCACCGCCACCCGATCAAGATATATACAGTGACAAGGTCTCCTTCAAAATCATGAAAATAATGTTCCTTTTATCCTCTTGTCAGCCCTTTCAGATGCAGATGCTCACAGCTACACAAGCTTAATAATCGATGTGGAGAAGTAAAAATAGGGCCCAAGTGATATCAACACTATTACAAGAGATGCAGAGGATAGATTATGCAGACTGCTGGCAAAAGTTGAAAACCATTATTTCTTCATACAACATATCTTAACAGCAGAACGCTGTTCAATTAGCCCGACTCGAAGTTTTGGACCTCTGCCCTGCTTATTTGGTATATTAGTGCAGTACAATGCTTTAATTATAACTGCATGGCATATTTAGGTAATACAACGTGTTGATTGAATATATTACTGCACTTATTGCAGTACAATGCATTCACTAAAACTTCACGGTATATTGATATAATAAAATGTGTTGAATAAAACTGCTATGTTAATGCAATCATTACAGTATAATACATTCACTAAAACTGCACAGTATGTTAACGCAAAACTGTTATATTAATGTAGTACAATGAGTTCACCAAAATTGCATGGTACAGTCATGTGAAAAAATTAGGACACCCTTTGAAAGCATGTGGTTTTTTGTAACATTTTTAATAAAAGGTTATTTCATCTCCGTTTCAACAATACAGAGAGATTAAAGTAATCCAACTAAACAAAGAAAACTGAAGAAAAGTCTTTTCAAGATCTTCTGTAAATGTCATTCTACAAAAATGCCTATTCTAACTGAGGAAAAAGATAGGACACCCTCACATGTATTCCCTCTTAAATTGGCTCAGATCTCACACAGGTATATCACACCAGGTGCACATAATTAGTAGATCGTTACTCTGCATGTTGAATGAGGCTTGCCCTATTTAAACCTCAGACATTTAGTTTGGTGTGCTCCTGACTGTTGAAGTGAGAGTGAGCACCATGGTGAGAGCAAAAGAGCTGTCAGAGGACTTCAGAAAAAAGATTGTAGCAGCCTATGAGTCTGGGAAGGGATTTAAAAAGATCTCAAAAGATTTTGAAATCAGCCATTCCACTGTCCGGAAGATAGTCTACAAGTGGAGGGCTTTAAAAACAACTGCCAACATGCCCAGGACTGGTCGCCCCAGCAAGTTCACCCCAAGAGCAGACCGCAAGATGCTAAAAGAGGTCTCCAAAAACCCTAAAGTGTCATCTCGAGAACTACAGCAGGCTCTGGCTACTGTTGATGTAGAAGTACATGCCTCTACAATCAGAAAGAGACTGTACAAGTTTAACTTGCATGGGAGGTGTGCAAGGAGGAAACCTTTGCTTTCCAAGAGAAACATCGAGGCCAGACTGACATTTGCCAGAGATAAAGTTGACAAAGACCAGGACTTCTGGAATAATGTTCTTTGGACAGATGAGTCCAAAATTGAATTATTTGGACACAACAGCAGAGGACATGTTTGCCGTAAACCAAACACAGCATTCCAAGAAAAGAACCTCATACCAACTGTGAAGCATGGAGGTGAAAGTGTCATGGTTTGGGGCTGCTTTGCTGCAGCAGGACCTGGTCAGCTCACCATCATAGAATCCACGATGAATTCTACTGTGTATCAGAAGGTGCTTGAAGAACATGTGAGACCATCAGTTAGAAAATTAAAGCTGAAGCGGAACTGGACCATGCAACATGACAATGACCCAAAACATACTAGTAAATCAACCAAAGATTGGCTGAAAAAGAAGAAATGGAGAGTCCTGGAATGGCCAAGTCAAAGTCCAGATTTGAATCCCATTGAGATGCTGTGGGGTGACTTGAAAAGGGCTGTACGTGCAAGAAACCCCTCAAACATCTCACAGCTGAAAAAGTTCTGCATTGAGGAGTGGGGTAAAATTTCCTCAGACCGATGTCGAAGACTGGTAGATGGCTACAAGAACCGTCTCACTGCAGTTATTTCAGCCAAAGGAGGTAACACTCGCTATTAGGGGCAAGGGTGTCCTATCTTTTTCCTCAGTTAGAATAGGCATTTTTGTAGAATGACATTTACAGAAGATCTTGAAAAGACTTTTCTTCAGTTTTCTTTGTTTAGTTGGATTACTTTAATCTCTCTGTATTGTTGAAACGGAGATGAAATAACCTTTTATTAAAAAATGTTACAAAAAACCACATGCTTTCAAAGGGTGTCCTAATTTTTTCACATGACTGTATATTGGCACAATACCATGTGTTGACTTAAATTACCATATTTACCGTATATTTCGCCCCCATAAAACACAATTTTCCCCCCACCGCTTCCTGGTCTTCGGCTGTCGGCTGTGTAGTGGCTGCACACAGCGTGAGGGTGCTAAGGGACCTCTTGCTGTGCACGCCGTTTCATAGCACAGTCAACAGCAGGAGGAATACAGAGCGTGGGCAGGGAGGAGCGGCCATGTCCAGGAGCAGGAGAGGTAAGTGTTTATTTTATTTCATTAAACATGAGGCAATAGGGGCTGATCTGAGACAATGGGGGCTGCTGGGGGCTAACATGACAGGCAATGGGGGTTGCTTGGGGAGGAAATGAGGGGCAATGGGGGCAACAGAGGGCTGATATGAGGAAATGGGGGCTGCTGGGGACCAATATGAGAGGCAATGGGGGCTACAGAGGACTGATATGAGGCAATGGGGGCTGTTGGGGGCTAATATGAGAGGCAGTGGGGGCTGCTGGAGACTGATATGAGGTCTGATTGGGGTCTGAGGTCTGGTTGGGGGTCATTCACATTGGGGTCTGAGCTAAGGTCTTATTGTGGGTAGTGAAGTCCCGAACTATTCGCCGGCGAATAGTTCCCGGCGAACATAGCTTGTTCGCATTCGCCGCTGCGGGCGAACATATGCGATGTTCGGTCCGCCCCCTATACATCATCATTGAGTAAACTTTGACCCTGTACCTCACAGTCAGCAGACACATTCCAGCCAATCAGCAGCAGACCCTCCCACCTCCTGGACAGCATCCATTTTAGATTCATTTGGAATCTGCATTCACAGAGAGAGGAGGGAGAGCGTAGCTGCTGCTGATTCAATAGGGAAAGCGTTAGCTAGGGCATTGTTCTGTGTCCACAGACTCATCTGCTGTAAGAACAGCATCCAGACAGCACCCCAAAAAGCCCTTTTCAGGGCTGGTACATCAGTCTGCTTTTTTTTTTATATATATATATATATATATATATATATATTGCAGTTGCCTGGCTGCCCATGTGTGAGAGGCTGCAGGCTCAGTCATAGACAGCACTGTGTGCACAGTGCTGTCACGACTGTAAGTGAGCAACACACAGTAAATAGCAACTGAACGGACCCAAACTAGGGAGGATAAAGGGTGACCCCTGTCAGACCCTAAAAGCTCTCCCTAAGCTGCTATGCACATGTCCTGATCCATATGGTGGATCGAGACATGCCCGCGTACCTCAGGCTGATGACCACTGAAACCCCTACAATAGTGGAAGGGGCACCGCCACCGGTGCCCTGCTCAGTATATGGACGGAACCGGGGTCGCCTCGGATCCAGTCAGCAAAGAAACAGAAACACACAATGTCTGAACACTTATCTGATGGAGCTGCTGCTGCAGTGAAAACCAATCCAAAGTCAGCAGACAATATCCGAAGTACTTGCTTCAGCAGAACACAGATCCAGTGAAAAGATATCACACAGGTGAAGCTACTCAAGCGAGAGATACAGCTCAAATGAAAAGTATAATCCGCACCTCTACAAAGGAGGAGGGGTGATTTAAAGGCAGCGAAATCAAACACAGGAGAGACAGCTGGGAGGAAGGAAACCAAAAGTAAAGACCTCATCACAGGGGCGGAGAAACAGGGCAGAGGGAACTCCTCCAAGCTCTAGTAGTGACATCATCACAAGGGTGGAGAAACAGAGCTGCGAGAATATCTCAAAGCTCTGATAGTGACAAGTGCACACCATTCATACAGGGTGTGACAGAAAATACCTTGCAGATAAAAAAAATTCTATTTAATATTTTTCTGTGATCTAATCACATTTGCAAGCCCGTGTGTGTCAGGTGCCCACACATACTGTATTGTGTCCACTGGCTAGTGGCTGGTTAGGCCTGCACTCATACCGTTACAGGGTGTCATTCACCCAAATACCTTTCAGAAAAAAAATATTATATTTAAAATGTAACTGTGATCTAATCACATTTGCAAGCCCGTGTGTGTCAGGCGCCCACACATACTGTATTGTGTCCACTGGCTGGTTAGGCTTGCACTCATACCGTTACAGGGTTTCATTCACCCAAATACCTTTCAGAAAAAAAAATATATTTAAACTTTAACTGTGATCTAATCACATTTGCAAGCCCGTGTGTGTCAGGTGCCCACACATACTCTATTGTGTCCACTGGCTAGTGGCCGGTTAGGCCTGCACTCATACCGTTACAGGGTGTCATTCACCCAAATACCTTTCAGAAAAAAAATATATATTAAAAATTTAACTGTGATCTAATCACATTTGCAAGCCCGTGTGTGTCAGGTGCCCACACATACTCTATTGTGGCCACTGGCTAGTGGCTGGTTAGGCCTGCACTCATACCGTTACAGGGTGTCATTCACCCAAATACCTTTCAGAAAAACGAATTCTATTTTAAATTTAACTGTGATCTAATCACATTTGCAAGCCCGTGTGTGTCAGGCCACCAAACATACTGTATTGTGTCCACTGGCTAGTGGCTGGTTAGGCCTGCACTCATACCGTTACAGGGTGTCATTCGCCCAAATACCTTTCAAAAAAAAAATTCTATTTAATATTTTTCTGTGATCTAATCACATTTGCAAGCCTGTGTGTGTCAGGCGCCCACACATACTGTATTGTGGCCACTGGCTAGTGGCTGGTTAGGCCTGCACTTATTCCGTTACAGGGTGTCATTCAGTCAAATACCTTGCATAAAAAACAATTCTATTTAAGATTTAACTGTGATCTAATCACATTTGCAAGCCCGTGTGTGTCAGGTGCCCACACATACTCTATTGTGGCCACTGGCTAGTGGCTGGTTAGACCTGCACTCATACCGTTACAGGGTGTCATTCACCCAAATACCTTTCAGAAAAACAAATTCTATTTTAAATTTAACTGTGATCTAATCACATTTGCAAGCCAGTGTGTGTCAGGCGCCCACACATACTGTATTGTGTCCACTGGCTAGTGGCTGGTTAGGGCTGCACTCATACCGTTACAGGGTGTCATTCACCCAAATACCTTTCAGAAAAAAAAATATATATTTTAAATCTAACTGTGATCTAATCACATTTGCAAGCCCGTGTGTGTCAGGCCACCAAACATACTGTATTGTGTCCACTGGCTAGTGGCTGGTTAGGCCTGCACTCATACCGTTACAGGGTGTCATTCGCCCAAATACCTTTCAAAAAAAAAAATTATATTTAATATTTTTCTGTGATCTAATCACATTTGCAAGCCTGTGTGTGTCAGGCGCCCACACATACTGTATTGTGGCCACTGGCTAGTGGCTGGTTAGGCCTGCACTTATTCCGTTACAGGGTGTCATTCAGTCAAATACCTTGCATAAAAAAAAATTCTATTTAAGATTTAACTGTGATCTAATCACATTTGCAAGCCCGTGTGTGTCAGGCCACCAAACATACTCTATTGTGTCCACTGGCTAGTGGCTGGTTAGGCCTGCACTCATACCGTTACAGGGTGTCATTCGCCCAAATACCTTTCAAAAAAAAAATTATATTTAATATTTTTCTGTGATCTAATCACATTTGCAAGCCTGTGTGTGTCAGGCGCCCACACATACTGTATTGTGGCCACTGGCTAGTGGCTGGTTAGGCCTGCACTTATTCCGTTACAGGGTGTCATTCAGTCAAATACCTTGCATAAAAAAAAATTATATTTAAGATTTAACTGTGATCTAATCACATTTGCAAGCCCGTGTGTGTCAGGTGCCCACACATACTCTATTGTGGCCACTGGCTAGTGGCTGGTTAGGCCTGCACTCATACCGTTACAGGGTGTCATTCACCCAAATACCTTTCAGAAAAACAAATTCTATTTTAAATTTAACTGTGATCTAATCACATTTGCAAGCCAGTGTGTGTCAGGCGCCCACACATACTGTATTGTGTCCACTGGCTAGTGGCTGGTTAGGCCTGCACTCATACCGTTACAGGGTGTCATTCAGTCAAATACCTTGCATAAAAAAAATTCTATTTAAGATTTAACTGTGATCTAATCATATTTGCAAGCCCGTGTGTGTCAGGCCACCAAACATACTCTATTGTGTCCACTGGCTAGTGGCTGGTTAGGCCTGCACTCATACCGTTACAGGGTGTCATTCGCCCAAATACCTTTCAAAAAAAAAATTATATTTAATATTTTTCTGTGATCTAATCACATTTGCAAGCCTGTGTGTGTCAGGCGCCCACACATACTGTATTGTGGCCACTGGCTAGTGGCTGGTTAGGCCTGCACTTATTCCGTTACAGGGTGTCATTCAGTCAAATACCTTGCATAAAAAAAAATTATATTTAAGATTTAACTGTGATCTAATCACATTTGCAAGCCCGTGTGTGTCAGGTGCCCACACATACTCTATTGTGGCCACTGGCTAGTGGCTGGTTAGGCCTGCACTCATACCGTTACAGGGTGTCATTCACCCAAATATCTTTCAGAAAAACAAATTCTATTTTAAATTTAACTGTGATCTAATCACATTTGCAAGCCCGTGTGTGTCAGGCCACCAAACATACTGTATTGTGTCCACTGGCTAGTGGCTGGTTAGGCCTGCACTCATATCGTTACAGGGTGTCATTCGCCCAAATACCTTTCAAAAAAAAAAATCTATTTTATATTTTTCTGTGATCTAATCACATTTGCAAGCCTGTGTGTGTCAGCCGCCCACACATACTGTATTGTGGCCACTGGCTAGTGGCTGGTTAGGCCTGCACTTATTCCGTTACAGGGTGTCATTCAGTCAAATACCTTGCATAAAAAAACATTCTATTTAAGATTTAACTGTGATCTAATCACATTTGCAAGCCCGTGTGTGTCAGGCCACCAAACATACTGTATTGTGTCCACTGGCTAGTGGCTGGTTAGGCCTGCACTCATACCGTTACAGGGTGTCATTCGCCCAAATACCTTTCAGAAAAAAAAGGGAATCTAACTGGGGAAGAGGTGAAAGTAATCCTCCTCCTACCACGACCACGGCGGCAAGGACAGGACGCTTTACAGATGTGTTGTTGATGGAGGACATGCAGAGCTTTTTCAGTCCTACACATCGCCACAGCCCTTCGGGATCCAGCCTTAGAGAACGACTCGACCGACAGGTGGCAGACTACCTCGCCTTAACTGCAGATATCGACACTCTGAGGAGCGATGAACCCCTTGACTACTGGGTGTGCAGGCTTGACCTGTGGCCTGAGCTATCCCAGTTTGCAATAGAACTTCTGGCCTGCCCCGCTTCAAGTGTTCTGTCAGAAAGGACCTTCAGTGCAGCAGGAGGCATTGTCACTGACTAAAAGAAGTCGCCTCGGTCAAAAAAGTGTTGATTACCTCACCTTCATTAAGATGAATGAGGCATGGATCCCGAAGGGACTGACAGTAGGGGATACGTTTAACTAACAAAAGGCCTGATGACATGCCTTGGCCTCAAAATGGTCCCCACGCTGCTGTATTTAATGTCTGCATACCGGATGACTTTCGTGAATTCTCCGCCACCAACATTTTTTTTCATAGAAAAAACTAAAAAAAAATTATTTATCTTTCTTTAAGTTGTATGGGTGGGTTTTTAATACATAAAATAAAAAAAATCATAATAAAGTCTTAATAGTTTATTAGAAATAATGCAGACAATTTAAAAAATCCCCAACAATTCCAATACAAATCAAGTACAAAGCTCAGAACTAAATTATTCCAGGATGTCGTAATGGTTCGTTAATTCGACAATGGTTAATCAATTCGACACACGTCCCCGGATAGGGGACGTAACAGGAATTAAACTGATAGGCCCCTTTCACACGGGCGAGTTTTCCGTGCGGGTTCGATGCGTGCGGTGAACGTATTGCACCCGCACTGAATCCTGACCCATTCATTTCTATGGGGCTGTGCACATGAGCGGTGATTTTCACGCATCACTTGTGCGTTGAGTGAAAATCGCAGCATGCTCTATATTGTGCGATTTTCACGTGACGCAGGCCCCATAGAATTGAATGGGGTGCGTGAAAATCGCATAGCATCCGCAAGCAAGTGCGGATGCGGTGCGATTTTCACGCATGGTCGCTAGGTGACAGTCTATTCACTGTATTATTTTCCCTTATAACATGGTTATAAGGGAAAATAATAGCATTCTGAATACAGAATGCATAGTATAATAGGGCTGGAGGGGTTAAAAAATTTTAAAAAAAAGTTAACTCACCTTCTCCCTCTTGATCGCGTAGTTCCCGGTCTCTTTACTTCTTGAATGAGCTGTGGGCTAAAGGACCTGTGGTGACGTCAGATCACATGCTCCATCACCACGGTGATGGACCATGTGATTGGAGCATGTGATCTGACATCACCACAGGTCATTTAGCCCACAGCTCATTCAAGAAGTAAAGAGACCGGGAACTACGCGATCAAGAGGAGAAGGTGAGTTAACTTTTTTTAATTTTCTTAATCCGCACCTATAAATGCAAACGATGGTATCCGTTCAGTGAGGATCCGTCTGCATAACAGCTTTTTCAGATCTGAGTTTTCACAATCGTGAAAACTCAGATCCGACAGTATATTCTAACACAGAGGCGTTCCCATGGTGATGGAGATGCTTCAAGTTAGAATATACTAAGAACTGTGTACATAACTGCCCCCTGCTGCCTGGCAGCATCTGGTCTCTTACAGGGGGCTGTGATCAGCAAAATTAACCCCTCAGGTGCCGCACAAGGTTAATGTGCGTATCACAGCCGCCTGTAAGAGATCTGTGCTGCCAGGCAGCAGGGGGCAGTTATGTACACAGTTCTTAGTATATTCTAACTTGAAGTGTCCCCATCACTATGGGAACGCCTCTGTGTTAGAATATACTGTCGAATCTGAGTTTTCACAATCTAACTCAAATCCGATGGTATATTCTAACATAGAGGCGTTCCCATGGTGATGGGGATGCTTCAAGTTAAATATATACTATCGGATTGGAGAAAACTCTGATCCGATGGTATATTAATAGGGACTCCTGACTTTACATTGAAAGTCAATGGGGGACGGATCCGTTTACAATTGCACCAATATTGTGTCAATGTAAACGGATCCGTCCCCATTGACTTACAGTACATTGTAAGTCAGGACGGATCAGTTCGGCTCCGCACCGCCAGGCGGACACCAATACGCTGCAAGCAGCATTTTGGTGTCTGCCTCCAGAGCGGAATGGAGGCAGAACGGAGCCAAACTGATACATTCTGAATGGATCCACATCCATTCAGAATGCATTGGGGCTAAACTGATCCATTTGGGGCCGCTTGTGAAAGCCTTGAAACGGATCTCACAGGCGGACCCTGAAACGCCAGTGTGAAAGTAGCCTTACATATAAAACCAGATTAAAAGCATAGATGGCAAGGCGGATTACTGTATACTGTACATAAAATGTATGGAGGTTACACCATGCCGGACAATATAACCTCTGTGCCATGCTGTACAATAAACAGTATAACCTCTACACAGTGTAGCGGTATACTGTATATTGTGTTTCACAGTGTATGCTATATGTGTATAACATAAACATACTCCACATGAAAACTTACAGTTACTTGGCTTGGCCCTTGGGGATCTCGGACGCCACTTCAACACTTTGGCTGCGGTCTCGGTGGAGCTGATGTTGTGTTTTATCCTAATGAGAAAAATTTCATAATACGGATTTGGAGAAGAGGCAGAGGGATAGCAGAGCAGGGAGAGGCTGGTGCTGCTTCTAGGGGGTCATACCATGTGGGAGTAATAAAGCCCACCATAACCCCCCCCCCCCCCCAGTAGAAAAAATTCTCCTTATAATGTGCAAAACATGTTCCCTTGTAATGCCCCCAGTTGAGCTAATGTTCCCATAATGTGTCAATATAAAATACCTCTTCTTAGTGCCCCTGTAGATGACCCCATAGTGCTCCTCTCCCCCCTTCCCCATAGTACCCACCATAATGTGTTCCAGTATAAAATGCCCCTATACAGAGCCCCCCATATAAAATACCCCTTTTTTTTTGCCTCAGTAGATGCCCATATAGTGCCACCCAATAATGTGCCAGTAATAAGTGCCCCAATAGATGCCCCCTAATCATGTGCCAGTAAGATGTGCCCCATAGATGCCCCCCAATCAGGTGCCCGTAATAAAAGCCCCCAACCATCATGTGCTAGTAGTAGAGTGCCCCCCTATCAAGTGCCAGTAGCCCCCCTTATGTGCCAGCAGCCTCCTATCATGTGCCAGCAGCCTCCTATCATGTGCCAGTAGCCCCCATTATGTGCCAGTAGCCCCCCTTATGTGCCAGTAGCCCCCCTTACGTTCCAGTAGCCCTCTTATGTGCCAGTAGCCTCCTATAATGTGCCAGTAGCCCCCTTATGTGCCAGTAGCTCTTCTTATTTGCTAGTAGCTCCCCTTATGTGCCAGTATCCCCCTTATGTGCCAGTAGTCCAACCTATCATGTGCCAGTAGCCCCCTTGTGTGCCATCAGACCCCCATATGTGCCAGTAGTCCCCCTTATGTGCCAGCAACCTGCCTTATCTGCCAGTAGCCCCCCTTATGTGCCAGTAGTCCCCTATCATGTGCCAGTAGCCCCCCTTATGTGCCAGTAGCCCCCTTATGTGCCAGTAGTCCTCCTATCATGTGCCAGAAGTCCCCCTATCATGTGCCAGAAGTCCCCCTTATGTGCCAGTAGCCCCCCTTATGTGCCAGTAGCCCCTCTTATGTGCCAGCAGCCCCCCTTATGTGCCAGCAGCCTCCCTTATGTGCCAGTAGCCCCTCTTATGTGCCAGCAGTTCCCCTTATGTCTGTGCCAGCCCAGTTGCCCCCCTTATGTGCCAGCAGACCCCCTTATGTGCCGTTATTATAATTTGTACATATATACATATATATATATATATATATATATATATATCTCAAAATAAAATACAAACGTATACTTATTTCCTTCAGGATGCGATGCAGGCCTCTTCCGGCCTGTCTCCCTCTCAGCCTCTGATAGGCTGCCGGCCTAGTGCTGGCAGCCTATCAGAGGAACAGGGAGGGGACACACCTCTCCCTCCCCTGCCGGCTGCCGCAGCACAGACAATTGTATCGCCATCCTGAGGACGGTGATACAGATA
This sequence comes from Bufo gargarizans, assembly GCF_014858855.1. Taxonomy (NCBI): domain Eukaryota; kingdom Metazoa; phylum Chordata; class Amphibia; order Anura; family Bufonidae; genus Bufo; species Bufo gargarizans. The sequence goes on along the minus strand of NC_058085.1, from coordinate 275,062,068 downwards.
ACTATAGAGATGAGTGAGCGCTTCCACAATGGAAGCACAGCGCTCATCTCCTGCTGTGCCCTGCCGGCGCGGCGGCTCCCCCCTTCTGACAGCGCCCCCAGCGCCCTGACTACGCTCCTCTACCACACTACTATCTTTTAAGCGCCTCTTATAATGTTATCTGATATAATTTACATTATGTCCTCCAGAAATGTGCATATAAAACTATGTTAAATGTAATGGTTCATGTAATTATCCTGGTTACCAGCGGGTGGCAGCATCATTGGCAGAGATAGTCTTAATGTTATGGCACTTCAGAGTGGAACATTCCTGTTCTATTCTGCAAGGGAGGGAAAAACTGTTAGAACCAGATATAGTTTACCCCCTGTTGGGGAAAGAAGGGTTTTGAGTAGTACTCTCTCCTTAGGGAAGAAAGTAGGAGCACGTCTCTGCAAGACGTGGCCATATACCCAGTGTGAGCACCTTCAGCTCAGCTGCATGAAGAAGCAGAAACTACAGATAAACTCCAGAGTTCTAGGAAGAAAGCATCCCCTGAGAATCCATCTGTGAGATAAGTCCAGAGTCCTAGGAGAAGCCAATTCCTCCTCAGCTAGTCTGTCCCCACACAGCAGAAGGTACCAGATAAGTGCAGAAGCTAATCCTACCATAGTTACAGAGCTACCAAGCAGAGGTTTTATCCTGCAAGCTCCACATTTAAAGCAGAAGTACTCATTCCTGCCAAATATTGCCATAACCTGCTGGGACCAAGAGGCCAAAGCTGTATGCTGTTTGGATGCAAGTTATCCCAAGTAAAGCAACTTCATCTAAAGGTCTGGACATCATTAAGGCTAGGTTTTTTTTAGATGGATTTTTCTGCGACTGTCGCGTCGCAGTCACAGCATGTCGCATGTTGCAGTGCGACACCATAGACTGCCATTATAAAAATTGCTGCGCGAGATTAGTGCAACAAAATGTCGCGCGACAAATGTTGCACCCTATCTGTCGCGCGACTTTTTTTTGCGCAACAAATGTCGTCGTGTAGACCTAGCCTTATTCTGCAAAGTTCCTCTATTACTCCTACTATCACTACACTCAAATTTATTGCAAGTGAGCCAGGAGCCAGGAGTCCAAGCCTCTCTTACCTCCTTCTCTTCCTCCCAGGCTCATGTGATCCTCCATCTTCTTCCCTGTTTTCCCCTCTAATTCACAGTAAATTGGCACTGGTGCTGTTTTTTGCGATTCGTCTTAAGCGAATCACCAAAACTTCAGATTCGTTTGGCAGCAACATTTTTGTGAAATTCGTAACAAATCCAAACAGTTCAGAAAATGATTTGCTAATCTCTATGTCTTGGTAGCAATTTTACATACTGCCAGTATAATTCAGTTTATACTGTATAATAAAAAGTTCTGAAATGTTATATAATGTTGTTTTGAAAAGAAAAGTCTAGATAAACATTTGTGGAAGAGAAGTTGAAGTGAAACCCTGTGTCTTTGCTCTTGGCTATGACAACCGTGAGCGGTGATAAGGGCAGATTTTTTCCTATCTTGTCACGCTCACTCCCCTGGGTAATGTAATTTCAGACACACAATAGTCTATGACTGTGTTGACTGGTATTGTGTTCTACATGACTCTGAACAATGTTGTCTTCACAGGAAACTTGTAGGGTCCCATTGTAGTCCAACCAATTAATACAAGTCTGAAAAGCTTTGATACTTGTTTGAGGAATTGTTGAGCTCCTGCAGCTTGTTGAGGTTTAGATGCTGAGATGCAAATCATCTCAGCGGTTGTGTAAAGTTGAAATATAGTTATTTCTTATGCTTTTTTTTTTTTTTTTGCAATGTTGTATCCAATAGAAATAGAATAGAAATGGTGAATGCCAAAAAAATGCTATGTGAGTATTTGATACACTGGAGATTTTGAAAATTTTCCCACCTACAAAGAATGGAGAGGTCTGTATTTTTTATCATAGGTACACTTCAAACACATCAGTTTCAGAACGGCCTGCTGACGTTTACCCCTGGCTGTGCTGAAGTTGGTGGTGAAGGTCTGTCGCTGACCGGATGAGGTGGTGGAAGAAGAGGAGGAGGAAGCCGAGTAGGAAGAGGAAGCAACAGGAGGCAAAGAATGATGCCCTGCGATCCTTGGCGGCAGAAGGACGTGCGCCAAACAGCTCTCCGCCTGGGGCCCAGCCGCCACTACATTTACCTAGTGTGCAGTTAGGGAGATATAGCGTCCCTGGCCGTGCTTACTGGTCCACGTATCTGTGGTTGGGTGGACCTTGACACAGATGGCGTTGCGCAGTGCACACTTGATTTTATCCGATACTTGGTTGTGCAGGAAGGGCACGGCTCTCCTGGAGAAGTAGTGGCGGCTGGGAACGACGTACTGTGGGACAGCAAGCGACATGAGCTGTTTGAAGCTGTCCGTCTCCAACAGCCTGAATGACAGCATTTCAAAGGCCAGCAGTTTAGAAATGCTGGCATTCAGAGCCAGGGAATTTACACTTTCTCTCAAAGGTTAGTGAGATGGAGAACTGAACGCTTCCATGTGACATGGTGGAGATGCTTGGTGACGGAGGTGGTGTTGTTGGTGGCACATCCTCTGTTTGCTGGGCGGCAGGTGCCAACGTTCCTCCAGAGGCGGAGGAAGAGGCCGAGGCGGCAGCAGAAGATAGAGCAGGAGGGGCCTTTCTTGGTTTTGAAGGTGCTTACTCCACTGCAGCCCGTGTCTCGCATGCAGGTGCCTGGTCATGCAGGTTGTGCTAAGGTTCAGAGCGTTAATGCCTCACTTCAGGCTCTGATGGCACAGCGTGCAAACCACTCGGGTCTTGTCCTCAGCACATTGTGTGAAGAAGTGCCATGCCAGGGAACTCCTTGAAGCTGCCTTTGGTGTGCTCGGTCCCTGGTGACGGTGGCCAGTAGCAGGCAAACTGTTTTGGCGACGGCTGCTATGCTTTTGCACCCTGCTCCCCCTTTTGCTACGCTGTTGGCTCGGTCTCACCACTGCCTCTTCATCCGAACTCTGAAAGTCAGTGGCATGACCTTAATTCCATGTGGGGTCTAGGACCTCATTGTCCCCTGCATCGTCTTCCACCCAGTCTTCCTCCCTGACTTCTTTTCGGTCTGCACACTGCAGAAAGACGCAGCAGTTGGCACCTGTGTTTCGTCATCATCAGAGACATGCTGAGGTGGTATTCCCATTTCCTCATCAGGAAACATAAGTGATTGTGCGTCAGTGCATTCTATGTCTTCCACCCCTGGGGAAGGGCTAGGTGGATGCTCTTGGGAAACCCTGCCAGCAGAGTCTTCAAACAGCATAAGAGACTGCTGCATGATTTGAGGCTCAGACAGGTTCCCCGATATGCACGGGGGTGATGTGACAGACTGATGGGCATGGGTTTCAGGCGCCACCTGTGCCCTTTCTGCAGAAGACTGGGTGGGAGATAATGTGAACGTGCTGGATCCACTGTCGGCCACCCAATTGACTAGCGCCTGTACTTGCTCAGGCCTTACCATCCTTAGAAGGGCATTAGGCCCGACCAAATATCGCTGTAGATTCTGGCGGCTACTGGGGCCTGAGGTAGTAGGTTCAGCAGGACATGTAGGTGTGGCAGAACGGCCACGTCCTCTCTCTGCACCAGAGGCTCCACCAACACCACCACCACGACCATGACCGCATCCCTTATTAGATGTTTGCCTCATAGTTAGCGTTTACAAAGCAAAGTAAAAAGTGGTTAAGTCTGTTAAAAAAAAATAACCGCCAATAAAAACCCTGATGTAGGGTATTGCACTCAATATTTATTTTTTTACTCTATATGACAGCGGTATTTGTGGCCTAAATTTCACAGTAACTTATGCATGTCTAATCCCAGATGTGCAGTATATCAGAGGGTTTTTCCACCCCAGTAAGCACAAACCCGTATTTCTGGCCTAAATGTGACAGTCACTTAGATATATATTACATTCATATATACCCTGCACGTGTAGAGGCACTTCCATTGTATACACATTCGTGCAGACTGCCCGATCCCCTGAAGACGCCATGGATATGGCGAAACATGTCGGGGGGCAGTAATTAAATTTTAGACTCTAGGGCATCCAGCAGCAATGTCAAAGCGCCTGACTAATATGGTGACAGCCTAGAAAGGCACACCGCTGGCACAAGCATTATAGGCTAGTAGAGCAAGCCGCAAACAGCGGGATCACAGACAGTTAGTATAGGAGACAGGCTGTCATTAATAGTCAGCCACTAAGGCAGCAAAATATTAGCAATAGCACCACTAGCAGACAGTAGTGTGAGCAGCAGCAGCACTATAAGATAAGTCACGGCACCCAGACTCTCTGTGAGACCGGCAAGTCGGGGGCAGTGAATGTTGCAATATACGGCCATAGTTACCAGCCTAAGACGAACGGTAGCAAGCAGTTGATTCTTCAAGTAGCCAGCTGCTTGAGCGAATAAACACCGGTCTCAACTGCCCACGCTTCACAGAAAAAGGATACAAATTAAGTATCCACATAGCTGACAGCATGAACAACTAATGGCTAACCATACAATAGTGACTGCCACCAACTCACTACCACTGCATCAATAGTGTCAAACAGGAATTAAAAATAAAAGAAGCACACATATGGATGTCCAGAGATAGTTTTAATATAATAGGTAGGATAAAAACTGTTTATCATTTATTGTTAACAAACTAAATAAAAGCTGGATTTTGAACCAATGAAAGTACAATTGCACCTGTCAAGAGCAGGTGGCCAGTAGTCTATGACTAAATGTGTATACAATGACAGTCACTTATGCACATCTAATCCCAGATGTGCAGTATATATCAGAGGGTGTTTTCAGCCCAGTAACCAAAAAGCCGTATTTCTGGCCTAAATCTGACAGTCACTTATGCACGTCTAATCCCAGATATGCAGTATATCAGTGTTTTTAACCCCAGTAAGCAAAAAGCCGTATTTGTGGCCTAAATGTGACACTCACTTATGCACCTATAATCCTAGATGTGCACTATATTAAACAGATGTTTTTTTTTCACCCCAGTATGCCCCAGTATGAGAAAGACGTATTTGTGGCCTAAATTTCACAGTCACTTATACACGTCTAATCCCAGATGTGCAGTACATTAGAGGGTTTTTTAACCCCAGTAAGCAAAAAGCTGTATTTGTGGCCTAAATGTGACACTCACTTAAGCACCTATAATCTTAGATGTGCACTATATGAAACAAATGTATATTTTTTGCCCCAGTATGGCTACTTTTACACTTGCGTTCAGAGCGGATCCGTCTGGGGTCTGCCCAGATGGATCCGCTCATATAATGCAGACGATGGGATCCGTTCAGAACAGATCCGTCTGCATTATATTGTAGAAAAAAGCACCTGCTGAGCGGAGCGGAGGCCAAACGCTGCCAGACTGATGCATTCTGAGCGGATCCGCATCCACTCAGAATGCATTAGGGCTGGACGGATGCGTTTGGGCCTGCTTGTGAGAGCCTTTAAACGGAACTCACAAGCGGAGCACCGAACGCTAATGTGAAAGTAGCCTAAGCAAAAAGCCGTATTTCTGGCCTAAATTTCACAGTCATGAAATGGCTGCCAATTATGTATTGATATTGACTAACTGAAGGAAAAAAAGTTCATTTTCAGTAGTAGTTGGCTCAGGGCAGGCTCAAAACAATTTTGCACTGCACCCACAAAACACATTTGCTGTAGATCGCTGAGTAAAGAAGCAGTTCTTCATAAGATTTCTCCCTGATCTCGCCCTAACAGCAGCAGCTGCCGCCTCTCCCTACACTAATCCGAGCAGAGTGACGGGCGGCGCTACGTGACTCCAGCTTAAATAGAGGCTGGGTCACATGCTGCAGTTGGCCAATCACAGCCATGCCAATAGTAGGCATGGCTGTGATGGCCTTTTGGGGCAAGTAGTATGACGCTTGTTGATTGGCTGCTTTGCAGCCTTTCAAAAAGCGCCATAAAAATTGCCGAACACCGAACCCGAACTTTTACGTAAATGTTCGGGTTCGAGTACGGGTGCTGAAAAACCTAAAGATCGGTACGCTCAACTCTACTAAGGATATGTCGTCAGTATTAAAATCCTAGATAACCCATTTAAAACTAAATATGAACAAGCTCAGATTGTCATTTTCCCTGCTGTCTACATTTTCCTATTCCAGACATTGAAACCAATTTAGAGAACATTCTATATATTTTTTTCACTTCGGTGGACCTAGAGCTTAGGTGTAATGTAGGTGTTGAAATCTACCGGCTCATTTAATTCTTACTTTCACGCTCTACCAACTGTACGCCTCTTCATTTGCAATACATATCACATCTATTCTTTCACATGCACCTTACAGCTAAACTATTAGTGCATGATGTAATCACATCCAGGCTAGACATGGCAATGTTCTCCCCAGTTGTCAACAATCTTATAAATTATGCACTTTCCTTCCTACATCTCATTTGTTCTACTTTTCTCTGTCAAACTGTACGTGAAAAAGTAGAAAAAGAAGGGCAAACGAAAGTAGTAAAATTACTCACAGCAATCCATCAGAATACAGATCAGTAACCTAATGTAACCTGATTAATTTGTTATTAATATTGACCAGTAGACTTTTTTTCTTGTAGTGGTTTCTACACGTCATATGTTTTTACTGTCCTGTTGTGTTGTTTTCTCTTGTGCTGCACCGATTCTCTGGAGCCCTCTTACTACGGAATCATTTTAACATGATCTATTAACCAGGTCTGAACAGGTCACCCGTCATCTCCATATTTTATTGGTTTTGTCCCTATCACTTTATATTTGACTGTTTTCATTGTGAAAATGTTGATGTACTTGTTTTGTATTAGTTAATAATTTATGCAAGACAGCACAGGTGGGAAGATATCTGGGGATTATAGCTGGGGGTTGGAGGACCATGCAGTGATTCATCCACCCTGTGGTAAAAGATTAAAGGCTGCCATAGATGTTTAATAGCTGTTTGACGGACAACGTTCTCTGTCAACTTCACCATTAGAGATGAGCGAATTTCTAAAAAATTTGATTTCGCCGGTTCATCTAATTTTCCGAATTTTATTTTGTTTGATCTGAATTTATTTTTGGCAAATCGTGTTATAAAATGGATATTTCCTGGCTGCAGAGAGCCTTTATAGTGGTGTACAACACTGTGCCTTGCAGTAACACGCACAGGGAGTCTGCTGTGGTAGTGAAACAATACTGTGAGTCAGTATGACATGTAGATGTGCGTCACTCTTATAATCACTGCACACTTCATTTATTTGGTCAGTTATGGGGCCAAAACTGACCAAATAACTCAAGTGTGGCCTCAGCCATACAGGTCAATGTTAGCGCCAGGTATAAAGAACTGTGCAGAGGCCCAAGATCCTACTATAGGGTGCTACAGCGCGTACTAGAGTGCACTCCTTTTACACCAATTCACTCATTCCACATAGATTTCTACAGAACCTATTCTATTAAATGCTTATACAAGTAGAGCCCCCCGACAGAGTGGAGTGGTTGTCAGCAGTAAGTTTGTTTTGACGTCACTGATTATTTTGCCTTTCCTCTGATCCGTCAGAACAATAACCCCGAAAAAACTGATCCTGTCTGTGAAGCATCCGCCTTCACTCGGTCAGCATTTGGTCAGTAATCCATCAGTATTGCTAAAGCCAAAAAAACAGGAGTGGATCCAAAACAGAGATGACACGTAAATGGAATATTTGCATGTGTTCTGTGTTTTTGTACACACTCCTGCTTTTGGCTACCAAATCATAAGCCAATTCTAAGGCAAAATAGGGACCATGTCATGCAGGCCTTACAGCTGTTACATAGACAGGATCTGTTGTGTGTCTCATTTTTCCTTTCTTCTGACAGATCAGAAGAAGGGTCAAATAAATGATAATGTCAACCAGGCCTAAATGCAAAATAGTGGCCCAGTCATGAAGTGGGGAGGGTGGGAGTAGCCCTATGACATAGTGGTTTGGTGAAAGCAGCATGAGGAGACCACAGAAAGGCCTAATGAAAGAGTCTGGAGGTGGCAGCATCATCAGGAGTAGGTCACAGAGTGACACAATGACAGTGTGGAAGTGGCATCAGCAGCACCAGGAGGCCACAGAGTGGCACAATGACAGTGTGGAGGTGGCAGCAGCATCAGGAGGATGCCACAGGGTGGCACAATGACGAGGTGCAATCAGCATCAGGAGGCCACAGAGTAGCACAATGACAAAGTGTGGTGGCGGCAGCAGCAGCATCAGGAGGAGGCCACAGGGTGGCACAATGACAGTGTGGAGGTGGTAGCAGAATCAGGAGACCTGAGTGGTGAGGTGGCAGCAGCATCAGGAGACCACAGAGTGAACCGTTGACAGAGTGGGGAGGTTGGTGGCAAAACAAGTTCCAGCTGAAGATGGTGGGTGAAAGAAGGAACACTTGGCATCAGATGTGTGGCATCAGACAGGTGGCAGCATCAGAATAGTAGCTGAGGCAGGTAGCTAGATGAAACCGTTTTCTTTTCTTGTGTTGGTGTGGCACCATGAATGATCTAGTCTGGTGCATCAGGCATTGGTGGGTGGGAATCTTGGCTAATCCACACCTGATTCATCTTGACAAAAGTTAGTCTCTCCACATTTTTTGAACAGGCGAGTTCTTCTTGGGGTAACTATGGCCCCCGCCACACTAAACACCCTATCTGATGCCACACTACTGACCAGGCAGGATGACTTTTCCAGGGCAAACTCTGACAATTGCGGCCACAAATCCAGTTTGGCTGCCCAGTAGTCCAGCGGATTTTAAATTTGGGTTGGCAGGGTGCTGTGAAAGTATGCCACCGCTTCAGGTCTAGCTGCTGCTGCTGGTGAGTAGTTTTTTCAGTAGGTGGGTGAAGAAAGCTGCTCATCAGCGACTCTACACTCAAGTTGCTGCTGATAGAGCTGTAACTGCTCCTACCCCCCCCCCCCCCGCCACAGCAGCCATGGCAGAGGAACGTGAGCCTAGAGGGCTCCGCCGGTCAGACCTGACTATATAGGATGTCTCTATAGTAGTTCAGTTTGTCCTCCCCCTCAGCGGGTGCTGAATGCTGACAATTCGGCTGTCACTACGCAAGCAAGTGAGCATGCATCGGGCCATTTGTGCAAGTGACTGGGAGGGACACCTTGCCTCCATCTCCACTGCATAGTGCCAAGGTGTGTCTGGGTCCTCTGCCTTGTCTTCCTCATCGCCCTGGAGCTCCTCTGGCTGCTCCTGCTCCTCCTCTCCTGTCACCTGTGTATAAAAACCACCCATTTCGCTACACATTGTTTGTGCTCCAATGTCCTCCTCCTTCTCCAGTTCAGCCCCCACAGGGCTCATGTGGCCATGAGATCTAGGCGCCACGTCTCCAGTGACCTGACTAGCCAGATTTACCAGCATCTGTTCCAGGACATGAAGCAGTGGAATGACGTTGTTCATCCCGTAGTCCTGGCGACTGACAAATAATGTGGCCTCCTCAAAGGGCCTGAGCAATCGGCAGGTGTCACGCATAATCTGTCACTGGCTGACATCAACGTTACATAGGGGAGTACTCCTGTCCGCTTAGCGCATAAAGAAATTTTGTATGGCCTTTCTCTTCGTATAGTTGGTCCAACATATGGAGGGTGGAATTCCATCAGGTGGAAATGCCGCATATCGGAGGAGGCCATTCTGTCGCTGCAGCTCAAGGAGGGTGTGCTTTGTGGTGTACAAGTGGCTGAAGTGCATGCAAAGTTTCCTTGCCATTTTTAGGATATCTTGCAGATGGGTGGAAGACTTCAGGAACTGCTTAACAACCAAATTGAACACTTGTGCCATGCAGGGCGCATGGCTCAGTCCTCCTTGATGCAGCGTCGACGCCATGTACTTCCCGTTGTCGATCACTATGGTTCTAATTTTGAGTTGTCACGGAGAAAGACAGGATTCTATTTCTTGATGAAGGACATGGAGCAGTTCTTTCCCTGTGTGACTCCGTTGTGCCAGGCAACGAGGTGCAGAACAGCGTGACACCGCCGTGCCCTGCACATGTGGTATGCTAGAGGGGCACTGTGAATAATCCCTGCAGTGGAGGCTGAGGACACGGTGGAGGATGAGGAGGCAGAGGCAGAGATTGTCACAGGACCAACAGCGTGAGAACGTGGAGCCAGAAGTGGCGTCACCTGTCCAAGTTGCTGGTGTGACTGTGCAAGAACCACATTCACTCAGTGGGCTGTAAAGGACATGTATTGTCCATGACCGTAGTTACAGCTCCACATGTCAGTACTGCCATGCACTTTGGTAGACACCAACAGGCTCAAGGAGTGGCCCACCATCTGCTCAACATGTGTGTGCAGGTCTGGTACAGCCTTTTTGGCAAAAAAAATTACGGCTTGGGACTCTCCACCTCAGTTCGGCACAAGCCAGCAGTTCTCTTAAAGGTGCAGAGTCCACCACTTGGAAAGGCAGGGACTGCAGCACAAGAAACTTTACCAGGAGCATATTCAGCTTCTGCGCCGTTGGATGAGTGCACGCATACTGTTATCTCTTGTCCATCGCTTCGGTGATTGATTGCTGATGGAGTGAGTGACGAGGAGGAGGAGCATCAGGACCAGCAGATGATGGGAAGAACAGACAGCTCCCCTCAGCTGAGATGGTGCAGCCTTGACTGCCTGAAATCGGGTGCGTGCCACTGGGTGATGCAGCGGTTTCTGCTGCAGGCTGGACCACCACATCGAAGCCACGTTTCTACCAGGCCACTTTATGCTGAAGCTGCATATGTTGACATAGGGCCGTGGTGCTAACATTGGCACCCTGGCCACGCTTCACCTTCTGCCCACAGATTCTACAAATGGCCATGTTCACCTCCACCGGCGGCTTAACATAAAACTGCCACACACACCGAGTAGGTATTTTACCCCCAACACTCCGCACTGACTGACTGCTACATTCGCTGCTTCCGTGAACCCCTGCACCACTACTTTCCGGGCAGGTAGGCTCCTGCAAAGCGGGTGTCCTATCTCGGGAAGGTTTGGCTCCCGACCTCCCACTGCTGCCACCCTGCTGAATCCCAGCCATGCTAGCGACTTGCTGGCTCCGCCGCTTCCTCACGGGCAAGCTGTCACCCTCTTCTCCCAGCTCCCAAGTGTGATCAGCTACATGATCCTCATTAAGTACTGTCTGCATTTCACTGATGTCCTCCTCAATGGTCTCTGGGTCAGGAGCCTGACTACTCACAACACCAGATTCCACACCACTCTCCTCATCACTACTTGCCTGCCTACCGGAGGAAGCAGCGGATGTCTCCTCCACATCTTGGCTGGCCAGTAGCTGCTTACATTCCTCTAGTAGCTTGTCCTCGCTGTATAGTGAAGCTGAGCTCACAGCATAAAATACTTCCCTGACTGAGGAAACAGAAAAGGACAGGGGACAGGTGAGGGCACAGGGCCTGCTCCCGGGTCATGCCAACAAAGGGCTGTGTCTGACGAACCCACGACTATTGGCTAGGGGTGTCTGATGTCACTTGGGATGAAGTGGATAATAGAGTCAACCATTCAAGAACCGCTGTGTTGCTGGTAAAGACACGACCACTAGATGAGACCGGGAGCTCAGGCCTCTTGATCTACTGCGACCTTTGCCTGCGCCAGAAGCATTTAGGCCACTGCCACTCCCCTGTGCAGGGCCTGGAACTTCTCAATTTGACATACTGTTAGATCAAATAAATAAATAATAAGGAAATTAAAACACCCCAAAAAAGTCTGTAATTTTTTCACTTCACCACACAACGGCTAATAAGCCCTTTTTTTCCACTAATACAGGCCAAAGAAGGCTTTAGGATATATAACTGCACAGCTGAACGGCAAATATTCCTTGACTTTTTTCCACTTATACACACCACAAAAGGCTTTAGAACATATAACTGCACTGCTGAACGGCAAATAATATATATATTTTTTTGCCACTAATACACGCCAAAAAGGGCTTTAGAATATATAACTGCACCGCTGAATGGCAAATATGTATTTTTTTGCCACTAATACACGCCAAAAAGGTCTGTAATTTTCTCACTTCACTACACAACAGCAAATACTTTTTTTATGCCACTAAGGCCTCATGCACACGACAGTTTTTTTTCACGGTCCGAAAAAACGGGGTCCGTGGGTCCGTGATCCGTGACCGTTTTTTCGTCCGTGGGTCTTCCTTGATTTTTGGAGGATCCACGGACATGAAAAAAAAGTCGTTTTGGCGTCCGCCTGGCCGTGCGGAGCCAAACGGATCCGTCCTGAATTACAATGCAAGTCAATGGGGACGGATCCGTTTGATGTTGACACAATATGGTGCCATTTCAAACGGATCCGTCCCCATTGACTTTCAATGTAAAGTCTGGAGTTCTTTTATACCATCGGATTGGAGTTTTCTCCAATCCGATGGTATATTTTAACTTGAAGCGTCCCCATCACCATGGGAACGCCTCTATGTTAGAATATACTGTCGGATATGAGCTACTTCGTGAACCTCAAATCCGACAGTATATTCTAACACAGAGGCGTTCCCATGGTGATGGGGACGCTTCAGGTTAGAATACACTACAAACTTTGTACAAGACTGCCCCCTGCTGCCTGGCAGCACCCGATCTCTTACTGGGGGATATGATAGCACAATTAACCCCTTTAAGTGCGGCACCTAAAGGGGTTAATTGTACTATCATATTCCCCTGTAAGAGATAAGGGCTGCCAGGCAGCAGGGGGCAGCCCCCCCCCCTCCCCAGTTTGAATATCGTTGGTGGCACAGTGTGCCCCCCCCTCCCTCCCTCTATTGTATTAAATCGTTGGTGGCACAGTGTGCCAACCACCATCGGCCCCCCTCCCTCCCTCTATTGTATTAAATCGTTGGTGGCACAGTGTGCCAACCACCATCGGCCCCCCTCCCTCCCTCTATTGTATTAAATCGTTGGTGGCACAGTGTGCCAACCACCATCGCCCCCCCCCCCTCCCTCCCTCTATAGCAGTAACATTGGTGGCAGTGTGCGGTCTCAACAGTAGAAGATTCATACTTACCTGCTTCTTGCTGCTGCGACGTCTGTGTCCGGCCGGGAGCTCCTCCTACTGGTAAGTGAAAGGTCTGTGCGGCGCATTGCTAAAGAACTGTCACTTACCAGTAGGAGGAGCTCCCGGCCGGACACAGACATCGCAGCAGCAAGAAGCAGGTAAGTATGAATCTTCTACTGTTGAGACCGCACACTGCCACCAATGTTACTGCTATAGAGGGGGGGGGGGGGCGATGGTGGTTGGCACACTGTGCCACCAACGATTTAATACAATAGAGGGAGGGAGGGGGGCCGATGGTGGTTGGCACACTGTGCCACCAACGATTTAATACAATAGAGGGAGGGAGGGGGGCGATGGTGGGGGCACACTATGCCACCAACGATATTCAAACTGGGGAGGGGGGGGGAGTCTGCCCCCTGCTGCCTGGCAGCCCTGATCTCTTACAGGGGGATATGATGCCGCACCTGAAGGGGTTAATTGTGCTATCATATCCCCCTGTAAGAGATCGGGTGCTGCCAGGCAGCAGGGGGCAGTCTTGTACCAAGTTTGCAGTGTATTCTAACTAGAAGCGTCCCCATCACCATGGGAACGCTTCTGTGTTAGAATATACTGTCGGAAATGAGTTTTCACGGAGTGAAAACTTAGATCAGAAAAAGCTTTTATGCAGACAGGATCTTCGGATCCGTCTGTATGAAAGCAACCTACGGCCACGGATCACGGACACGGATGCTAATCTTGTGTGCATCCGTGTTCTTTCACGGACCCATTGACTTGAATGGGTCCGTGAACCGTTGTCCGTCAAAAAAATAGGACAGGTCATATTTTTTTGACGGACAGGATACACGGATCACGGCCTCGGCTGCAAAACGGTGCATTTTCCGATTTTTCCACGGACCCATTGAAAGTCAATGGGTCCGCGAAAAAAAAACGGAAAACGGCACAACGGCCACGGATGCACACAACGGTCGTGTGCATGAGGCCTAATACACACGAAAAGTGCTTTAGAATATATAACTCTACCGCTGAATGGCAAATATATATTTTTTTGCCACTAATACATGCCAAAAAGGGCTTTAGAACTTAGAACTGCAAGGCTGAACGGCAAATAGGCCCTTACTTTTTTCCACTTATGCACTCCACAAAAGGCTTTAGAACATATAACTGCACCGGTGAACGGCAAATAATATACGGTATATTTTTTGCTACTAATACTTGCCAAAAAGGGCTTTAGGACATATAACTGCACCTTTGAACTGCAAATAATATATATTTTTTTGCCACTAATACACGCCAAAAAGGGCTGTAAATTTCTCTCCTCACCACATAACGGCTAATAAGCTCTTTTCTCCCACTAAAACAAGCCAAAAAATGCTTTAGAACATATAACTGCACCGCGCAAGGGCAAATAAGACGTAGAAATATTTCCTTGTAATAAACCCTGTTAATGGCTGTATCAAACAGCACTGACACCCTAATAACAAGAACTGTTTGCTGGAATTACAGATCTGTATAATGGTAATTTGGATCTCTAGTCAGTGCAGCAAGGCTTAGCAGAATTGTTCCTATTACCCAGGCTGTAAACTCCCCTTCTGAACCCTGTTCTGCTTCAATACTGTGGAAAGATTCCTCACTATCCTTTCCCTGAACTTCTATACAGCAAAATAAAAGTTTTAAAGTCCTTTCTACTACTATCCCTAGTGCCTGCTGCCGTCTCTCCCTGCACTAAGTACACTGGTAAATGGCTGAATTCAAGATGGCTGAGGCTTTGTATAGGGCTATGACATCACAGGGCTGGCTGGCTGCTGATTGGCTGCATGCATGGCATTGTGGGTGATCCCTCGTTCCCAGAGTTCCTTGCTCCATTTCCTAACATGTGCAGCAGCCATTTTAGGAAAAAATGCTATTCGTTATCACATAAGGAAGTGTGAGGAAATTCGGATTCGATGCGAATCGACTCTTTCCTGAAATTCGGATCGAATTCCACTTCGTCACCTTCGATTCGCTCATCTCTATTCACCATACACATCCACTTTCGGTTTGGCAAAACGTGTATCTGTTTTCATTGTGGAGATAGATGAAAGCTAATGCCAGACAATCCTGGAGATGGCTTGTCTCCTGGGATAAAAAAGGGTTGGGTGAAAATATTCACTTTGCCCAGTCCTTCTCTCCCCCGACATCATCTGTCAGGTTAGAGTCAGGAGCTCCCCATATGCATTAGACTGTTGGCCGAACCTGCCATTTATGGTGTGTCCATCCAACAATACCTTAATGTGTATGATCACCATTAGACTCTCAGTTGAACCTGATGAGGAATCTAGACCTAGCCCAGGGGCATAGCTACAGAGCAGTCAAAAGCAGGAGATGATTTTTGGGCCAAATATCAGGTACAAGAGTGCATAGGAGCATTCATTCATGAGCCCTTATCATTATTCCCCTACCAGCTCATTTGTTGGCTGATTGGCATATTTAATCTTGTATTATTATCGGGCAGCACATCCTAATCTGTAATAAGGGATATGCTTCTGTAGTGACCCAGTGGTTCACTGCTAAAGTATTAGGGTTCTAATGTAGTATGATTCATTGCTAAGAGAGTTGTTTGCTAACTATGCACTTTCAGTGGTACAAATGACTATTGTGTTTGTATTATACACTTTTTGATCCAAAAAGGCTGTATATGGGAAGGAAATAGTTACCTGTCAGCCTTAGTAATAGTTGTTAGTCAGTGGGCTGGCCTTAGTGATGATCGAGCACCAAAGCATTGCTATATTCGTGTGCACCCGAATATAATGGAAGTCAATGGGAGACAACCAAGCACCCCCTGCTTTCCATTGGAAAAGGTCAGAAAGTGACAGAAACACCACCGAAATGGATTGGGAACAGCATGGGGATGATGTCTGGATGCATCTTGGACTCCCAGGTCGTTGCTGGGAACTATGTTGTCAGAGTTGAACGCCACTTTTACAGACTGACAAGAATACGCACAAAACCCCCCAAAAATCATTTTTACAGGAAAAATTGTTAGGAAACATTTTTTCCTGTTTATTCAATTGTATATAAAGTGCAAGCGCTGCAAAAAAATTACAAGCAAGAGGCATTCCGAAACAACCTGTATATCACAAAAGGAGGGCCTCATTCCAATTGTGGTACAATTGTTCAGGTAGTGGGACTCCTACACTCATAAAGACTGCCGGTATTCAGGGAAACATGGGAAGGGGTAACACCTTTAATCACCTCTGGCCCCTATACACAACCTTGACCCATAACAAACAACACAGACAACTGTATCACTTTATTGCTGGATAGTGATCAGCCACAGCTTCTTTATTAAAGCGGCAAACCTTAATAAACCATATTATCAGAGCAGTTTGCCAAACGCTGGACTCCCAGCGGGCAAGTTAAACCGTAATCATCAGAGTGGTATGCCCACCGCTGGACTCCCAGCAGGCAAGTTAAACCGTAATCATCAGAGCAGTATGCCCACAGCTGGACTCCCAGCAGGCAAGTTAAACCGTAATCATCAGAGCAGTATGCCCACAGCTGGACTCCCAGCGGGCAAGCACGCCATCTGCTCCCACCATATCTCCGCTGTACTCAAATGCCGCCAGCTGTGACTTCATAAACTCAACCAAGATTTGCAGCTCTCCAAAGCCAAAATCATCGGAGCGATATCCAAACTGCCGGACTCCCAGCGGGGGATCTGAAGAAATAGAAAAAACAACACAGAATAACCAAGTATCCATAACTGATCATAACCGCGCACCTCGACCCGCCTCTCAATGATAACCGCCAAAGGGAGGGAGGGCCAATTTTTGCTTCCACTTGCAAGAGGAAGTGCTGGAACAAGGGGAGGGGTATATGTACCTTCAGGATTCCTGAACCGCCCCCATCCTGTCTAAGGAGGTTCCACCAGAGAATTAACCCCTTAACAGCCGACCTAATCTACCACCTGCTTAAACCTTACATGACGGGGCCAGATCCCAGAATGACCTAAAGGGGGAATGGGGGGGAGACCATCAGTCCCTAAGTACCCTCCCTATACAGTCGGGCGCTTGCCAGCCTATGCACTAAGTGAAAGGGCTGCCAAAAATGACAAGGAATCGGCTCTCCAAAACAACCTTTGTTACACATAAAGGAGGGCATCATACACACCCTTGAAAAATTATGATTAATGGCCTGCTGGTGACCCTCAAAAACATTTGGAGCAAGGGCCTGCTGATCTGACCATCTAAAACATTAGGGGCAAGGGTCTGCTGCTGCACTAGTGACTCTAGATAACCTCTGGGCGATTACACGTCCCCGTGATGGCGACAATCCGTTTGGATGTCTGCCCTATCAACTTTGGAGCAATTTTTCAACAAGGACCTTCTGGTATAGCACCGTTTTGCTTGTCCTCTCCACCAGAAGAATGACAGCCTAACATGAAGTCAGCCATGTGTGCCAGAGTACCAACAGGCAAGACTTCGCTGTCATCATCAGAAGGTGAGCTGACCCTGTAAAAGATTGTAGGTGAGGGCATGCAGGTGAGCTGACCCTGTAAAACATTATATGCAAGGGCCTGCAGGTGAGCTGACCCTGTAAAACATTATCTGTGAGGGCCTGCAGGTGAGCTGACCCGGTAAAACATTATATGCAGGGGCCTTAAGTTGAGCGGACCCTGTAAAACATATGCTCGGGCCTGCAGGTGAGCTGACCCTGTAAAAAATTATATGCGAGGGCATTATATGCGACAAATAAGCATGTTGATATGATGAAAGAGGAGGGTGAGAATAGGAAGATTCAACCATTTACACATAAAGGATGGCCTCATTCACATTGTGGTACAATAGTTCAGGTAGTGGGACTCCTACACTCATAAAGCCTATGCACTAAGTGAAGGGGCTGGCAAAAATTACAAGGAACCAGCACTCCAAAACACCATTTGTTACACACAAAAGAGAGCATCATACACACCCTTGAAAATTATGATTGGTGGCCTGCTGGTGACCCTCAAAAACATTTGGAGCAATGGCTTGCTGATCTGACCATCCAAAACATGAGGAGCGAGGGCCTGCTGCTGAGCTGACCCTCTAAAACATTATATGCGAGTGCCTGCTGGTGAGCTGACGCTCTAAAACAGTATATGTAACTGCATGCTGTTCAAATGACGCTCTAAAACATTATATGCAAGTCCGTGCTGTTCAGCTGACGCTCTAAAACATTTGCAAGTGCCTTCAGGCGAGCTGACGCTCTAAAACATTACATGCAGTGTATGATGTACAGCTGATGCTCTAAAACATTATATGCGAGTGCATGCTGTTTAACTGACCCTATTAAAAAATTGAGGTTGAGGGCCTGCAGTTGAGCAGACCCTATAAAAAAAAATTTGAGTTGAGGGCCTGCAGTTGAGCTGACCTTATAAAAAGAAATTAGAGTTGAGAGGACACCTGGATGTTCGGGTTCGACAGGTTCAGCCAAACTTCACAAAAAAGTTTGAGTTCGGGACCCGAACTTGACCCCGAACCTGAACCCCAAGTCAATGGGGAGCCAAACTTTTGAGCACTAAAATGGCTCTAAAAATTTCATGGAAAGGGCTAGAGAGCTGCAAATGCCAGCAAAATGTGGTTAAGAGCATGGAAAGTGTTCTGCAAACAAATGTGGATAGGAAAATGACTTCAAATAACATAAAATACGTAAAAATTAAAACTAATAATCTTGATCTAGGAGGACGAGGTCCATATGGAGTAGGAGGTTGAGGAGGCGGTGGATGTGGCGGTGTAGGTGGAAGCAGTGGCGTAGCGTGGGGGGGGCAGGAGGGCAGTTCCCCCGGGTGCCAAATTGCAGGGGGCACCGGGCAGCAGGCATTTCAATAAGGGCCATGGGAGCCTATGGCTCCCGTCCCCTCCGTTCTGCCTCAAAGGCTTCAGGGCTTGTGGTCTGAAGCCTATGAGGAAGTATAGCAGTGCAGGAGATCGCGATTACCTCAGTGTGACCTCCTGCGCCAGGTATTGCGAGATTATGTGATGACGCGGTTCAGGAGGCCACAGTGATGTGCTCGTGACCGCCTGCGCCGGGATGCGCGAACTCAGGCCAGAAGCAGTGATGGAGTGAGGAAGAGAGGTGAGTATTTTTTTATTTTACGTAAGCACCCTAAGGCAGGCAGCAATCAGGGCACTATGGAGGAGGGGGACAATTATGTAGAAAAAATGTGGGTCATTGTATATGACAATGCTAATAAAGAGTGGGCCATAATAAGACAGAAGGGGGGCATAATAATAATAATATAGAGGGGTTTTGTCTTAATATTATTATTGCCCCCTCTGTATTATTATCATTATTATTATTAGTATTAGTATTATTATGGCCCGCTCTGTATTAGTATTGTGATATATAATGGCCCCCTCTGTAATATTATTATTATTATTCTATACTGACAGGGAATGTCCCACAGGATTGGCGCATGGCAAATGTGGTGCCAATATTCAAAAAGGGTCCAAAAACAGAGCCTGGAAACTATAGGCCGGTAAGTTTAACATCTGTTGTGGGTAAACTGTTTGAAGGTTTTCTGAGAGATGCTATATTAGAGCATCTCAACGGAAATAAGCAAATAACGCCATATCAGCGTTGCTTCGTGAGGGATCGGTCATGTCAAATAGGGATGAGCGAACTCGAACTGTATAGTTCGGGTTCGTACCGAATTTTGGGGTGTCCGTGACACGGACCCGAACCCGGACATTTTCGTAAAAGTCCGGGTTCGGGTTCGGTGTTCGTCGCTTTCTTCGCGCTTTTGTGACGCTTTCTTGGCGCTTTTTGAAAGGCTGCAAAGCAGCCAATCAACAAGCGTCATACTACTTGCCCCAAGAGGCCATCACAGCCATGCCTACTATTGGCATGGCTGTGATTGGCCAGAGCACCATGTGACCCAGCCTCTATTTAAGCTGGAGTCACATAGCGCCGCCCGTCACTCTGCTCTGATTAGCGTAGGGAGAGGTTGCGGCTGCGACAGTAGGGCGAGATTAGGCAGATTAACTCCTCCAAAGGACTTGATTAACTGATCGATCTGCAGCTGTGGATCATTGAGCTGCTGATCCTCAATTGCTCACTGTTTTTAGGCTGCACAGACCGTTTGTCAGTCTCATTTTTCTGGGGTGATCGGCGGCCATTTTGTGTCTTGTGGTGCGCCAGCACAAGCTGCGACCAAGTGCATTTAACCCTCAATGGTGTGGTTGTTTTTTGGCTAAAGCCTACATCAGGGTGAAGCTGTCACACCAAGTGCATTTAACCAGCAATAGTCTGTTCATTTTTTGGCCATATACAAAATCAGGGGCAAGCTGCGCCTGTCACCAAGTGCATTTAACCCTCAATGGTGTGGTTGTTTTTTGGCTAAAGCCTACATCAGGGTGAAGCTGTCACACCAAGTGCATTTAACCAGCAATAGTCTGTTCATTTTTTGGCCATATACAAAATCAGGGGCAAGCTGCGCCTGTCACCAAGTGCATTTAACCCTCAATGGTGTGGTTGTTTTTTGGCTAAAGCCTACATCAGGGTGAAGCTGTCACACCAAGTGCATTTAACCAGCAATAGTCTGTTCATTTTTTGGCCATATACAAAATCAGGGGCAAGCTGCGCCTGTCACCAAGTGCATTTAACCCTCAATGGTGTGGTTGTTTTTTGGCTAAAGCCTACATCAGGGTGAAGCTGTCACACCAAGTGCATTTAACCAGCAATAGTCTGTTCATTTTTTGGCCATATACAAAATCAGGGGCAAGCTGCGCCTGTCACCAAGTGCATTTAACCCTCAATGGTGTGGTTGTTTTTTGGCTAAAGCCTACATCAGGGTGAAGCTGTCACACCAAGTGCATTTAACCAGCAATAGTCTGTTCATTTTTTGGCCATATCCCAGTCTAATTCTGTCACTAAATCCATACCGGTCACCCAGCGCCTAAATACTAGGCCTCAAATTTATATCCAGCTAAATCTGTCCCTAGTGCTGTAGCTGGGCGAGTTATTTAGTGTCCGTTCAAGCACATTTCTTGTTCTGGGTTGAAATACAATTCCCAATTTAGCAATTTCATAATTTAGTGGTTCCTGCTATATCAGAGCTATTTGAAATCTATCCCAAAAAGGGTATATAATATTGAAGGTGCACATTGGGTCATTCAGAATAACTTCACACACACCCGCTACTGTGTATTTCCAAGTCTAATTCTGTCACTAAACCCATACCTGTCACCCAGCGCCTAAATACTAGGCCTCAAATTTAAATCCCTCTAAATCTCTCGTTACCCACCGCTGTACTGTTGTTGCTGGGCAAGATATTTAGTGTCCGTCAAAGCACATTTTTTGTTCTGGGTTGAAGTACAATTCCCAATTTAGCAATTTCATAATTTAGTGGTTTCTGCTATATCAGAGCTATTTGAAATCTATCCCTAAAAGGGTATATAATATTGAAGGTGCACATAGGGTCATTCAGAATAACTTCACACACACGCTTCTGTGCATTTCCAAGTCTAATTCTGTCACTAAATCCATACCGGTGACCCAGCGCCTAAATACTAGGCCTCAAATTTAAATCCCTCTAAATCTCTCGTTACCCACCGCTGTACTGTTGTTGCTGGGCAAGATATTTAGTGTCCGTCAAAGCACATTTTTTGTTCTGGGTTGAAGTACAATTCCCAATTTAGCAATTTCATAATTTAGTGGTTTCTGCTATATCAGAGCTATTTGAAATCTATCCCTAAAAGGGTATATAATATTGAAGGTGCACATAGGGTCATTCAGAATAACTTCACACACACGCTTCTGTGCATTTCCAAGTCTAATTCTGTCACTAAATCCATACCGGTGACCCAGCGCCTAAATACTAGGCCTCAAATTTAAATCCCTCTAAATCTCTCGTTACCCACCGCTGTACTGTTGTTGCTGGGCAAGATATTTAGTGTCCGTCAAAGCACATTTTTTGTTCTGGGTTGAAGTACAATTCCCAATTTAGCAATTTCATAATTTAGTGGTTTCTGCTATATCAGAGCTATTTGAAATCTATCCCTAAAAGGGTATATAATATTGAAGGTGCACATAGGGTCATTCAGAATAACTTCACACACACGCTTCTGTGCATTTCCAAGTCTAATTCTGTCACTAAATCCATACCGGTGACCCAGCGCCTAAATACTAGGCCTCAAATTTAAATCCCTCTAAATCTCTCGTTACCCACCACTGTACTGTTGTTGCTGGGCAAGATATTTAGTGTCCGTCAAAGCACATTTTTTGTTCTGGGTTGAAGTACAATTCCCAATTTAGCAATTTCATAATTTAGTGGTTCCTGCTATATCAGAGCTATTTGAAATCTATCCCAAAAAGGGTATATAATATTGAAGGTGCACATTGGGTCATTCAGAATAACTTCACACACACCCGCTACTGTGTATTTCCAAGTCTAATTCTGTCACTAAACCCATACCTGTCACCCAGCGCCTAAATACTAGGCCTCAAATTTAAATCCCTCTAAATCTCTCGTTACCGCTGTACTGTTGTAGCTGGGAAAGTTATTTAGTGCCCGTCAAAGCACATTTTTTGTTCTGGGTTGAAGTACAATTCCCAATTTAGCAATTTCATAATTTAGTGGTTCCTGCTATATCAGAGCTATTTGAAATCTATCCCAAAAAGGGTATATAATATTCAAGGTGCACATTGGGTCATTCAGAATAACTTCACACACACGCTTCTGTGCATTTCCAAGTCTAATTCTGTCACTAAATCCATACCGGTCACCCAGCGCCTAAATACTAGGCCTCAAATTTAAATCCCTCTAAATCTCTCGTTACCGCTGTACTGTTGTAGCTGGGAAAGTTATTTAGTGCCCGTCAAAGCACATTTTTTGTTCTGGGTTGAAGTACAATTCCCAATTTAGCAATTTCATAATTTAGTGGTTCCTGCTATATCAGAGCTATTTGAAATCTATCCCAAAAAGGGTATATAATATTCAAGGTGCACATTGGGTCATTCAGAATAACTTCACACACACCCGCTACTGTGTATTTCCAAGTCTAATTCTGTCACTAAACCCATACCTGTCACCCAGCGCCTAAATACTAGGCCTCAAATTTAAATCCCTCTAAATCTCTCGTTACCGCTGTACTGTTGTAGCTGGGAAAGTTATTTAGTGCCCGTCAAAGCACATTTTTTGTTCTGGGTTGAAGTACAATTCCCAATTTAGCAATTTCATAATTTAGTGGTTCCTGCTATATCAGAGCTATTTGAAATCTATCCCAAAAAGGGTATATAATATTCAAGGTGCACATTGGGTCATTCAGAATAACTTCACACACACGCTTCTGTGCATTTCCAAGTCTAATTCTGTCACTAAATCCATACCGGTCACCCAGCGCCTAAATACTAGGCCTCAAATTTAAATCCCTCTAAATCTCTCGTTACCGCTGTACTGTTGTAGCTGGGAAAGTTATTTAGTGCCCGTCAAAGCACATTTTTTGTTCTGGGTTGAAGTACAATTCCCAATTTAGCAATTTCATAATTTAGTGGTTCCTGCTATATCAGAGCTATTTGAAATCTATCCCAAAAAGGGTATATAATATTCAAGGTGCACATTGGGTCATTCAGAATAACTTCACACACACGCTTCTGTGCATTTCCAAGTCTAATTCTGTCACTAAATCCATACCGGTCACCCAGCGCCTAAATACTAGGCCTCAAATTTATATCCCGCTGAATTTGAATACAATACATTGGGCCAAATAATATATTTGTTGTTGTGGTGAACCATAACAATGAGAAAAACATCTAGTAAGGGACGCGGACGTGGACATGGTCGTGGTGGTGTTAGTGGACCCTCTGGTGCTGGGAGAGGACGTGGCCGTTCTGCCACATCCACACGTCCTAGTGTACCAACTACCTCAGGTCCCAGTAGCCGCCAGAATTTACAGCGATATATGGTGGGGCCCAATGCCGTTCTAAGGATGGTAAGGCCTGAGCAGGTACAGGCATTAGTCAATTGGGTGGCCGACAGTGGATCCAGCACGTTCACATTATCTCCCACCCAGTCTTCTGCAGAAAGCGCACAGATGGCGCCTGAAAACCAACCCCATCAGTCTGTCACATCACCCCCATGCATACCAGGGAAACTGTCTCAGCCTCAAGTTATGCAGCAGTCTCTTATGCTGTTTGAAGACTCCGCTGGCAGGGTTTCCCAAGGGCATCCACCTAGCCCTTCCCCAGCGGTGAAAGACATAGAATGCACTGACGCACAACCACTTATGTTTCCTGATGATAAGGACATGGGAATACCACCTCAGCATGTCTCTGATGATGACGAAACACAGGTGCCAACTGCTGCGTCTTTCTGCAGTGTGCAGACTGAACAGGAGGTCAGGGATCAAGACTGGGTGGAAGACGATGCAGGGGACGATGAGGTCCTAGACCCCACATGGAATGAAGGTCGTGCCACTGACTTTCACAGTTCGGAGGAAGAGGCAGTGGTGAGACCGAGCCAACAGCGTAGCAAAAGAGGGAGCAGTGGGCAAAAGCAGAACACCCGCCGCCAAGAGACTCCGCCTGCTACTGACCGCCGCCATCTGGGACCGAGCACCCCAAAGGCAGCTTCAAGGAGTTCCCTGGCATGGCACTTCTTCAAACAATGTGCTGACGGCAAGACCCGAGTGGTTTGCACGCTGTGCCATCAGAGCCTGAAGCGAGGCATTAACGTTCTGAACCTGAGCACAACCTGCATGACCAGGCACCTGCATGCAAAGCATGAACTGCAGTGGAGTAAACACCTTAAAACCAAGGAAGTCACTCAGGCTCCCCCTGCTACCTCTTCTGCTGCTGCCGCCTCGGCCTATTCTGCTGCTGCCGCCTCGGCCTCTTCCTCCGCCTCTGGAGGAACGTTGGCACCTGCCGCCCAGCAAACAGGGGATGTACCACCAACACCACCACCACCACCTCCGTCACCAAGCGTCTCAACCATGTCACACGCCAGCGTTCAGCTCTCCATCTCACAAACATTTGATAGAAAGCGTAAATTCCCACCTAGCCACCCTCGATCCCTGGCCCTGAATGCCAGCATTTCTAAACTACTGGCCTATGAAATGCTGTCATTTAGGCTGGTGGACACAGACAGCTTCAAACAGCTCATGTCGCTTGCTGTCCCACAGTATGTTGTTCCCAGCCGGCACTACTTCTCCAAGAGAGCCGTGCCTTCCCTGCACAACCAAGTATCCGATAAAATCAAGTGTGCACTGCGCAACGCCATCTGTAGCAAGGTCCACCTAACCACAGATACGTGGACCAGTAAGCACGGCCAGGGACGCTATATCTCCCTAACTGCACACTGGGTAAATGTAGTGGCAGCTGGGCCCCAGGCGGAGAGCTGTTTGGCGCACGTCCTGCCGCCGCCAAGGATCGCAGGGCAACATTCTTTGCCTCCTGTTGCCACCTCCTCCTTCTCGGCTTCCTCCTCCTCTTCTTCCACCTGCTCATCCAGTCAGCCACACACCTTCACCACCAACTTCAGCACAGCCCGGGGTAAACGTCAGCAGGCCATTCTGAAACTCATATGTTTGGGGGACAGGCCCCACACCGCACAGGAGTTGTGGCGGGGTATTGAACAACAGACCGACGAGTGGTTGCTGCCGGTGAGCCTCAAGCCCGGCCTGGTGGTGTGTGATAATGGGCGAAATCTCGTTGCAGCTCTGGGACTAGCCAATTTGACGCACATCCCTTGCTTGGCGCATGTGCTGAATTTGGTGGTGCAGAAGTTCATTCACAACTACCCCGACATGTCAGAGCTGCTGCATAAAGTGCGGGCCGTCTGTTCGCGCTTCCGGCGTTCACATCCTGCCGCTGCTCGCCTGTCTGCGCTACAGCGTAACTTCGGCCTTCCCGCTCACCGCCTCATATGCGACGTGCCCACCAGGTGGAACTCCACCTTGCACATGCTGGACAGACTGTGCGAGCAGCAGCAGGCCATAGTGGAGTTTCAGCTGCAGCACGCACGGGTCAGTCGCACTACAGAACAGCACCACTTCACCACCAATGACTGGGCCTCCATGCGAGACCTGTGTGCCCTGTTGCGCTGTTTCGAGTACTCCACCAACATGGCCAGTGGCGATGACACCGTTATCAGCGTTACAATACCACTTCTATGTCTCCTTGAGAAAACACTTAGGGCGATGATGGAACAGGAGGTGGCCCAGGAGGAGGAGGAGGAGGATGAGGAAGAGGGGTCATTTTTAGCACTTTCAGGCCAGTCTCTTCGAAGTGACTCAGAGGGAGGTTTTTTGCAACAGCAGAGGCCAGGTACAAATGTGGCCAGCCAGGGCCCACTACTGGAGGACGAGGAGGACGAGGATGAGGAGGAGGTGGAGGAGGATGAGGATGAAGCATGGTCACAGCGGGGTGGCACCCAACGCAGCTCGGGTCCATCACTGGTGCGTGGCTGGGGGGAAAGGCAGGACGATGACGATACGCCTCCCACAGAGGACAGCTTGTCCTTACCCCTGGGCAGCCTGGCACACATGAGCGACTACATGCTGCAGTGCCTGCGCAACGACAGCAGAGTTGCCCACATTTTAACCTGTGCGGACTACTGGGTTGCCACCCTGCTGGATCCACGCTACAAAGACAATGTGCCCACCTTACTTCCTGCACTGGAGCGTGATAGGAAGATGCCCGAGTACAAGCGCACGTTGGTAGACGCGCTACTGAGAGCATTCCCAAATGTCACAGGGGAACAAGTGGAAGCCCAAGGCCAAGGCAGAGGAGGAGCAAGAGGTCGCCAAGGCAGCTGTGTCACGGCCAGCTCCTCTGAGGGCAGGGTTAGCATGGCAGAGATGTGGAAAACTTTTGTCAACACGCCACAGCTAACTGCACCACCACCTGATACGCAACGTGTTAGCAGGAGGCAACATTTCACTAACATGGTGGAACAGTACGTGTGCACACCCCTCCACGTACTGACTGATGGTTCGGCCCCATTCAACTTCTGGGTCTCTAAATTGTCCACGTGGCCAGAGCTAGCCTTTTATGCCTTGGAGGTGCTGGCCTGCCCGGCAGCCAGCGTTTTGTCTGAACGTGTATTCAGCACGGCAGGGGGCGTCATTACAGACAAACGCAGCCGCCTGTCTACAGCCAATGTGGACAAGCTGACGTTCATAAAAATGAACCAGGCATGGATCCCACAGGACCTGTCCGTCCCTTGTCCAGATTAGACATTAACTACCTCCCCATAACCATATATTATTGGACTCCAGGGCACTTCCTCATTCAATCCTATTTTTATTTTCATTTTACCATTATATTGCGATGCTACCCAAAGTTGAATGAACCTCTCCTCTGCCTGTGTGCTAGGCCTAAATATATGCCAATGGACTGTTGCAGTGGTGGCTGACATGAAGCCTGATTCTCTGCTATGACATGCAGACTAATTCTCTGCTGACATGAAGCCAGATTGTCTGTTACGGGACCTCTCTCCTCTGCCTGGGTGCTGGGCCTAAATTTATGACAATGGACTGTTGCAGTGGTGGCTGACGTGAAGCCTGATTCTCTGCTATGACATGCAGACTGATTCTCTGCTGACATGAAGCCAGATCGTCTGTTACGGGACCTCTCTGCTCTGCCTGTGTGCTAGGCCTAAATATATGCCAATGGACTGTTGCAGTGGTGGGTGACGTGAAGCCTCATTCTCTGCTATGACATGCAGACTGATTCTCTGCTGACATGAAGCCAGATTGTCTGTTACGGGACCTCTCTGCTCTGCCTGTGTGCTAGGCCTAAATATATGCCAATGGACTGTTGCAGTGGTGGGTGACGTGAAGCCTCATTCTCTGCTATGACATGCAGACTGATTCTCTGCTGTCATGAAGCCAGATTGTCTGTTACGGGACCTCTCTGCTCTGCCTGTGTGCTAGGCCTAAATATATGCCAATGGACTGTTGCAGTGGTGGGTGACGTGAAGCCTCATTCTCTGCTATGACATGCAGACTGATTCTCTGCTGACATGAAGCCAGATTGTCTGTTACGGGACCTCTCTGCTCTGCCTGTGTGCTAGGCCTAAATATATGCCAATGGACTGTTGCAGTGGTGGGTGACGTGAAGCCTCATTCTCTGCTATGACATGCAGACTGATTCTCTGCTGTCATGAAGCCAGATTGTCTGTTACGGGACCTCTCTCCTCTGCCTGTGTGTGTGCTGGGCCTAAATATATGCCAATGGACTGTTGCAGTGGTGGCTGACGTGAAGCCTCATTCTCTGCTATGACATGCAGACTGATTCTCTGCTGACATGAAGCCAGATTCTCTGTTACGGGACCTCTCTCCTCTGCCTGTGTGTGTGCTGGGCCTAAATATATGCCAATGGACTGTTGCAGTGGTGGCTGACGTGAAGCCTCATTCTCTGCTATGACATGCAGACTGATTCTCTGCTGACATGAAGCCAGATTCTCTGTTACGGGACCTCTCTCCTCTGCCTGTGTGTGTGCTGGGCCTAAATATATGCCAATGGACTGTTGCAGTGGTGGCTGACGTGAAGCCTCATTCTCTGCTATGACATGCAGACTGATTCTCTGCTGACATGAAGCCAGATTCTCTGTTACGGGACCTCTCTCCTCTGCCTGTGTGTGTGCTGGGCCTAAATATATGCCAATGGACTGTTGCAGTGGTGGCTGACGTGAAGCCTCATTCTCTGCTATGACATGCAGACTGATTCTCTGCTGACATGAAGCCAGATTCTCTGTTACGGGACCTCTCTCCTCTGCCTGTGTGTGTGCTGGGCCTAAATATATGCCAATGGACTGTTGCAGTGGTGGCTGACGTGAAGCCTCATTCTCTGCTATGACATGCAGACTGATTCTCTGCTGACATGAAGCCAGATTCTCTGTTACGGGACCTCTCTCCTCTGCCTGTGTGCTAGGCCTAAATATATGCCAATGGACTGTTGCAGTGGTGGCTGACGTGAAGCCTCATTCTCTGCTATGACATGCAGACTAATTCTCTGCTGACATGAAGACAGATTCTCTGTTACGGGACCTCTCTCCTCTGCCTGGGTGCCGGGGCCTAAATATCTGAGAATGGACTGTTCCAGTGGTGGGTGACGGGAAGCCAGATTCTCTGCTATGGAACCTCTCTCCAATTGATTTTGGTTAATTTTTATTTATTTAATTTTTATTTTAATTAATTTCCCTATCCACATTTGTTTGCAGGGGATTTACCTACATGTTGCTGCCTTTTGCAGCCCTCTAGCCCTTTCCTGGGCTGTTTTACAGCCGTTTTAGTGCCGAAAAGTTCGGGTCCCCATTGACTTCAATGGGGTTCGGGTTCGGGACGAAGTTCGGATCGGGTTCGGATCCCGAACCCGAACATTTCCGGGATGTTCGGCCGAACTTCTCGAACCCGAACATCCAGGTGTTCGCTCAACTCTAATGTCAAACTAATTTAATCAGTTTCTATGAGGAGGTAAGTTCTAGACTTGACAGTGGCGAATCAATGGATGTCGTATATCTGGACTTCTCCAAAGCATTTGACACTGTACCACATAAAAGGTTAGTATATAAAATGAGAATGCTCGGACTGGGAGAAAATGTCTGTATGTGGGTAAGTAACTGGCTCAGTGATAGAAAACAGAGGGTGGTTATTAACGGTACACACTCAGATTGGGTCACTGTCACTAGTGGGGTACCTCAGGGGTCAGTATTGGGCCCTATTCTCTTCAATATATTTATTAATGATCTTGTAGAAGGCTTGCATAGTAAAATATCAATTTTCGCAGACTAAACTGTGTAAAGTAATTTACACTGATGAGGACAGTATACTACTACAGAGGGATCTGGATAGATTGGAGGCTTGGGCAGATAAGTGGCAGATGAGGTTTAACACTGATAAATGTAAAGTTATGCACATGGGAAGGAAAAATGCAAGTCACCCGTACATACTAAATGGTAAAACACTCGGTAACACTGACATGGAAAAGGATCTAGGAATTTTAATAAACAGCAAACTAATCTGCAAAAACCAGTGTCAGGCAGCTGCTGCCAAGGCCAATAAGATAATGGGTTGCATCAGAAGGGGCATAGATTCCCGTGATAAGAACATAGTCCTACCACTTTACAAATCGCTAGTCAGACCACACATGGAGTACTGTGTACAGTTCTGGGCTCCTGTGAACAAGGCAGACATAGCAGAGCTGGAGAAGGTCCAGAGGAGGGCATCTAAAGTAATAACTGGAATGGGGCAACTACGGTACCCTGAAAGATTATTAAAATCTATTCACTTTAGAAAAAAGACGACTGAGGGGAGATCTAATTAATATGTATAAATATATCAGGGGTCAGTACAGAGATCTATCCCATCAGCTATTTATCCCCAGGACTGTGACTGTGACTGTGACGAGGGGACATTCTCTGCGTAGAAAATGATTATTTACGGTAAGAGCAGTGAGACTATGGAACTCTCTGCCTGAGGAGGTGGTGATGGTGAGTACAATAAAGGAATTCAAGAGGGGCCTGGATGTATTTCTGGAGCGTAATAATATTACAGGCTATAGCTACTAGAGAGGGGTCGTTGATCCAGGGAGTTATTCTGATTGCCTGATTGGAGTCGGGAAGGAAATTTTTATTCCCCTAAAGTGGGGAAAAATGGCTTCTACCTCACAGGGTTTTTTTTTTTTGCCTTCCTCTGGATCAACTTGCAGGATAACAGGCCAAACTGGATGGACAAATGTCTTTTTTCGGCCTTATGTACTATGTTACTATGTATTATTAATGCCCCCTCTGTATTATTATTATTATAATGACCCCCTCTGTATTATTATTAATGCCCCCTCTGTATTATTATTATAATGACCCACTCTGTATTATAATAATGGCCCCCACTGTATTATTATTATAATGGCCCCCTCTGTTTTAGTATTGTGATATATAAAGGCCCCCTCTGTATTAGTATTGTGATATATAAAGGCCCCCTCTGTATTAATAATAATAATAATATTAATACAGAGGGGGCCATAATAATAATACAGAGGGAGCAATAATAATAGTAATACAGAGGGGGTCATTATAATAATAGTAATACAGAGGGGGTCATTATAATAATAGTAATACAGAGGGGCCGTTATAATAATAGGGAGCCTTGTTACTGGGGGGCACTATGGGGGTATTTTCCAACATGGAGGATCAGACCTAATACTCTTCACCCCCTGCACCTAGAGTGAGTACCATTCAATCAGCTTAACCCTAATTTGTAGATATGCCACCCTTGACTATCATGATGATCTTATGTTATTTAGGTGAGTGGGTTCATCAAACCATATCCTGACGGTTCAACCCTCACTCCTATAGGGCGGCACACCAGAGGTAGTACCATGTGTATTTATATGGGATCTCTAGCTATAATTGATTTCCGGGCAAGAGCCGACGACTAAACTGTGGAGGGAGTTTTGTAACCTCCTGTATACGCCGATTTATGGCCACAGACAAACATATGTGGCATGACTTATTATTAGGGATGAGCGAACTCGAACTGTATAGTTCGGGTTCGTACCGAATTTTGGGGTGTCCGTGACACGGACCCGAACCCGGACATTTTCGTAAAAGTTCGGGTTCGGTGTTCGTCGCTTTCTTGGCGCTTTTGTGACGCTTTCTTGGCGCTTTTTGAAAGGCTGCAAAGCAGCCAATCAACAAGCGTCATACTACTTGCCCCAAGAGGCCGTCACAGCCATGCCTACTATTGGCATGGCTGTGATTGGCCAGAGCACCATGTGACCCAGCCTCTATTTAAGCTGGAGTCACATAGCGCCGCCCGTCACTCTGCTCTGATTAGCGTAGGGAGAGGTTGCGGCTGCGACAGTAGGGCGAGATTAGGCAGATTAATTCCTCCAAAGGACATGATTAATCGATCGATCTGCAGTTGTGCATCATTGAGCTGCTGAAATTCAATTGCTCACTGTTTTTAGGCTGCCCAGACCGTTTGTCAGTCACTTTTTTCTGGGGTGATCGGCGGCCATTTTGTGTCTTGTGGTGCGCCAGCACAAGCTGCGACCAAGTGCATTTAACCCTCAATGGTGTGGTTGTTTTTTGGCTAAAGCCTACATCAGGGTGAAGCTGTCACACCAAGTGCATTTAACCAGCAATAGTCTGTTTATTTTTTGGCCATATACTACATCAGGGGCAAGCTGCGCCCGTCACCAAGTGCATTTAACCCTCAATGGTGTGGTTGTTTTTAGGCTAAAGCCTACATCAGGGTGAAGCTGTCACACCAAGTGCATTTAACCAGCAATAGTCTGTTAATTTTTGGCCATATACTACATCAGGGGCAAGCTGCGCCCGTCACCAAGTGCATTTAACCCTCAGTAGTGTGGTTGGTCAAGCTGTCACACCAAGTGCATTTAACCAGCAATAGTCTGTTAATTTTTTGGCCATATACTACATCAGGGGCAAGCTGCGCCCGTCACCAAGTGCATTTAACCCTCAGTAGTGTGGTTAGTCAAGCTGTCACACCAAGTGCATTTAACCAGCAATAGTCTGTTAATTTTTTGGCCATATACTACATCAGGGGCAAGCTGCGCCCGTCACCAAGTGCATTTAACCCTCAGTAGTGTGGTTGGTCAAGCTGTCACACCAAGTGCATTTAACCAGCAATAGTCTGTTCATTTTTTGGCCATATGCTACATCAGGGGCAAGCTACGCCCTTCACCAAGTGCATTTAACCCTCAGTAGTGTGGTTGGTCAAGCTGTCACACCAAGTGCATTTAACCAGCAATAGTCTGTTCATTTTTTGGCCATATACTACATCAGGGGCAAGCTGCGCCTGTCACCAAGTGCATTTAACCCTCAATGGTGTGGTTGTTTTTTGGCTAAAGCCTACATCAGGGTGAAGCTGTCACACCAAGTAGATTTAACCAGCAATAGTCTGTTCATTTTTTGGCCATATACTACATCAGGGGCAAGCTGCGCCTGTCACCAAGTGCATTTAACCCTCAATGGTGTGGTTGTTTTTTGGCTAAAGCCTACATCAGGGTGAAGCTGTCACACCAAGTGCATTTAACCAGCAATAGTCTGTTAATTTTTTGGCCATATACTACATCAGGGGCAAGCTGCGCCCGTCACCAAGTGCATTTAACCCTCAGTAGTGTGGTTGGTCAAGCTGTCACACCAAGTGCATTTAACCAGCAATAGTCTGTTCATTTTTTGGCCATATACTACATCAGGGGCAAGCTGCGCCTGTCACCAAGTGCATTTAACCCTCAATTGTGTGGTTGTTTTTTGGCTGAAGCCTACATCAGAGTGAAGCTGTCACACCAAGTGCATTTAACCAGCAATAGTCTGTTCATTTTTTGGCCATATACTACATCAGGGGCAAGCTGCGCCCGTCACCAAGTGCATTTAACCCTCAGTAGTGTGGTTGGTCAAGCTGTCACACCAAGTGCATTTAACCAGCAATAGTCTGTTCATTTTTTGGCCATATAGTACATCAGGGGCAAGCTGCGCCCGTCACCAAGTGCATTTAACCCTCAGTAGTGTGGTTGGTCAAGCTGTCACACCAAGTGCATTTAACCAGCAATAGTGTGGTTATTTTTTGGCCATATCCCAGTCTAATTCTGTCAGTAAATCCATACCGGTCACCCAGCGCCTAAATACTAGGCCTCAAATTTATATCCCGCTAAATCTGTCGTTCTAATTCGGTTAGTAAATCCATACTGGTCACCCAGCGCCTAAATACTAGGCCTCAAATTTATATCCCGCTAAATCTGTCGTTACCGCTGTACTGTTGTGGCTGGGCAAGTTATTTAGTGTCCGTCAAAGCACATTTTTTGTTCTGGGTTGAAATACAATTCCAAATTTAGCAATTTCATAATTTAGTGGTTTCTGCTATATCAGAGCTATTTGAAATCTATCCCTAAAAGGGTATATAATATTCAAGGTGCACATAGGGTCATTCAGAATAACTTCACACACACGCTACTGTGCATTTCCAAGTCTAATTCTGGTAGTAAATCCATACCGGTCACCCAGCGCCTAAATACTAGGCCTCAAATTTATATCCCGCTAAATCTGTCGTTACCGCTGTACTGTTGTGGCTGGGCAAGTTATTTAGTGTCCGTCAAAGCACATTTTTTGTTCTGGGTTAAAATACAATTCCAAATTTAGCAATTTCATAATTTAGTGGTTTCTGCTATATCAGAGCTATTTGAAATCTATCCCTAAAAGGGTATATAATATTCAAGGTGCACATAGGGTCATTCAGAATAACTTCACACACACGCTACTGTGCATTTCCAAGTCTAATTCTGTTAGTAAATCCATACCGGTCACCCAGCGCCTAAATACTAGGCCTCAAATTTATATTCAGCTGAATTTGAATACAATACATTGGGCCAAATAATATTTTTGTTGTTGTGGTGAACCATAACAATGAGGAAAACATCTAGTAAGGGACGCGGACGTGGACATGGTCGTGGTGGTGTTAGTGGACCCTCTGGTGCTGGGAGAGGACGTGGCCGTTCTGCCACATCCACACGTCCTAGTGTACCAACTACCTCAGGTCCCAGTAGCCGCCAGAATTTACAGCGATATATGGTGGGGCCCAATGCCGTTCTAAGGATGGTAAGGCCTGAGCAGGTACAGGCATTAGTCAATTGGGTGGCCGACAGTGGATCCAGCACGTTCACATTATCTCCCACCCAGTCTTCTGCAGAAAGCGCACAGATGGCGCCTGAAAACCAACCCCATCAGTCTGTCACATCACCCCCATGCATATCAGGGAAACTGTCTGAGCCTCAAGTTATGCAGCAGTCTCTTATGCTGTTTGAAGACTCTGCTGGCAGGGTTTCCCAAGGGCATCCACCTAGCCCTTCCCCAGCGGTGGAAGACATAGACTGCACTAGCCTAGACATAGACGCACAACCACTTATGTTTCCTGATGATGAGGACATGGGAATACCACCTCAGCATGTCTCTGATGATGACGAAACACAGGTGCCAACTGCTGCGTCTTTCTGCAGTGTGCAGACTGAACAGGAGGTCAGGGATCAAGACTGAGTGGAAGACGATGCAGGGGACGATGAGGTCCTAGACCCCACATGGAATGAAGGTCGTGCCACTGACTTTCACAGTTCGGAGGAAGAGGCAGTGGTGAGACCGAGCCAACAGCGTAGCAAAAGAGGGAGCAGTGGGCAAAAGCAGAACACCCGCCGCCAAGAGACTCCGCCTGCTACTGACCGCCGCCATCTGGGACCGAGCACCCCAAAGGCAGCTTCAAGGAGTTCCCTGGCATGGCACTTCTTCAAACAATGTGCTGACGACAAGACCCGAGTGGTTTGCACGCTGTGCCATCAGAGCCTGAAGCGAGGCATTAACGTTCTGAACCTGAGCACAACCTGCATGACCAGGCACCTGCATGCAAAGCATGAACTGCAGTGGAGTAAACACCTTAAAACCAAGGAAGTTACTCAGGCTCCCCCTGCTACCTCTTCTGCTGCTGCCGCCTCGGCCTCTTCTGCTGCTGCCGCCTCGGCCTCTTCCTCCGCCTCTGGAGGAACATTGGCACCTGCCGCCCAGCAAACAGGGGATGTACCACCAACACCACCACCACCTCCGCCACCAAGCATCTCAACCATGTCACACGGCAGCGTTCAGCTCTCCATCTCACAAACATTTGAGAGAAAGCGTAAATTCCCACCTAGCCACCCTCGATCCCTGGCCCTGAATGCCAGCATTTCTAAACTACTGGCCTATGAAATGCTGTCATTTAGGCTGGTGGACACAGACAGCTTCAAACAGCTCATGTCGCTTGCTGTCCCACAGTATGTTGTTCCCAGCCGCCACTACTTCTCCAAGAGAGCCGTGCCTTCCCTGCACAACCAAGTATCCGATAAAATCAAGTGTGCACTGCGCAACACCATCTGTAGCAAGGTCCACCCAACCACAGATACGTGGACCAGTAAGCACGGCCAGGGACGCTATATCTCCCTAACTGCACACTGGGTAAATGTAGTGGCAGCTGGACCCCAGGCGGAGAGCTGTTTGGCGCACGTCCTTCCGCCGCCAAGGATCGCAGGGCAACATTCTTTGCCTCCTATTGCCACCTCCTCCTTCTCGGCTTCCTCCTCCTCTTCTTCCACCTGCTCATCC
Organism: Bufo gargarizans; assembly: GCF_014858855.1. NCBI lineage: Eukaryota > Metazoa > Chordata > Amphibia > Anura > Bufonidae > Bufo > Bufo gargarizans. The sequence goes on along the minus strand of NC_058085.1, from coordinate 275,025,949 downwards.
AGTCAGCCACACACCTTCACCACCAACTTCAGCACAGCCCGGGGTAAACGTCAGCAGGCCATTCTGAAACTCATATGTTTGGGGGACAGGCCCCACACCGCACAGGAGTTGTGGCGTGGTATAGAACAACAGACCGACGAGTGGTTGCTGCCGGTGAGCCTCAAGCCCGGCCTGGTGGTGTGTGATAATGGGCGAAATCTCGTTGCAGCTCTGGGACTAGCCAATTTGACGCACATCCCTTGCTTGGCGCATGTGCTGAATTTGGTGGTGCAGAAGTTCATTCACAACTACCCCGACATGTCAGAGCTGCTGCATAAAGTGCGGGCCGTCTGTTCGCGCTTCCGGCGTTCACATCCTGCTGCTGCTCGCCTGTCTGCGCTACAGCGTAACTTCGGCCTTCCCGCTCACCGCCTCATATGCGACGTGCCCACCAGGTGGAACTCCACCTTGCACATGCTGGACAGACTGTGCGAGCAGCAGCAGGCCATAGTGGAGTTTCAGCTGCAGCACGCACGGGTCAGTCGCACTACAGAACAGCACCACTTCACCACCAATGACTGGGCCTCCATGCGAGACCTGTGTGCCCTGTTGCGCTGTTTCGAGTACTCCACCAACATGGCCAGTGGCGATGACGCCGTTATCAGCGTTACAATACCACTTCTATGTCTCCTTGAGAAAACACTTAGGGCGATGATGGAAGAGGAGGTGGCCCAGGAGGAGGAGGAGGAAGAGGAAGAGGGGTCATTTTTAGCACTTTCAGGCCAGTCTCTTCGAAGTGACTCAGAGGGAGGTTTTTGGCAACAGCAGAGGCCAAGTACAAATGTGGCCAGACAGGGCCCACTACTGGAGGACGAGGAGGACGAGGATGAGGAGGAGGTGGAGGAGGATGAGGATGAAGCATGGTCACAGCGGGGTGGCACCCAACGCAGCTCGGGTCCATCACTGGTGCGTGGCTGGGGGGAAAGGCAGGACGATGACGATACACCTCCCACAGAGGACAGCTTGTCTTTACCCCTGGGCAGCCTGGCACACATGAGCGACTACATGCTGCAGTGCCTGCGCAACGACAGCAGAGTTGCCCACATTTTAACCTGTGCGGACTACTGGGTTGCCACCCTGCTGGATCCACGCTACAAAGACAATGTGCCCACCTTACTTCCTGCACTGGAGCGTGATAGGAAGATGCGCGAGTAGAAGCGCACGTTGGTAGATGCGCTACTGAGAGCATTCCCAAATGTCACAGGGGAACAAGTGGAAGCCCAAGGCCAAGGCAGAGGAGGAGCAAGAGGTCGCCAAGGCAGCTGTGTCACGGCAAGCTCCTCTGAGGGCAGGGTTAGCATGGCAGAGATGTGGAAAAGTTTTGTCAACACGCCACAGCTAACTGCACCACCACCTGATACGCAACGTGTTAGCAGGAGGCAACATTTCACTAACATGGTGGAACAGTACGTGTGCACACCCCTCCACGTACTGACTGATGGTTCGGCCCCATTCAACTTCTGGGTCTCTAAATTGTCCACGTGGCCAGAGCTAGCCTTTTATGCCTTGGAGGTGCTGGCCTGCCCGGCGGCCAGCGTTTTGTCTGAACGTGTATTCAGCACGGCAGGGGGCGTCATTACAGACAAACGCAGCCGCCTGTCTACAGCCAATGTGGACAAGCTGACGTTCATAAAAATGAACCAGGCATGGATCCCACAGGACCTGTCCGTCCCTTGTCCAGATTAGACATTAACTACCTCCCCTTAACCATATATTATTGGACTCCAGGGCACTTCCTCATTCAATCCTATTTTTATTTTCATTTTACCATTATATTGCGAGGCTACCCAAAGTTGAATGAACCTCTCCTCTGTCTGGGTGCCGGGGCCTAAATATATGCCAATGGACTGTTCCAATGTTGGGTGACGTGAAGCCTGATTCTCTGCTATGACATGCAGACTAATTCTCTGCTGACATGAAGCCAGATCCTCTGTTACGGGACCTCTCTCCTCTGCCTGTGTGCTGGGCCTAAATATATGCCAATGGACTGTTGCAGTGGTGGCTGACGTGAAGCCTCATTCTCTGCTATGACATGCAGACTAATTCTCTGCTGACATGAAGCCAGATTGTCTGTTACGGGACCTCTCTCCTCTGCCTGGGTGCTGGGCCTAAATTTATGAAAATGGACTCTTACAGTGGTGGGTGACGTGAAGCCTGATTCTCTGCTATGATATGAAGACTGATTCTCTGCTGACATGAAGCCAGATTGTCTGTTACGGGACCTCTCTCCTCTGCCTGGGTGCTGGGCCTAAATATCTGACAATGGACTGTTGCGGTGGTGGCTGACGTGAAGCCTGATTTTCTGCTATGACATGCAGACTGATTCTCTGCTGACATGAAGCCAGATCCTCTGTTACGGGACCTCTCTCCTCTGCCTGGGTGCTGGGCCTAAATATCTGACAATGGACTGCTGCATTGGTGGCTGACGTGAAGCCTGATTCTCTGCTATGACATGCAGACTAATTCTCTGCTGACATGAAGCCAGATTCTCTGTTACGGGACCTCTCTCCTCTGCCTGGGTGCTGGGCCTAAATTTATGACAATGGACTGTTGCAGTGGTGGCTGACGTGAAGCCTGATTTTCTGCTATGACATGTAGACTGATTCTCTGCTGACATGAAGCCAGATCCTCTGTTACGGGACCTCTCTCCTCTGCCTGGGTGCTGGGCCTAAATATCTGACAATGGACTGTTGCAGTGGTGGCTGACGTGAAGCCTGATTCTCTGCTATGACATGCAGACTAATTCTCTGCTGACATGAAGCCAGATTCTCTGTTACGGGACCTCTCTCCTCTGCCTGGGTGCTGGGCCTAAATATCTGACAATGGACTGTTGCAGTGGTGGCTGACGTGAAGCCTGATTTTCTGCTATGACATGCAGACTGATTCTCTGCTGACATGAAGCCAGATTGTCTGTTACGGGACCTCTCTCCTCTGCCTGGGTGCTGGGCCTAAATTTATGACAATGGACTGTTGCAGTGGTGGCTGACGTGAAGCCTGATTCTCTGCTATGACATGCAGACTGATTCTCTGCTGACATGAAGACAGATTCTCTGTTACGGGACCTCTCTCCTCTGCCTGGGTGCCGGGGCCTAAATATCTGAGAATGGATTGTTCCAGTGGTGGGTGACGTGAAGCCAGATTCTCTGCTATGGGACCTCTGTCCAATTGATTTTGGTTAATTTTTATTTATTACATTTTTATTTTAATTCATTTCCCTATCCAAATTTGTTTGCAGGGGATTTACCTACATGTTGCTGCGTTTTGCAGCCCTCTAGCCCTTTCCTGGGCTGTTTTACAGCCTTTTTAGTGCCGAAAAGTTCGGGTCCCCATTGACTTCAATGGGGTTCGGGTTCGGGACGAAGTTCGGATCGGGTTCGGATCCCGAACCCGAACATTTTTGGGAAGTTCGGCCGAACTTCTCGAACCCGAACATCCAGGTGTCCGCTCAACTCTACTTATTATACATCTAATACGCGGCGGAGTCAGTGAGTTGCTCTTTTTATCAGGGTGCTATAATGGTGATGGATATATACCAGCTCTACATGAAGTGGTCGAGTGCACAACTGTATGCATAAACATATGTACACATTTCTTCTTATTTTACAGAGGCCCTTCTTTTTTTTTGATATAGGAGTTATCCCAGGGTTCCTCCCTCCCCCCCTCCCACCTGTTTGTGATAGGGTGTAGTAGGAGTGGGTAGCTGAGGTTCGAGGACGGGGAGTTCCCACCACTAGGGGACGTCTCTGGGCAGAGGGTTAGACTAGGGTCCGAGCATAGGGACAATTATCCCTCCTCCTTACATCACGCTTCTTCTCGCCCTATCTTCCCCCCCCCCCCCTTAAATACTGGTCTATCGAACACCCTGGTGGCATCACCTATATTGTTGTGTGTAGTAATTGTAAATTTAGTAGTAAATAAAAATTTAATCTTTTTTCTATAAGGGTTACTTCTATATGCTGGACTTAACTATTTTTCTTGATTAACCCACTATAAATATTTGATCCATATGTGCTGGACTTGATTTGGTATTTAGCACATATTAATGGGGATGCTATTGGAGGTACTGTAGGGTAGTCTTCCTAAACTCCAGTCCTCAGGACCCACCTACCGATCATGATGTAAGAGTATCCCACAGAATGAACACCTGTGGTAAGTACTGATGCATTGATACTAATTATATCACCTGCTCAATACTAAGGAAATTCTGAACAAATGACCTGCAGGTGGTCCCTAAGGACTGGAGTTGAGAAACACTGGTGTAGGGAACGCTACCATCGAGAACAGTTTGGGAGCATGATATTATGGGGAACTATCTGTCTGGCTCTACCACAGTATTGGTCCAGCAGGATGACAGTGTTGAGGCATCAGAAGGAGGATGATAGTAAAATGAGGAATCTAATATTTTTTTTTTCTGTGAAACTCTGCAGAGATGAGACACGGCTGAAAGAAGGTGTCATGGCTGTCTTATCTCCGAATGAAGACGCTGAGGAAAGAATCTACTTCACAGGAAATGTCACTGGATGTAGGAGGTATGTGCTGCTGTATTCTACTGTATATTTTGTAGCAATGTATGAAATATCCATCCACATATCTGTTTACAGTAGGGTTGGTAGGGAAGTGGATATAGAATATGGCCCACCCTGCCGCAGTCTGGCCCCAGACTTCAGGTCACACTGTGCGTGTTCTGAATGCTGGGGCCTCACACCCATCTACTACATTATCTGTACTCAGAGAGTTATCACTGTGTTATCTGTGGTGTTATGTAGGACTGTAGGTGATATCTACTGCACTATCTGTAAAAAAGGGAGAGTGATGACATATTTTTTTGGGGGGGGGGTCGCAATACTTGACTTGCCCCGGGTGCTGGCAAACCACGCTACACCACTGGGTGGAAGAGGCGGTGGAGGAGGAGGAGGTAGCCTACATTGCTTTTTGTTTTAAATGTATTTTTTTATTTTTTATTTGGGTACACCCCAAAACATTAGGAAATATAACCTGTGATAACCCCCTCCAGTCGTGCTAAACACATGTTCAGACAATACACTGGCTGCAGGGCAGGCCAGCACCTCCAAGGGGTAAAGGGCAAGCTCAGGCCATGTGCCCAATTTGGAGACCCAGAAGTTGCAGGGGGCAGAACCGTCATTCAGTTCGTGTAGGCGTGTGCACACATACTGCCCCACCATGTCGCACGTTCCCGTGATGTTCACGATCCAATTGGATATCGGCTTTATCAACTTTCGATGTTCTTTTCTGCACCTACCATGTGGATCACGGTTAGCGGTGAATCAGGGTTCCACCCCGGAGAGGGAGTGTGAGAAAGAGAGACCACATCCAAGGGAGATCAATGCATGAATTTTAATTGTGATTGAGCGAAAATGTTGGAAAAGCTGTTAAAACGGAAGAATTGAAAGAAAGGAGGAGGCGCGCGGCAATTACCCACTCCCGACACGGGGAGGTAGTAATGATAAATAACAATACAATACTCTTAAGATGCCCTGTTATTGGAATGATTAATAAAAAATTATAGGGAATGTCACTGTGGTATTTTTGATTTGGAAACGTTAGCCAGGAGAGGCCCTGCTGCCGCTTGATTGACTCTAGCTAACTTCTGCCTGATCGCACGTCCCTGTGACGTCCACCAGCCATTTGGTACATCACAACCAAAAATTGGTGAATTTCACCTGAAAATGTAACAGACTAATTAGTGAAATTTCTTAACCTGTCTACTAGGTAAAACAGTGGTATATCACAGCCAAAAATTGGTGAATGTCACCTAACTATGTAGCAGAAAAATGTGTGAAATTTATTAACCTGTCCACTAGTTAGAGCAGGGGCATATCACAGCCAAAAATTGGTGAATGTTACCCGACAATGTAACAGAAAAATTGGTGAAATGTATTAACCTGTCTACTAGGTAGAGCTGGGGTATATCACATCCCAAAATTGGTGAATTTCACCTGAAAATTTTACAGACAAAATAGTGAAATTACATAAAATAAAAAACGTAGAAATGAAAAAAAAAGAATTCTTGATGTATGAGGTGGAGGTCCATATGGAGTAGGAGGTTGAGAAGGCGGTGGATATAGCGGTGTAAGTGGAAGCTGCGGTGGAGGAGGATGAGGTAGCCAACACTGTTTTTTTGTTTTAAATGTAATTATTTTTTTTAATTAGGGTACACACAAAAAGAGTGGGAATTATAATAAATACAACAATGAGCAATTGAGCTGCAGTATAACAATGGCTGGATAAGGCCGGTATACATGTCTATTCTGCACAAGGTAGGGACAAGTCCTGTGGGATCCATGCCTGGTTCATTTTAATGAACATGAGCTTTTCCACATTGGCTGTGGACAGACGGCTGCACGGCTGTGATAACGCCCCCTGCCGTGCTAAACACACGTTCAGAAAATACACTGGCTGCAGGGCAGGCCAACACCTCCAAGGCGTAAAGGGCAAGCTCAGGCCATGTGCCCAATTTGGAGACCCAGAAGATGAAGGGGGCAAAATCATCATTCAGTACGTGTAGGCATGTTCACACATACTGCTCAACCATGTTGGTGAAATGCTGCCTCCTGCTAAGACGTTCCATATCAGCTGGTGGTGCAGGTTGTTGTGGCAAGCTGACAAAGCTTTTCCACATTTCGGCCATGTTAACCCTGTCTTATGAGGTGCTGGCGGTGCCCCAGCTGCGTTGGCGACCTCTTCCTCTGCCTTTGCCTTGTGCTTCCACTGTGTCCCAGCTGTCAGGTGGGAATGCCACCAGCAGCGCGTCCACCAGCGTGCGCTTGTACTCGCGCACCTTACGGTCACGCTCCAGTGAGGGAATTAAGGACGGTACGCTGTCCGTGTAACAGGGATCCAGCAGCAAGGCCACCCAGTAGTCAGCACAAGTTAGAATGTGGGCAACTCGGCGGTCGTTGCGGAGACACTGCAGCATGTAAACGATCATGTGTGCCAGGCTGCCCAGAGGTAACGAAAAGCTGTCCTCTGTGGGAGGTCCTCTGTGTCCTCTGTAGCCCCCCAGCCATGCACCAGTGATGGCCATGAGCTGGTCTGGGTGCCACCCTGCTGTAAACAAGGTTCCTCCTCCTCCATCTCCTCCTCTTCCTCATCCTTCACCTCGTCATCCTCCAGAACTGAGCCCTGGCTGGGCAATTCTGTACCTGGCGTTTGTGGGTGCAGGAACCCACCCTCGTAGCCACTTAAGAAAGACTGGCCAGAAACCGTACAAAATGATCCCTCTTCCTCCTCCTCCTCCTCCTCCTCCTGTGCCACATCCTCTTCTATCATCGCCAGCAGTGTTTTTTCAACGAGGCATAGAAGTGGTATAGTAACGCTGAGAACGGCGTTATCAGCACTGGCCATGTTGGTGAAGTACTCAAAAGAGCGCAACAAGGAACACAGGTCTCACATGGAGGCCCAGTCATTGGTGGTGAAGTGGTGCTGTTCTGCAGAGCGACTCACCCATGCGTGCTGCAGCTGAAACTTCACTATCGCCTGCTGCTGCTCGCACAGTCTGGCCAGCATGTGCAAGGTGGAGTTCCACCTTGTGGGCACATCGCATATGAGGCTGTGAGCGGGAAGGCCGAAGTTACGCTGCAGCGCTGACAGGCGAGCAGCAGCAGGAGGAGAACGCCGAAATCGCGCACAGACGGCCCGCACTTTATGCAGAAGCTCTGACATATCAGGGTAATTTTTAAGGAATCTCTGCACCACCAAATTCAGCACATGCGCCAGGCAAGGGATGTGCGTCAAACCGGCTAGTCCCAGATCTGCTATGAGATTTCGCCCATTATCGCACACTACCAGGCCAGGCTTGAGGCTAACTGGCACCAACCACTCATCAGTCTGTTGTTCAAGGCCCGTCCACAGCTCCTGCGCGGTGTGGGGTTTGTCCCCCAAACAGATAAGTTTTAAAACTGCCTGCTATCGTTTACCCCTGGCTGTGCTGAAGTTGGTGGTGAAGGTGTTACGCTGACTGGATGAGGAGCCGTTAGAGGATGAGGAAGCGGAGTAGGAGGAGGAAGCAATAGGAGGCAAACTGAAGAGCCCTGCAATCCTCGGTGGCTGAAGGACATGCGCCAAACTGCATTTACCCAGTGTGCTGTTATGGAGATAACCTCCCTGTCCGTGCTTACTGGTCCACGTAGTGAGGAGCACCTTGCCACAGATGGCGTTGCGCAGTGCACACCTGATTTTGTCCCCCACTTGGTTGTGCAGGGAAAGGATTGCTCGCCTGGAAAAGTAGTGGCGGCTGGGCACGATGTACTGTGGGACAGCCACCGCCATAAGGCCTTTAAAACTCTCTGTCTCAACCAGACAGAATGACAGCATTTTAAAGGCCAGTAATTTAGAAATGCTGGCATTCAGAGCCAGGGATCGCGGGTGGGTAAGGGGGTACTTCCTCTTCTGCTCCAGTGTTTAGGAGATGGAGAGCTGAATGCTTCCGTGGGACATTGTGGAGATGCTTGGTGACCCAGGTGGTGGTGTTTTTGGCAGATCCTCTGTTTGCGGGGTGGCAGGTTGCACTGTCACTCCAGAGGTGGATGAAGAGGCCGAGACTGCAGCAGAAGAGGAAGCAGGAGGAGCCAGAGACCTTTTTTGGTTTTTGAGGTGTCTACTCCACTGCAGCTCGTGCTTTGCACTTAGATGCCTGGTCATGCAGGTTGTGCTCAGGTTGAGAACGTTTATGCCTCGCTTCAGGCTCTAATTGCACAGCGTGTCTTGTCGTCAGCACATTGTCTGAAGAACTGCCATGCTAGGGAACTCCTTGGAGCTGGCTTTGGTGTGCTCGGTCCCTTGCTGCGGTGGGCAGTAGCAGGCGTACTGTCTAGGGGACGGCCGCTCTGCTTTTGCACCTTGCTCCCTCTTCTGCTGTGCTGGTGGCACTGTGCGACCACCGCTTCTTCCTCTGAACTACATAGGTCACTCGCATGACCTTGATTCCATGTGGGGTTGAGGACCTCATCATCCTCCACATCATCTTCCACCCAGTCTTCACCCCTTCCCTCCTTGTCAGTCTGCACCCTTTCGAAAGCCCCAGCAGTTGGCACCTTTGTTTCGTCATCATCCGAGACGTGCTGCGATGGTCCTCCCATGTACTCATCTTGAAACATAAGTGGTTGGGCATTGGTGCACTCAATCTCTACCACTTTTGGGGCAGAGATAGGTGGATGACCCTGAGAAACCCTGCTAGCAGAGTAATCAAAAAGCAGAAGTTACTGCTGCATGACTTGGGGCTCAGACTGCTTGGCTGATTTGCAAGGGGGTGAGGTGAAAGACTGATGGACATGGGCTGCAGGTGCCAACTCTGATCTTTCAGCAGGAGAATGGGTGGGAGACAATGTGAAGGAATTGGATCCACTGTCAGCAACCCAATCTACTATCGGCTGCACTTATTCTGGCCTCACCATTCGTAGAGCTGCATTCGGACCGACCAAATACCGCTGCAGGTTCTGTCGCCTACTCGCACCTGAGGTAGGGGTTTCACTTGTGCGTGTAGCTGGCACAGATCGAACACGTCCTCTCCCTGCAACAGGAGCTCCACCAGCAGCACCACAACCTGGGCCACGTCCCTTATTTGACGCTCTCCTTATATTTCTCAAATTTAGGATCTTGCCCTAAATGGGTGTTTAATTAATAGCAGAATACAACGACAGTATGTAAAGGTTGTATCTCACATATACAGATGCAGACTAGGCCGCAATTAAAGTTTTTTGCCCAAAATGGTTGTTTTTCAAATAACTGAATAGAACCACAGTATGTAAAGGATGTATTTCACACGTACTGGCAGCAATATTTTATTTTTTTGCCCAAAATGGTTGTTTTTCAAATAACTGAATAGAACCTCTGTATCTAAAGTGTGTAGCTCACAATGACATATGCAGCAAAGGCTGCAAAATTAATTTTTTTTGCCCAAAATGGGTGTTTGTTTAATAACTGAATATGACAGCTGTATATAACTCTGGAATTTCACACGTGCTGATGCAGCAATGGCTGTAAAATAGTGTATTTTGCCCAAAAAGGGTGTATTTAAAAACCCAGAAAATTATAGCTGTATTTCTTGCTAAAATTGCACACTGACCAATCCTGCAAAGGCACCAGGTGTTGGATATTGCCAAAAATGAGTGTTTTTTCAAAGCCAGATTATTATTGCAGTATTTCAAGCTTGGATTTGAATGTCACTAAAGCACAGATGCAGTGCTGATGCACTGAGCTTGCATAAAATGACCGCCGCTGCCCACCTAACTAACAGACGGATAAAAGTAGTTTTTCTCTGGCTCTGGGCTCAGGGCAGAGTAAAAAGATTGTGCACTGCACCCACACAACCATATCTATGTAGATCGCTGAGTTCAATTGGAGTTCTGATAACAGATTCTGTCCTATTCTCTCCCTCACAGCAGCAGCATCATCCTCTCCCTACACTAAGCACAGCAGAGTGACGTGCAGCGCTACGTGACTCCAGCTTATATAGAGGCTGGGTCACATGCTGCACTGGACAATAACAGCCACCCCATTAGTAGGCATGGCTGTGATGGCTTCTAAGGTCACACAGTTAAACGCTTGTTGATCGGCTGCTCTGCAGCCTTTCAAAAAGCGCTAAGAAATTGACGAACACCGAATCCGAACTTTTAATGAAATGTTCGGGTTTGGGTCCAGGGTCCAAAAATCCTAAAGTTCGGTACTAACCCGAACTTTACAGTTCGGGTTCGCTCAACCCCAGAGGGAATATAAACAATCTGGATGAGGAGGAGGAGGAGAAAACAAGATTCAACCATACTCTTTTTGTAGTGGAAAAGGTGCATGGGAATAAACTACAGTAGATTGAGTACATTATAAATGATAGATTGAAATTGCCTTTATTTTCATCATCAGCTCAGCTCTCCACTGGTGGAGTTGCGAAATCGGGTGCAATCCAGGCCTTGTTAATTTTTATCCGAGTCAACCTGTCAGCAATGCCAGTGGCCTTGTTGCAGCTGGTATTCCACAACTGCCCTCTGCTGCTCACAAAGCCTGGCCAACATGTAGAACGTAGAGTTTCAGTGTGTGCTTGCACAACATTTGGTGAGCTGCAAGCCGCAAGCACTGCTGCAGCGTGGAGGACTTGCGGTAATGAGCAAACACGCGGCGCACCTTCACTGGTAACTCTAGCAAATTAGGGTAGGTTTTGATAAACCGCTGAACCACTAAGTTTAAGATGTGGGCTAGGCAGAAGATGTGTGTCAGGTTGCCGAGCTTCAAAGCTGCCACCAAGTTATGGCCATTGTCAGACACAACCATGCCTGGTTGTAGGTTGAGTTGCGAGAGCCACAGCTCAGTCTGGTCCCTTATACCCTTCCACAGCTCTGCGGCGGTGTGCTGTTTGCTCCCTAAGCAGATCATCTTCAGCACGGCCTGTTGACGCTTACCCACAGCAGTGCTACACTGCTTCCAGCCAGCAACTGATGGCTGACTGCTGCAGGAGGTGGAAGTGGAGGCGGCAGATTAGGAGAAGTGGGGGTTGGAGCCAGTAACATAGCTGCTGGCGGAGACCCTGATGGATGTAGGGCCCGCAATCCTGGGCAGGAGTGGGTAGCACCTGTGCCATCCCAGGGTATGACTCACTCCCGGCCTCCACAACATTCACCCAGTGTGCATTCAGAGAAATGTAGCTTCCCTGGCCACCAGCACTTGTCCATGTGTTCGTGGTTAAGTGGACCTTCCCAGTAACTGTGTTAGTCAGGGCATGGGTGATTTTCTGGGACACATGCTGGTGTAAGGCGGGCACGGCACACCGTGAAAAATAGTGGGGACTGCGTAACGAGGGACGGCCGTCGACATCAGGCTACGGAAGGCCTCAGTGTCCACAAGCCTAAATGGCAACATTTCACGGGCCAATAATTTTGAAAGTTACACATTTAGTGCTATGGCCTGTGGGAGGGTGGGTGGGTATTTGCGCTTGCGTTCAAATGACTGTGTTATGGACATTTAGATGCTGCGCTGGGAAAACAAAGTGGATGTTGTTGCTGTTGGTTCATGCAAAGGTCCAGGTGCAGGTCGAGGGGCATCCGGGCCTGCGCCTTCGACAGGGGATTGGCCAGCAGTGCATAAGACAGGGGAAGAGGAGGCACTGGTGTGACCCACAGACCCAGATTGTGGACCCAGGCGTTCGGCCCACTTATTAGGGTGCTTGGATACCATGTTGCGGATCATGCTGGTGAAGGTGAGGTTGCTAGTGTTCACGGCCCGACTCATTTTGGTACGGCACAGGTTGCAAACTACCACTCTTTTGTCGTCTGTACTTTCCTCAAAAAAGTGCCATACTGCGGAACACCTACCCCTTGGCAAGGTAGATTTATGCATGGGGGTGCTCGGTGTAATGGTTGAGGGCCTGTTTGGTGTGGGCCAACTTCTCCCTTTTGCCACCCCACTGCCTCTTTTAGCCTGTTGCGGTGCTGCGGATCCCTCCCCCTCTGTACTGCTGTCCTCGCTCAGCTTTTCACCTTCCTATGCTGGGTCAGTGACCTCATTGTCCATCACCGCCTCTTCCAGTTCCTTACTCTTCTTATCCACCTGACTTGACCTAACCACAAACTCAGTGATTGACAACTGTGTCTCATCATCATCAACCTCATGAACAAATGATTGCCGTTCACCACAGTCATATTCTTGACACTGTGCAGGCTCAAGAGGTTGGGAATCAGGGCAGAATATCTCAGGTCCCTCTTCAAGCGTGCTGAGCTCGAGGTCCAAATGTAATAGTGGTGCTGGAAAGAGCTCCTCAGAATATCCGAATGTGGGATCACTCGTTTGGCAAGCCTATCCAAGGTGGGAGGAAAGATGATCAGAGTGAGAATTCGGTTGACCAGACTCTTGGCTACAGAGACTGGACTAGGTGAAAGAGAGGGTGGTGCTTAACTGACTGGAAGCATTATCTTCAGCAATCTAGCCTACCAATTGTTTGCACTGGTCCGACTTGGACAGTGTTGTCCTGCGCCGCCCAGCTAAGTTGGACATAAAGCTGGGTATGGTGGGTGTGTGTTTTTTTCTGGTGCACTGGCAGCAGACACAGTTTCATTGTGCCCAGGGCCACAGCCTCTGCATGCACCATAAGCATCATGCCCACTTCCCCGTCCCTTAGTGCTCGCCTTCTTCATATTAATGGTTTTGTCACTAGATGTGGCGCAGATTGTTTTACAGTTTGATAAAGACACAGTTTTCGGATGCAGGACAGTATATATCACAGAAACCCACAGTATATGGACACTATATATGGACACTGTTTTCTGATGTAGTACAGTATTGGTTAGAGAACACCACAGATTATGAACACTATGTTGGGCCCAGAATTTTGGAATCTGCAATACAGACACTGTTTTCTGATGTAGTACAGTATTTTTTACAGAACACCACAGAATATGAAAAACTATATTAGGCCCAGATTATTGGAATTTGTAATACAAACACTGTTTTCTGATGTAGTACAGTATTGGTTACAGAACACCACAGATTATGGACACTATATTAGGCCCAGATTATAGGAATTTGCAATACAGACACTGTTTTCTGATGTAGTACAGTATTGGCTACAGAACTCTACAGATTATGGACACTATATTAGGCCCAGTATATTGGAATCTGCAATACAGAGAAAGATTTCTGGTTACAGAACACCGCAGATTATGGAGACTATATTAGGCCCAGATTATTGGAATCTGCAATACAGACACAGTTTTCTGATGTAGTACAGTATTGATTACAGAACACCACAGATTATGGACACTATATTAGGCCCAGATTAATGGAATCTGCAATACAGACACTGTTTTCTGATGTAGTACAGTATTGGCTACAGAACTCTACAGATTATGGACACTATATTAGGCCCAGATTATTGGAATCTGCTATACAGCCACTATTTTCTATGTAGGACAGTATTGGTTAGAGAACACAACAGAATATGGACACTATATTAAACCCCCGATTATTGGAATCTGCAATACAGACACTGTTTTCCGAAGTAGTACAGTATTGGTTGCAGAACACTACAGATTATGGACACTATATTAGGCCCAGATTATTGGAATCTGCTATACAGCTACTGTTTTCTGATGTAGTACAGTATTGGTTAGAGAACACCACAGAATATGGACACTATATTAGGCCCAGATTTTTGGAATTTGCAATACAGACACTGTTTTCTGATGTAGTCGTTTTGGTTACAGAACACCACATATTATGCACACTATATTAGGCCCAGATTCAGGGCTGGCTCCAGGTTCATGTGGGCCCTTGGATGATAAATCCCAGTGGGCCCCCATGAGGCATTTTTTTACATTGACATGTCTCCCTGTGGCTCCCACACGGTATAATGACCCCCAGTGGCCCCTATACAGTATAATGACTACTAGTGGCCCTTCACACAGTATAATGACTACTAGCGGCCCTTCACACAGTATAATGAACCCCCAATTCCCCCCCCCCACTGTATAATGACCACCTGTGGCCCTGCATTCAGAATAATAACCCCCAGTCGCCCCCATTCAGAATAATGACCCCCCAGTAGCCCCCACACTGGGGGAATACTGTATGGAGGGGGCTCTGGGGGTCATTATACTGAATGGAGGGTCATTGGTGATCATTATACTAAATGGGGGACACTGGGGGTCATTATACTATGTAAAGGGCCCTCACAGTATAATGACCCCACTGTGACCCTCCATTCAGAATAATGACCCCCAGTTGCCCCCACACTGGGGGTTATACTGTATGGAGGGGGCACGAGGGGTTATTATATTTAATGGGGGCTCTGGTGGTCATTATGCTAAATAGAGGGTCAATGGGGATCATTATACTAAATGGGGGGCACTGGGAGTCATTATACTGTGTAAGGGGCCCTCACAGTGTGATGAATGACCCCCCAGTGGCCCCCTCACATACCTATTATTGCAGGGCAGCTGGTGGTCCTGTCCATCACTAACCACAGCTCCCTGCGCTCCTTCTCTCCGGCGGCCCGCTGCAGCAGTGAGCCAGGCCTGGAGGAGAGAAGGAGATGTGCAGTGATGTAGCTAGAACTGACTGGGCCCCACAGCAAATTTTAGTACGCCCCCCTCCCCCCCCAATGTGTGTTCACATCACGTTTTTCCTATCGGTTTGATGTATACAAATGTGCAGCACTCCACGTTTTTGTATCCTGCAGAGTCAAGTAAAAAATGCATACGTTAACGTATATGTTTTTTTACAATGGAACTGTATGGTGAACGGACGCCACTGTACGGCATCAGTCTGAGGCATCTGTTAACCCATACATTTTTGGTATACATTAAATGGATGGCACAAATGGGATGTGAACCCAGCCTTAGTGTCAGAATAAGCACCAGTACACATCGGAGCAGCGTGGCGGAGAGGGGAGGCCACCATGTACTGACAGATCCCTACCTGGTCCTGGTGGTCAGGGATGAAGACTGTCTTTACCAAGGATCATTTTCTACTGGGAAATACAGGGCACAGTATAATTCTATAAGACTAGAATCTATATACTATAAAGATATTAGCCCTACCCCCAAATAATAATACAATTAGGGGGTCATTTATTATATAGAAATACGTCTATATTAGGTGTTTTTCTGATACAGATGTGGCGCAAAGGTCCTTAGCACCGCAATCTGTATCTTTTCCCGCTCATGCCAGGTCTAAAAAAAGTGGTGTGGGCATGGAAGGGGATACAGTTATGGCCATGCAGTTATTAGATACCACCGCCATATAGTGATACCACCGCCATACAATGATAAAACCACCATACAGTGACCGGATAAAAGGGTATAAGAGGGCACAGTACACGGAATGACTATGGGCACTGCACAGGGTGTGGTAAGAGGGCACAATGCAGGGTATAAAGGGGCACAGTACGGGGTGGGGGGCACAGTCACATGACCCTGTGACGTTAGAAGGTCCTTATGGTGAATGCTGTTCAGATGCCACCATATTGAGAGGCAGAGGAGTGAGTCAGGGACCCTGGGTGGACAGGAGGGGTGGACACAGCAAGTAGGTGGAAGGGGCTCTGAGGGGGATTCATACAAGAAGTAGGGGCAGGAGGTCTGTGCAGGGCAGCAATAGGAGATAGGAGGGTGAAACAGGAGCTCTGGATACATGAGGGAGGAAAGGAGACAGCAGGGGCCCCATGAGGATGAGATAGGACAGGATATGTGGGGGTGGGGGGGGGGCAGGTGTCATGGAGACAAACTGCTTAATGAAACAGTAACACAACTAAATAGAATGAAGCAGCAGCCGATCGAAGAGACCCCCCCCCCCTTCTGTCCCACAGACAAGAGACAGTCACAGTGCAGACTCACTCACAGACTGTCTACACACTTCTCTGCTCCAGCTCCAGCCCTGCGGTCTCTCTCCTCAGGCAGCATGTGTCCTGTGTAGAGGGGGCGTGTCCTGTGTAGAGGGGGCGTGTCTGAGTCTCTGCAGCTCAGAGGGCCCACCAGGGGGGTACTGCGTAAGTGAAGTGACAGCAGTGAGAGCTCCCATCTGTATTGCTGGAAGTGCTCATAGCAGCTCAGTGGGCCCCCCCAGGAGCATTGGGCCCCGGCACTTGCCCGGGGATGCCGGTTATGACGCCGGCCCTGCCCAGATTATTGGAATCTGCAATACAGACACAGTTTTCTAATGTAGTATAGTATTGGTTACAGAACACCACAGATTATTGACACTATATTAGGCCCAGATTATTGAATTTGCAATACAGACACAGTTTTCGGAAGCAGGACAGTATATGTTACAGAAACCCACAGAATATGGCCACTGTATTAGCCCAGATTAGTTAAATTTGCCCTAAAGGAACAGTTTTCAGATGGCGTACTGTATATCTCACAGAAAACAACACATTATGGACACTAGATTAGGCCCAGATTATTAAAATTTATGCTAAAGAAACTGCTTTCGGTTGGAGTACTGTATATGTCACGGATGTGTATTACACGCACACACTATAGAGATAGAAGATGAGGGCTGGCCCCTGATTATTTAAATTTATGCTAAAGAAACAGTTTTCGGATGGAGTACTGTATATGTCAAGGATGTGTATTAAACACACACCATACACATTAAATGTGGTGCTGATTATTTAAATTTACGCAAAAAAGACACAGTCTGCGGATGATGTACAGTATATGTCACTAATAGGTATTAAAGAAAAATATCTTGCTGCTGTCAAACACACACACACTGTAGTCCTTAAAAGGACTTTGGGGTCTTTGAAAGGCTTTTGGTATTAAAAACAGCAAATTTCTCTCCCTGCACTATCTGTCCCTTCCTCAGCACGAATGTCCCTGAGAGTGATCAATTTAGCGCAGGTAAAAATATATTGCTGCTCTAAAACATGCACACACACACAGTAGTTCTTAAAAGGACTTTTGGGTCTTTGAAAAGCTTTCTTAGAATAATAACTGTGAATTTCGCTCCCTACACTGCCTTTCCTTTCCTACACTCTGCTCTCCCTGACTATGACTGATCCGAGCATGTGTCATCAGGTGCTATATAGCACCCGATGACGCTTTCCGGCCAGCCAATCACTGTAATGCCAGCAGCCAACATGGCTACAGGCATTACAGTGATGGCAGTACTTACTAAACGTGCGGGGAGGAGACTTGTGCCGAGCATAGCGATACTTGAGCCAAACTGGTATTTGGCCGAGCATGCTTGCTCATCACTATGCAGCATACGGGTAGGCTACCCGACACTGCTAGATTTGAGTGTGTAGTTCCCTTTAAGCCAGTCAGGCCGGTTACCGGCAATCCTTATCACAGCCAGCAGAGGGAGCCCCCAGTTCAGTATAAATAGGCTAGGGCCTAGCTCAGGAAGGGTAGAAGTTTCCAGACTCAGTGCAGAGAGGTTTCCTCCTGAGTCACCATCCGTTTAGCTGAAGCAGCATAAGCAAGCCACAAGCCAAGACACAGAATACCACAGAGGCCGATCAGATAAGCAAGAGGTACTCCATATAACAGAGGAGGTACTAGATAAGGACAGCTTCAAGGGTACGCCAGATAAAGGGCATTAGACCTTGGAGAGAAAGTCACATATGAGTCAGGACCCAGTCAGGAATAGTGTGTAAGCCGCCTGTACTGCATCTCCTGCAATCAACACTCTGTATTATACATTGCTAGGACCGGCCATTCTGTAACTCCCAAGAACCACCTGTATTGCTATAAGAAACCAACCGTCTTTTATGGAACTGTGCTCTTCCTGTGTCCATGTATTATCCTGACTGATATTCAGTAAAAGTTCCAGTTTTTGTTGGCTATCCTGTGCTTGCTTCATTCTTCCACCATACTTTACACGGCGTGTCACCGTTTAACTGACACTGGCGTCACGAACTGTTAAATACCTGCCTGTTCCAGTATTTGCCCCAATTGAAGACGACAGTGGATCCCAGGTTAGTGGTCAATCTGCACTACAAAGCCCAGCACACACTACTGACCCCCTGGGACACTGCAACTAGTTAGCCACAATTCCGCTATTTCGTGAGATCCTGGCAAGCAGGCCAAGAGACAGGACATGCATAGTTTGTGCTGCAGGATCTAACCAAGATAACACCATTCCTGATTTAAAAGTTGCCAGAAAAGCAACTGTGCCAAAAGCAAGAGGGAAAGCAGAACAGGATTGCATTGTTTATCAAGAGAGAGCCTTAGGCTGAGTTCACACGAGCGTGACAGATTAGGTCCGGATGCGTTCAGGGTGCGTTCAGTTAAACTCGCACCATTGCAAGCAAGTTCAGTCAGTTTTGGCTGCAATTGCGTTTAGTTGTTCAGTTTTTTCCGCGGGGTGCAATGCGTTTTGATGCGTTTTTCACGCGCGTGATAAAAAACTGAAGGTTTACAAACAACATCTCCTAGCAACCATCAGTGAAAAACGCATTGCATCCGCACTTGCTTGCAGATGCAATGCGTTATTAACGCAGCCCCATTCACTTCTATGGAGCCAGGGCTGCGTGAAAAACAGCAGAATATAGAACATGCTGCGATTTTAAAGCATTGCAGAAGTGATGCATGAAAAAAAAACGCTCATGTGCACAGCCCCATTGAAATGAATGGGTCAGGATCCAGTGCGGGTGCTATGCGTTTACCTCACGCATTGCACCCGCGTGGAAATCTCGCCCGTGTGAACGCAGCCTTAGGCCCCTTTCACACAAATGCGTGACGTGAACGAATAGCACCTGCACTGAATCCTGACCCATACATTTCAATTGATCTGTGTACATGAGTGTTTTTTTTCAAGCATCAGTTCTGCATTGCCTGAAAAACGCAGCATGTTCTATATTCTGCGTTTTTCACTCAGCCCATAGAAGTGAATGGGGCTTCAATGAAAAACGCATTGCATCTGGAAGCAAGTGTGGATGCAATGCGTTTTTCACTGATGATTGCTAAGAGATGTTGTTTGTAATCTTCAGTTTTTTATCACGCGCGTGAAAAACGCATCAAAACGCATTGCACCCACTCGGAAAAAAACTGAACGCAATTGCAGCCAAAACTGACTGTACTTGCTTGCAAAATGGTGAGACTTTCCCTGAACGCATCCGGAACTAATCCGTCAAACTCGTGTAAAAGGGGCCTTAGAGAGGATCATCCTACTGCCTACCTGTAATGACCCAGAGTGGGCATTACTACCTCCTTGGTATCCCCACTATCTTGGTTGGTGCATCCTGCGTCATTTCTGATATTTAATGTCATCTCCTGCAATGTGTGTATATGAATTTCCTTGCCAATGTTACGTTAACATGTAATGTGCCTTGTTCACCAGCAGGTGGCAGCAACATCGGCAGTGTTAGTTTCCCTGGAGAGAACCTTCTAGTTCCATTCCACTCCTCTTTAGTGAGGGAGGAGTTTAGTTAATCAGTGAGTCAGTCTAGCCTACCCTCCTTAGGAAGAGGTTGTGTTTCGGCTAGCAGAGCACTGCCTGCTCTGCTAGGCCCAGAGGCCCCGCCTCTGAAGTCTATATGGTTGCTTGTCCCTTCCTGGGCTTGCATTGCCTGCATCCATGCTGAAGCCAGAGCCTGAGGTACTCAACGCCAAGACAAAAAGTTCCTAGGATTATAGTAAGAGACAGACTACAGCTAACCTAATTTCCAGCATAAGAGAAGAAGGTTCCTATTAAAGCACTTTGAGAGAGCTCCCACATAGCTGGGCTGAGATTGTTGCAGAAAAGTATTTGCCTGCCTGATTATGCCAATACCTGCTGATGACCAAGATACTGTTTGGAAACTGTTTGGACTACCGTTTATGCCAAGTAAAGCTGTGTTCAATGTTACTACAAGTCTGGACTCCATTTATTCTACTTATTCATCATCCAAGTTCAACTACCCTTTTTGCACTGCTTCGGACTACATCACGTCTGGGATCCAAGGATATCCAGGTAGGAACACCGCGACACATGTATACAACATCTAAAGAGACTGTTGGCAACTCTACACCACTCTGGCAATCCTACCCTGGGTACCAACATTACCATCTACAAAGAGGACTCCATGTCCTCAGTTGCTTAACTGCAACTGGCATCACGTTTACTTTATCTATAAGATGGACATATTTCATAGACACCTCTTAAGGTGCAAGGGATTCCCCAGATGCCCTTCACAGTAGGCCCGTTGCATACCCTCTATACAAACCTTTTGGAAAATGGCTACCATGTGATATAATTGAAAACTGTGCCTACTACTCACATTTGCACTGTGCAACTTCCCTGCCTTGCAACCCACTGCTTCTGAACCTAGCACCAAGGACACCTCAAGACAGGAGACCCCCAAAATCTAGGATGTGCCTTTAGGAAAAGACTTGCTCACTGCATGCGCGGACTCGGGGAGTGCAGGGGTAGCCATCGTGATGGCTACTACCACCTTCATAGCCTCTGCCACCTTTCCCGTCCTTCCTCACTTTGCATCTGCCTGTGTAATAGACTGGTAGAAATAAATGCCTATTTATCACCCATCAGTGCTCGTCCTGTCTGATTATTGGGTAGGGTAAATAGAGCCTTTACAGTTATAAGTTCTACGTGCCCCTTTTCTTTCCAATGTTAGGCCTCTTTCACACGACAGTATGTCCATTTCAGTGTTTTGCGGTCCGTTTTTCACGGATCCGTTGTTCCGTTTTTTGCTTCTGTTGTGGTTCCGTTTCCGTTCCGTTGTTCCGTTCCGTTTTTCCGTATGGCAAATACAGTATACAGTAATTTCATATTAAAAATTGGGCTGGGCATAACATTTTCAATAGATGGTTCCGCAAAAAACGGAACGGATACGGAAGACATACGGATGCATTTCCGTATGCATTCCGTTTTTTTGCGGACCCATAGACTTTAATGGAGCCACGGAACGTGATTTGCGGCCAAATATAGGACATGTTCTATCTTTAAACGGAACGGAAAAACGGAAATACGGAAACGGAATGCACACGGAGTACATTCCGTTTTTTTTGCGGAACCATTGAAATGAATGGTTCCGTATACGGACCGTATACGGACCGCAAAAAACGGCCCGCAAAACGGAAAAAAAAACGGTCGTGTGAAAGAGGCCTTACCCTGGAGTCCTTCCTGTTCTATATATCATTGTAGATTAGGCAGGTACTATTAATACTTACCACCACCATCAACGCAAGCAACTAATTTGAAAAAATCTCAGTCTTTATGTCTATTTCATAGGGTTTTCATGCATTACGTATAAACTTCAATGCCACTTCTTATCTATTTTTCCCATTCTACTTTGCTAAACAGCTACAAAAAAACATCATATTCACAGCTTGGTTTAGTTGATATCACTTCTCCAGCAGAAGCAAAATATATCTCTCTGCTATACTAAATATCAGTTACTGGTAAACTGTCACATACAATATATCACATTCTGAACGGAGTTGAAAGTAAATACCCAGACTAGTTCTAGGATGAAGACCGTCCAGAGCATTGTACTGAGCCCTCAAGGTTTTCTTATTTTTAACTCCTTTAACTCATATTTACTGAGGTGTAGTGAAGGACTTCATTGTGAGCATTTTGATGGGCTTAAAAGGCAACTTTTTTTACTTCTTCTGAAGCAACTCTCTATTACTGCTCAGAAAGGAAAATTATCTATTATTACGTACAATTTTCAGCACAGTTCATTCGTATGTGTTTTTTTTTTTTTTCTCAAAACAAATATGCCATGCATAATGCAGGCTGTGGTCGTCTTTGATATTGATTTCCATTAGGCTGCACTTGTTTAATAAGTGGACCTTTAATGGAACATCTATCATATTGGATGAAAACAAATCTAGCTGTTAGGGTCTGCAAACATTTTACATCTTCCCCTTATGATTCTCTTCAAGTTTCCAAAGGTCACATCAATCTGTGGCAATGTCAACTGTGTTGTCATAGTCTTAGAACGCATTCAGACGGCTGATGTTCATGTCTGAGTACTGTGTGAGTGTACAAAAGACAGCACCTGGACTGAACATTCACCCGCTATAGTCAATGGGTTAATTCACATGTGCAATTTTTCACACAGACCATCGGTCCTTATGGAGAAAAGTGCCATATGCAGCATCCAACTCCTATTTTCCCCAAAGACTCACTCATTCAAGTGAATGTTTTTGTTTTTTTGAGGAAAATGAGCCACACCCGGATGTCATCCACAAGTGATCCATTAAAAAACGTCTCTTTTTCTTTTTTTTTTCTTAAGAATACTTATAGTACAAATAAACATGATAGTTACATATATTCCCAACCTTCACCCCACCCAAGGAGATCAGCTACTTATTTATCATAATATCCTTTATACTTAACCCTTGTTCCCAAATCATATTATTTAACATATTTTCCAAATCACAATTGATGGAATGCTAGGAGATATCTGGAGTTTAAGAATCTGCATCTTGGTACACATGAAGGCTCTCACTATGGATCCAGATATGCACTTTGAAAAACATATTTGCATCACATTGTACACTGCTTGTTTCCATGGTTACAAACACCCTGCAATCCAGCAGTGGTGGCAGTGCTCGTACACTATAGGAAAAAAACACTAGCCTATGTGCGCTTCCACGTTCCAGGCCACAAGAGAGGCTGGCATCTTTTTCTATGATGTGCAAGCACGGCCACCACTGATGGATTGTAGGGTGTTCATAACCATGGAAACAAGCAGAGGATAATGTGATAGAAAAATGAATCAAGCCAGCAAAGAAGGCAATATGGACAATACATTAGTAAGAGACTTGTATTAACTTTCTCTACATGATAAATGCTACTTGCTGAAGTGATACAACCCTTTACTGTGAAGTACAGTGGCAGTATGGATTTCTAGTACCAGGAATAGTTTTTAATCCATTTCGGTTTAAGGTGTACCTGAGTTTTCAAAAAAAGTTTGCATAATGACTATGCTTCTTTGTACAATCAAAACTGTGAAGAAACAGGTATTTTTTGGGGGTTCCCCTAATGTTTCTTTCAGCCATATTATTCCCTGTGTCACCTGCATAGTTAGATGCATTTAACACAGAAGCAGGGGGTGTCTCCCTTGTGTGGAATCTGCCAGCACTGTACTGCAGTGACATCCCTTTCCTTATATCCTACTATGTTTTTTTTTCAGCTCCGGAGCTCGCAGAACATATAAGGATTAATACATCACACTTAGGCCTCATGCACACGACCGTTGTTTGGGTCCGCTTCCAAGCTGCCATTTTGGCAGCTCGTATGCAGACCCATTAATTTCAATGGGGCCGCAAAAGATGCGGACAGCACTCCGTGTGCTGTTCGCATCTGTGGCTCCGTTCCGTGGCCACGCAAAAAAAATATAACATGTCCTATTCTTGTCCCCGCTTTGCGGACAAGAATATGCATTTATATTGCCGCCACTCGTTCTGTTCCGCAAACTGCAGAAGGCAACACGGGCGCCTTCAGTTTTTTGCGGATCCGCGGTTTGCGGACCGCAAAAAATGGCACAGTCGTGTGCATGAGGCCTTACAGACACACGGGAGGCTCCTGTGATCTTCAAAAGCTTTCTAGAACTAGTTTTTTTTTATCAGGCTCTCTGCTAGCTCTGGCACGCTCCATTTCGCCTGTGTTTCTGTTACTAAGGACAGGTTTTGCATGAACACAGGCATTGCATTGCAAATTGGGTGGAAGTGAAACCCCCAGTGGCCATGATATTACATTTTTTTTTTTATTGGATGCAGGCATATTTTTTTAATTAAGTGATTTAGACATTTGCTAGTTACACTATGTCAGAGCTAGCTGAGATCATGAGCCTAATAAAATAACTGCTTCTACACAGCTTCTGAACATCACAGGAGCCTCCTGCTTTTCTGTGTGATTTATCCCTACAAACATAGTAAGAAGTAAGGAAAATGATGCCACAGCAGTACAGTGCTGGCAGATTCCACAGCTTCTCAGTGAAATGGATCTAGCTGTGCAGCTGAAACAGGGAATATTGTGGCTTAAAAAAAAAAAAACTGGGTAGGCGCATTAACTCCTGCTGTCACGGATGGTGTTGCAGAAAGCTGGAACTTATAAATAAACATCTGACTGGCTTGATCCCAATCTAAGGCGCATATGGGTGAGCCCTATAAAACCCCTAGAGCTCTCCCTGACTGCTACTATTCCAATGGAAAGGTCTTTATGGTAGACGATTGCATGCCCATGTAACTAATACTATGTGACACCTGAAAACCCTATAATAGTGAGGGGACACGACCACCGGCTCCCTGCACTTCATACGGACGGAGTCAGGGTCACCTAGAATCAAGCCAGCAAGGAAACACAAATAAAGGAAACAGACTTATCTGAGGAATCAGTGAAGCAGCATCCAGCAGTGAACAACTCATCCAGGAAGAAGTATAAACCGCAAAGTGAAGCAGTATGGGAGGGAATATAAAGGGAGACAATTAGTGTAAATAGGTGACAGCTGGGAGAAGAAAAAGGAGATGACAAAGTGAAACCAAAACAAAGAACTTCATGCAAGAGGTAGAGAAGAACGTCTAACAGACCTTCTCACAGAACTGGCGGTGACACCTGCAGACCCGCTTGCAGTTTAGCCCCATTGAATGGAACTAAATGAGAGCGGACACTAGTTGCAGATTCGAGCAGGGTTTATTCCACACATACCTCTACAAAAAGAGACATGTCCCTACTTGTCAGAGTTGCACCTGTTCAATATGCTTCATGTGAAACCATAAAGCATAGTGTACCACTTAAAGTGACCTCAACCATTAAGCGTTCAGTGCCTCTGGAAAAAAAAAAAGAAAGAAGTTATTGTTCTTACAACAGGCATATGTGACCTTCCAGCGGGCAGGGGCGTAGCGTGGGGGGGGAGGGGGGGGCGGAGGGGCCGTTGCCCCGGGCACCAAATTGCAGGGGGCGCCAGGCATCCGAAATTTCAATGAGGGCTACGGGAGCCTATGGCTCCCGTCCCCTCTGTTATGCCCCATAGGCTTCAGGCCTAGTGGCCTGAAGCCTATAAGGCAGTAGAGCGACACAGGACTCGGTCACGATAACCTCACTGTGACCTCCTGCGTCGGGTCTCGCGAGATGACACGATGACGCGGTGCAGGAAGGCACAGTGAGGCGTTCGTGACCGCCTGCGGCGGGAACAAGCGGGGGTGGAGATAGGTAAGTATTTTTTTTTTATGTTACCTTACCTAATTGCAGAGGCTCTGGGGGCAGTATGGGGGGTGGGAGAGGAGAGGACTGGAGCAGAAAGGCTATCCTATTCAATGGCATTGGCACAGTATTAAGAGGGGGCGATTATATTAGCAAAGAGGGGGGCCAGTACATTAATAACAAAGAGGGGCCATTACATTAATAACAAAGAGGGGGACATTATATTAGCAAAGAGGGGGACATTATATTAGCAAAGAGGGGGGGCCAGTACATTAATAACAAAGAGGGGGACATTATATTAGCAAAGAGGGGGCCAGTACATTATTAATAAAAAGGGGGCCATTATATTAATAATAAAGAGGGGGCCAGTACATTATTATTATTATTAATGTAATGACCCCCTCATCATTATTAATGTAATGACCCCCTCTTTATTATTAATATAATGACCCCCTCTTCATTATTAATGTAATGGCCCCTCTTTATTATTAATGTATTGGCCCCCTCTGTATTATTAATGTAATGGCCCCTCTTTATTATTAATGTAATGACCCCCTCTTTATTATTAATGTAATGGCCCCCTCTTTATTATTAATGTAATGACCCCTCTTTTTTATTAATGTAATGGCCCCTCTTTATTATTAATGTAATGGCCCCCTCTTCATTATTAATGTAATGACACCCTCTTTATTATTAATATAATGACCCCCTCTTTGTTATGAATGTAATGACCCCCTCTTTGTTATTAATGTAATGGCCCCCTCTTTATTATTAATGTAATGGCCCCTCTTTATTATTAATATAATGGCCCCCTCTTTATTATTAATGTAATGGCCCCCTCTTTATTATTAATGTAATGACACCCTCTTTATTATTAATATAATGACCCCCTCTTTGTTATGAATGTAATGACCCCCTCTTTGTTATTAATGTAATGGCCCCCTCTTTATTATTAATGTATTGGCCCCCTCTTTATTATTAATGTAATGACCCCCTCTTTGTTATGAATGTAATGACCCCCTCTTTATTATTAATGTAATGGCCCCTCTTTATTATTAATGTAATGACCCCCTCTTTGCTAATATAATGGCCCCCTCTTTGTTATTAAAGAGGGGGCCAGTACATTAATAATAAAGAGGGGGCCATTATAATATACAGGGGGAATGAAAGCTATCTGTCTGGCTCTAGCTCAGTATTGGGGGGCAGCAGGATGACAGTGTTGAGACACCAGGAAGGAGAGCATGATAGTAAAGTGAGGAACCAAAATTTTTTCTCGGTGAAACTCTGCAGAGACGAGAAGCGGCTGAAAGAAGTTATCATGGTGGTCTTATCTCTGAATGAAGAGTCTACATCACAGGAGACGTCACTGGATGTAACAGGTATGGTGCGGTATTCTACTGTAATAATAATGTCCATCCACATATCTGTTTCATGGTAGGGTTGGGGGAGAAGATTGAGAATATGGCCCACCCTGCCGCATCCTGGCCCCAGACTTCAGGTCACACTGTACGTGTTCTGAATTCTGGGGCCTCACACCCATCTACTACATTATCTGTACTCAGAGAGTTATCACTGTGTTATCTGTGGTGTTACATAGGACTGCAGGTGACATCTACTACATTATCTGTACTCAGAGAGTTATCTCTGTGTTATCTGAGGTGTTACATAGGACTGCTAGTGATCTACTACAGTATCTGTTAAAAGTGGTGTGCCTGGGGTAGGCGCGGGGGGGGGGGGCGCAATTTTTGGCTTGCCCCGGGTGCTGGCAACCCACGCTACGCCACTGCCAGCGGGCATGCCACCCCAAGAAGCTTGGGGTCATGCACTACTGTTACATGACATAGAAGACATTTGTTTTCAATTCAAGCTCAAGCCTAAGGGCTCATGCACACGACCGTAAGGCTTTTTCAGTGTTTTGCAGTCCGTTTTTTACATATCCCTTGTTCTGTTTTTTGTTTCTGTTGTGTTTCCTTTCCGTTTTTCTGTTCCGTTTTTCTGTATGCCATATACAGTATACAGTAATTACATAGAAAAAATTGGGCTGGGCATAACATTTTCAATAGATGGTTCTGCAAAAATGGAACAGATACGGAAGACATACGGATGCATTTCCGTATGTGTTCTGTTTTTTTGGGGGACTATCGACTTGGATGGAGCCAAGCACCGTGATTTGCGGACAAGAATAGGACATGTTCTATCTTTTCACGGTACGGAAATACGGAAATGCTGAAATGGAATGCACACGGAGACACTTCAGTTTTTTTTTTGCTGAACCATTGAAATGAATGCTACAGAATATGTAACGCATGCTGAACTGAAAAAACGGCCAGTATACTGAACGCAAAATACTGTCGTGTGCATGAGCCCTAAGAATGTTAGGAATAAATGTAATGGATTGGAGCAGAGAGTTCCATATAAATAGGTGTCACACAAGAGAAGTTCTACAGGTGGGAGTGAGAGTAAAAAGGATCTGACCCAGATCACTTTTTTACCAGCTGTGAAGTTTAGGAGAGATATGAGAGGTGTTTTTTTAGGAGAAGGTGACAAGATGCGGCAATGGAATGAATGTGGCACAACCTTTTCTTTTCTCTTGGATTAACTGGGTACAGATCGTCATGTTTCCTGCTCCATAATCACTTCATTGTATTGAATCGTTCGGTTTGTTGTTGTTACTATTGCTATCACTATATAATTACTTTATGTTTCTTTTATAATAATGATATATTGGGTTCTGCTGACAGCAGTACATCTGAGGAGCTGCACTCGCTTTTACTGCTTGCATCTGCACAGACAACAAAAGACGGAATTTATGGTTGTTTGACCAAGATGGTGATTTAAGCGTCAGCTATAGAAATAGCATGTTTTCTCTACAGCTAAATTGTTTTCTGAAGTGTATTTCAGGCTTCAGCATTTATATTAAAATTCTGGTAAAACTGCTGACAGAAGAACAGAACATTCTCTAATTTTATCCGGAAAGTTCTGTGTTGCGTCTTGTTAATACCTAAAAATAACTTGTAAAAGTTTACTGTCAAACAGAGCAGCAAACCAATGAATCAAATGCTACCTTCCTAGGAAAGCTGAAAAAGTGGTAGGGAAAAAAATAATTCTCAATGGAAATTCTCAATGGAAAAGAACTGTACAAGAAAGATGGTTTGCTTCTTTCTCTCAAGGGAACAAATGTCCTCAGTGAACGGTTAAAAGTATTTGCTAAGGAGCATTTAATTAGGAAAGGCTAGTTTAAATGTAGACTTAGGCCTCTTTCACACGAGCGTGTCCAGATAAGGTCTGGATGCATCCCGGTGCATTGCGGCAAACCCGCGCGAGTAGGTACGCAATTGCAGTCAGTTTTGACTGTGGTTCCGTTGTTCAGTTTTTATTGCGTGGGTGCAATGTGTTTTGCACGCTTGTGATAAAAAAACTGACTGTGGTACCCAGACCCGAACTTCTTCACAGAAGTTCCGGTTTGGGTTTAAGGTTGTGTAGATTGTATTATTTTCCCTTATAACATGGTTATAAGGGAAAATAATAGCATTCTGGATAAAGAATGCATAGTAAAATAGGGCTGGAGGGGTTAAAAAATAAATAAATTTAACTCACCTTAATCCACTTGTTCGCGCAGCCGGCATCTCTTCTGTCTTCTTCTGTGAGGAAAATGACCTTTGATGACGTCACTACGCTTATCACATGGTCATTCACATGATCCATCACCATGGTGATGGATCATGTGACGGACCATGTGATGAACGTAGTAACGTCATCAAAGGTCCTATTCCTCACAGAAGAAGACAGAAGAGATGCCGGCTGCGTGAACAAGTGGATTAAGGTGAGTTAAATATTTATTTATTTTTTACCCCTCCAGCCCTATTGTACTATGCATTCTGTATTCAGAATGCTATTATTTTCCCTTATAACCATGTTATAAGGGAAAATAATAAAGATCGGGTCCCCATCACGATCGTCTCCTAGCAACCGTGTGTGAAAACCGCATCCGCACTTGCTTGCGGATGCTTGCGATTTTCACGCAGCCCCATTCACTTCTATGAAAAATGCACAAAATAGAGCATGCTGCGATTTTCACGCAACGCACAAGTGATGCATGAAAATCACCGCTCATGTGCACAGCCCCATAGAAATGAATGGGTCCGGATTCAGTGCGGGTGCAATGCATTCAACTCACGATTGCACCCATGCGGAAAACTCGCCCGGGTGAAAGGGGCCTTAAAGGTAGGCATGTCATAGAGCAGCAGGAAATGCTAGCAGAATGCTTGGGTGTATAGGGAGAGGCATTACCAGTGGAAAGAGGGAGGTGCTCATGCCGCTCTACAGAGCACTAGTGAGACCTCATCTGGAGTATTGTGCGCAGTACTGGAGACCATATCTCCAGAAGGATATTGATACTTTGGAGAGAGTTCAGAGAAGAGCTACTAAACTAGTACATGGATTGCAGGATAAAACTTACCAGGAAAGATTAAAGGACCTTAACATGTATAGCTTGGAAGAAAGACGAGACAGAGGGGATATGATAGAAACTTAAATACATAAAGGGAATCAACAAGGTAAAAGAGGAGAAAATATTTAAAAGAAGAAAAACTGCTACAAGAGGACATAGTTTAAATTAGTATTCAGTATATTGGGCAGACTAGATGGGCCAAATGGTTTATATCTGCCAACACACATTCTATAAGAGGTTACCCAGGTTTGAAAATTCTAAGTGGTTTAATCAAAGTACACAAAGCATTTGGACTTCATGAGCACACTTTTTGAACGTTGTTTTGTGTCCGATTCCATTTTTCAAAAAATTTGTTTTGTGTCAGAAAACAACTGAAATATGCTCCAATTGGCCTGAAAATTTGTGTTGATCACGAATATTTGAATTTCGAATTTTTATCACGAATATAGGTACTTCAAAAATTTGCTAATATTTCGAATATAGTGATATATATTTGTCATTTCGAATATTTGATTTTATTTTTTTAATCAGTACACATGACCCCTCCCTGCTTCTAGCTTGTGGGCCAATGAGAAGGCTGCAGTATATCTGAAAAGGAAAAAATGGAAGGCTCAACACCTAGACGGATACATAACGGTGGGTGCACTGTTCACTGGGTCACCTACCCAGTAAAGTGAGTCGTACAAAGGGAAAAGAAAATGAACTGGCACAACCACCTCCTGGAGTGTATACCAACAGTTTAATTAAGTCAGAAATAATAAAATCAATAATAAAATCAATAAAATATGTGTTAAATCTGGTATATGTGATAAAATGGCAACAATAATACACAGCAAAATACACAGCAAAATAAATGACCAGCAAATTATAATGGCAGCATACACAATGAATGTCCAATATACTTCAATCCATATATATGGATGAGGATGAATACGCGGCCTGGTTGACTGAGTGATAAGTCACACTTTAAAAGAATCCCACTTGTGTGTATCGTTATAACATAGCGGTCCTCATCAAATAGAAAGCCCAATAAAATCACATAAAAGTTCTTACCGCTTCCTACTCTCTGGCGTGTTTAGTGAAAAATCACGGCAGGAACTGCCTACTCACATGTATGTTCAAACACGATCCAGGAGGTGCGGGATGTCAGTGATTTGCAGTGATGCCAAAATCACGTGGTCGGAAGCGTTCCACTGCATAGTTTAATGGGCGTATCTTTGCGTGTCAGGTGATCCTGATGTCCAGGTCAGGTGTCTGGTTAGATGATCCGCAGGTCCTATACGGTATAGGCAACTATGTGATTTCACAGGTCCTATGCGATATAGCTGGCAATAGATTTTCGGCAATAGATTTTCTTCCTTCTTTAAGTTCTTCCTTTGTGCGCACAATATACTTTTTGGTCCGGATCAGTTATGAAGGATGAAGACGCCGCAGTTAGCTGGATGACTAGACGCGTTTCGAGGCTGCTTGCCTCTTCCTCAGTAGCTCCAGAACTGCGGTCCTCTAGTCATTTACATAGAGCGTCTTTAATTAAGCAATAAGACGTCACAGAGCACGTCGAGATGGTGCCGTGCACAGCATGCGTGATCCGCGGCCCAGTGGAACGCAGGTGACCCGCAAATACCAGTAGATGGATCCAAAACAGGGAAACAGCGGAATATGCTGCAAATCACATAAGCTATATGGCAAATGCCGGTCAGGGGAAGGAGAAAGGCTATCTGTACATCGGAAACATCCATATTGGGCCTTGGACATCAACATATATCGCGATATCCACAAACAGGCTATAGATATGCCTACATGTACAAATAAAATGCAATACATCCATATGTGAATGTGGATGGAACCATATTGCCAGTCCACAAATGGCTTGGCAATATGGTACATGATCCGAGGTAATAAAAATACCCAGATTGAAGGAGGTTACTAAGAAACAAAAAATAAAATCAAAAACAGTGAAAAGGTTTTATGAAACCAAAGCACCATATGAAAAATATGAAGAAGAGGTGCTGTAGTGATACATACATAGTAAGGCTACTTTCACACTTGCGTTCAGAGCGGATCTGTCTGAGACGGATCCGCTCATATAATGCAGACGGTGGCTCCGTTCAGAACGGATCCGTCTGCATTATATTGTATAAAAAATTTTAAGCGTGAAAGTAGCCTGAGCGGATCCGTCCAGACTTTTACATTGAAAGTCAATGGTGGACGGATCCGTTTGAAGATTGAGCCATAGTGGGTCATTTTCAAACGGATCCGTCCCCATTGACTTACATTGTAAGTCTGGACGGAGCCGCACGCCTCCATACGGCCAGGCGGACACCCGAACGCTGCAAGCAGCGTTCAGGTGTCCGCCTGCTGAGCGGAGCGGAGGTTGAACGTCGCCAGACTGATGCAGTCTGAGCGGATCCGCGTCCACTCAGAATGCATTAGGGCTGGACGGAAGCGTTCGGGTCCGCTTGTGAGCCCCTTCAAACGGAGCTCACAAGCGGACAGCCGAACGCTAGTGTGAAAGTAGCCTCAGTTACTGATCGATATAGATCTAAAATATTAGATAGATCATATATTCATAATTTACATCAAGCGTATTATATAAACATCAGGTGGGTGTCAATAAGATTGTGATTAACAGTACAAGATAGTCTGAGATTAAACATTGCTCCCAACAAAATAGTGAGTAAAACTTACTGGTGCTCTTAGTGGCAATATGACCAATGCACCACACAGGTGGTTGCAGTAGCGATGGCGCCGTAACTACATCAAGGGTTACACATCTCCCTCATAAATATCTAGGACCACAACAGTGTAGGGCGAGAGTGACGAGGGCGACCCCACGTGCGACAATGGCCGCCAATGGGGTCAACCGACACACTCCCGACCCACCACACATAAGAGAACCAAAAAAATGGTCCGTTTAGGCATCATCCCCAGCAATAAAAGGCATCATGAACTAAAAATACAAAAGCTGTCCCTAACCAAATGGGCAAGAGTAACCCCAATGATGATATGGGGAATATATACACACAATATGTATAAATATATCAGGGGTCAGTACAGAGATCTATCCCATCAGCTATTTATCCCCAGGACTGTGACTGTGACTGTGACGAGGGGACATCCTCTGCGTCTGGAGGAAAGAAGGTTTGTACACAAACATAGAAGAGGATTCTTTACGGTAAGAGCAGTGAGACTATGGAACTCTCTGCCTGAGGAGGTGGTGATGGTGAGTACAATAAAGGAATTCAAGAGGGGCCTGGATGTATTTCTGGAGTATAATAATATTACAGGCTATAGCTACTAGAGAGGGGTCGTTGATCCAGGGAGTTATTCTGATTGCCCGATTGGAGTCGGGAAGACATTTTTTATTCCCCTAAAGTGGAGAAAATTGGCTTCTACCTCACAGGGTTTTTTATTTTGCCTTCCTCTGGATCAACTTGCAGGATAACAGACCGAACTGGATGGACAAATGTCTTTTTTCGGCCTTATGTACTATGTTACTATGTTACAATACATATAGTTATCCATATGATGTATATTCTCGCATGTATGTATTATTAGATGTTCGTTTCAGGTCATCTCCTTCGTCCCGACTATATCTTCCCCTAGTTGGTTACTGGATCCATCACCACCATATCCCAGAAGTACAAGGATTATTAATCTCAAGAAAGAAAGAAAGAACAAAATATTATAATAGAAAATACAAAAATACTCAATATAAAAGAGAAGAACTATACCCTGCAAATAAAATTTGCGCAATACTTAAAGAAAGGAGGAGAAGCTATTAGACTCATTCAGGCCATACGGGGTTACAGTATCCAGGGTGACTATCCATCTAGTTTCTCTACGAAGTAAGGCTACTTTGATGTTACCGCCCCTAGATCCTAGATGGACTCTATCAATGCCTCTCACTGTCAATCCCCGTGGGTCAGACCCATGGAATCTACGGAAATGTTGTGGAACAGCTTGCAATGTTTCCCAATACCTCTCAGGTATCTCTGCAGCTGCACGGATCTTACCAATGTGTTCTAATACCCGGACCTTGAGGGCCCTCGTTGTCATGCCAATGTAAAAAAGATTACATGGGCATGTAACCAGGTATACCACTGCCTCTGTGTTGCAGTTGATATTATGTACAATCTTAAAATTCTTTTTACCAGAAGAATCACAGAAGGCAGTGGAGCAGACCATGTATTTACATGCAGCACATGATCCACAAGAAGATGATCCCCATCTGGGGCCCTTGCTGCCAAACAAGCCTCCTACTTGATTGAGGATGTAGTGACTCTTGGTCAGGATATCCCGCAGATTGCGTGACCTCCTCCATGTAATCTGGGGGTATGCGGGAAGACATACTGCCAGATTCCCATCTGTTTGTAGGACCATCTCGACGTGCTCTGTGACGTCTGGGAGATGGCTCCGTGGATCATGATGTTCCCGCGCCCGCCGGAGTGGACTGCAGGTGTTCTTAACCCAGGTAAATCCCTCCCACCTCCACTTAGACTATATACACCCTGCTTACACACCACTTAGTACCTCCTGACGAAGCCGCTGAGGTGAAACGCGCGTCGAGTTCTTGCACTCAGGGTCCAGCATCCTCTTGCATTCACCATGTCTTTTACACATCCATATTGGGCCTTTGATATTTTTGATTTACCATCGCTATGCTTTGGGATCTGGGTACCGATTTGACTTGAGATATTCTGTTGTATTATACCCGTCAGTCTTGGTTGCCCATGACCCCTGGACGCTATGGGATAGCTCACGGACACCCAGCTATTATCCCTGCACTAATACCATACAGCCCAATTGTGGTGATTATTATTGTTATGCAGACTTGGTTGTCCCCAAGCTATAGCTCCCTTTCTAAGGGCTCTTTCACACTTGCGTTCTTGTCTTCCGGCATAGAGTTCCGTCGTCGGGGCTCTTTGCCGGAAGAATCCTGATCAGGATTATCCCAATGCATTCTGAATGGAGTGAAATCCGTTCAGGATGCAACAGGATTTCTTCAGTTCCGGAACGGAACGTTTTTTGGCCGGAGAAAATACCATAGCATGCTGCGCTTTTTGCTCCGGCCAAAAATCCTGAAGACTTGACGCAAGGCCGGATCCGGAATTAATGCCCATTGAAAGGCATTGATCCGGATCCGGCCTTAAGCTAAACGTCGTTTCGGTGCATTGCCGGATCCGACGTTTAGCTTTTTTAGAGTGGTTACCATGGCTGCCGGGACGCTAAAGTCCTGGCAGCCATGGTAAGGTGTAGCGGGGAGCGAGGGAGCAGCATACTTACCGTCCGTGCGGCTCCCGGGGCGCTCCAGAGTGACGTCAGGGCGCCCCACGCACATGGATGACGTGATCGCATGGCACGTCATCCATGCACATGGGGCGCTCTGACGTCATTCTGGAGCTCCCCGGGAGCCGCGCGGACTGTAAGTATACCGCTCCCCGCTCCTACTATGGCAACCAGGACGTTAATAGCGTCCTGGCTGTCATAGTAACACTGGAAGCATTTTGAAGACGGATCCGTCTTTAAATGCTTTCAGTACACTTGCGTTTTTCTGGATCCGGCATGTAATTCCGGCAAGTGGAGTACACGCCGGATCCGGACAACGCAAGTGTGAAAGAGGCCTTACCTGTCTAACCATCTAGTGCTTATCTGACACATGGGCATATATGTGCATGCAATGGTGGATAATGGCCCTTTGCTTCTCTGTGTACTGTATACCATCCTGTCTTTTCACCATATTTTATATTTATAATAAACTGATATTTTGATATATTACTTCCACTTGCTTGTTTAATTCTATATTGGATGCCGTAGAGGTGGAAAAAAAATTCTGTCTAGGTTGACGGAGAGGTTTTTTGTAGGTTGATTAGTATTCTATATATTCTTAGGTAATACCTCATATATGGATTTTCGATCACGTGACAAAGATTGGGTGTCACAGTTGGGAACAGTTTTTGGTGAAAACACGGCACAGGATACAGAGAAATGTGATAGCAAGGAGTTAAAACATAAGATCAGAGAGGCACTTAGAAAACGTACGACGTTGTGGTGGAACAAGGCCGCATTAGAGAATTATCTTAATAGGAATATTGTGCCCCGGGGACTTCGGGTCCAGATATTTCCAACCTTGGAGGGCGATAATCCCACGCTCATGAGCAAATGGGAGGAGATCTTATGAAGTGTTCACAGACCCTAATTGAATTGCTAATTGGAGTGGACCGTAGATCATTGGAGACCGTGGAGAAGGACATTGACAGCCACAAGGAAAGCATTCAGCAACTCCTGACCAAGGAGGAACTGGATGGCTTCGACAAAAGTTTGGAAGAAGATCTAGTTAAGTGGGAGAGAGAAATACAGTCTATGAAAACCAAGAAATTTCATAGGGATCTGGGGGATTACCAGCAAAACAAAGTGTTTAGGTGGCAGAGAACCAATACTAGGTCAGAACCACGTTCACGATCTCAATCACTAGCATCCTCCATATCCGAAGAGGAATGTGGCGTATCATTTTTAGACGGGCGCTCGGCCACCGGACACGGTCCAGACCCCGAAAGGACAGGCTACAACCTGCGTACTCCAGCACAAAAGAGAAAATATTGGAACGGGAATGGCCGAGGGAAGAAAGTAAAGAATTAAAGGTAATCAATCTCTCTGATATTCAGCTTACTCCATTGCAGCAGCAGGTTCTACAGAGGGGCCTATCATTTTCCTTGGTTGGCAAATTTGACTACTTTGAAGTGGTCAAAGATTTGGAATTATTTGCCCGGAAGCTGCTCTTCAAAATATATTTTTGTCGTGGCCATGAGACCACTGTTCTCATGTCACCAGCCGAGAGGCAAGCGATTAGGGACTTGGAATCCCTCCTAGAAGACCAGGTGGAGGCCAGGACGAGCAAAATTCCCATACATCTGCACCGGTGCTCATGTACGTTCCCCCCTAAAACTCTATGCCCCGCGGTGGATGTCTTTGTCAAACTGGTCAAACGAGATTTAAATACTGGGCACCCATATATTAGGGGAGACAATTTGACCCATTTGCAAAGACAGGCACTGCGCAAACTACAGGAATTTAAAGATGTAGTGAATAAACCAGCTGATAAGGGGGGTAATGTCGTGATATGGCCGGTGCAGATGTATGAGAAGGAGGCATTTCGGCAACTCAATAACAAACAATGTTATAGGAGAATCGATAGGGACCCCACCTCTCTTTATAAAAGAGAGTTGGATGACATCTTGATGGATGCCTGTGATCAGGGCATCATCACCCCTAAAATGATGGACGGCAAAAGGTGCACAAAAGTCAAACCCATCCCCCCGGACGTCCCATTGTTTCGGGGATTGGAGGTTTGTGTGCCAATGTGGGGAGATTCATTGATTTCTTTCTCCAAAAGAGTGTGGAGATTCTCACCTCTTTCGTGAAAGATACTACAGACATGTTGAGATGGCTGAATGGGATCCACGTTGATCAAGACGTGGTCCTTGTCACGTGTGATATAGAATCATTATACATGTCTATATACCACGACCAGGGAGTGCGGGCATCTAGATCCTTTCTATCCATGACTGACTATGACAACAATATGGTCGAGTTCATGGCGCTATTAGAATTTATGCTGACGCATAATTATTTTCTTTTCAAAGACCGCCTCTTCCTACAGCTCCAGGGGACAGCAATGGGGGCGTCTTGTGCGCCCTCACATGCTAATTTGTTCCTGGGGCTGTGGGAAAGAGAGATTGTTCATAATACTCCTGGATACGATGCCGCACTCCTATGGTCGAGGTAAATAGATGACGTGTTTTTCCTATGCAGGACACGGTTCCTGCCTTGGAGGACTTTCTGGCTTGTCTGAATACTAATAAACGTAACATCAAACTTACTTGGAAGTATAGTCTTACGAATGTTGAGTTTTTGGACATCATGGTCACGAAGGGTCCTGATGGATATTTGTCTACTAACCTTTTTAGGAAGTCCACGGCTGTCAATTCCTTTCTCCACGCCTCCTCTGCACATCATCCGAAAACCATACAGGCAATACCTACAGGGCAATTTTTAAGAACTCGTAGGATCTGCTCCAATGACGAGCACTTCGAACAGCAGGCATCTGCTTTAACACAGCGATTCCTTGAAAGAGGATACCAACCTAATACGATCCAGCAAGGCTATGAGAGAGCTAAAAAACAACAAGAGATTCCTTGCTGGTAAGTAGAATCAAAACTAAGGCAAATAGGGACTCAAGGGTGAGATTTATTACCCCATTTAACAACAAGTGGCGGTTTATCCAGAACATTTTACGCAGGCACTGGCCGGTCCTACAAACAGATGGGAATCTGGCAGTATGTCTTCCCGCATACCCCCAGATTACATGGAGGAGGTCACACAATCTGCGGGATATCCTGACCAAGAGTCACTACGTCCCCAATCAAGTAGGAGGCATGTTTGGCAGCAAGGGCCCCAGATGGGGATCATCTTCTTGTGGATCATGTGCTGCATGTAAATACATGGTCTGCTCCACTGCCTTCTGTGATTCTTCTGGTAAAAAGAATTTTAAGATTGTACATAATATCAACTGCAACACAGAGGCAGTGGTATACCTGGTTACATGCCCATGTAATCTTTTTTACATTGGCATGACAACGAGGGCCCTCAAGGTCCGGGTATTAGAACACATTGGTAAGATCCGTGCAGCTGCAGAGATACCTGAGAGGGATTGGGAAACATTGCAAGCTGTTCCACAACATTTCCGTAGATTCCATGGGTCTGACCCACGGGGATTGACAGTGAGAGGCATTGATAGAGTCCATCTAGGATCTAGGGGCGGTAACATCAAAGTAGCCTTACTTCGTAGAGAAACTAGATGGATAGTCACCCTGGATACTGTAACCCTGTATGGCCTGAATGAGTCTAATAGCTTCTCCTCCTTTCTTTAAGTATTGCGCGAATTTTATTTGCAGGGTATAGTTCTTCTCTTTTTATATTGAGTATTTTTGCATTTTCTACTATAATATTTTGTTCTTTCTTTCTTTCTTGAGATTAATCATCCTTGTACTTCTGGGATATGGTGGTGATGGATCCAGTAACCAACTAGGGGAAGATATGATCGGGACGAAGGAGACGACCTGAAACGAACATCTAATAATACATACATGCGAGAATATACATCATATGGATAACTAGATGTATTGTGTGTATATATTCCCCATATCATCATTGGGGTTACTCTTGCCCATATGGTTAGGGACAGCTTTTGTATTTTTAGTTCATGATGCCTTTTATTGCTGGGGATGATGCCTATATGGACATTTTTTTGGTTCTCTTATGTGTGGTGGGTCGGGAGTGTCTCGGTCGACCCCATTGGCGGCCATTGCCGCCCGTGCTGTCGCCCTCATCACTCTCGCCCTACACTGTTGTGGTCCTAGATATTTATGAGGGAGATGTGTAACCCTTGATGTAGTTACGGCGCCATGGCTACTGCAACCACTTATGTGGTGCATTGGTCATGTTGCCACTAAAAGCACCAGTAAGTTTTACTCACTATGTAGTTGGGAGTAATTTTTAATCTCAGACTATTTTGTACCGTTAATCACAATCTTATTGACACCCACCTGATGTTTATATGATACGCTTAATGTAAATTATGAATATATGATCTATCTAATATTTTAGATCTATATCGATCACGTACTTACTATGTATGTATCACTACAGCACCTCTTCTTCATATTTTTCATATGGTGCTTTGGTTTCATAAAACCTTTTCACTGTTTTTAATTTTATTTTTTGTTTCTTAGTAACCTCCTTCAATCTGGGTATTTTTATTACCTCGGATCATGTACCATATTGCCATGCCATTTGTGGACTGGCAATATGGTTCCATCCACATTCACATATGGATGTATTGTATTTTATTTGTACATGTAGGCATATCTATAGCCTGTTTGTGGATATCGCAATATATGTGGATGTCCGAGGCCCAATATGGATGTTTCCAATGTACAGATAGCCTTTCTCCTTCCCCTGACCGGCATTTGCCATATAGCTTATGTGATTTGCAGCATATTCCGCTGTTTCCCTGTTTTGGATCCATCTACTGGTATTTGCGGGTCACCTGCGTTCCACTGGGCCGCGGATCATGCATGCGCTGCATGGCGCCATCTCAACGTGCTCTGTGACGTCTGTAAGCGCCGCGCATGCGCGGCGCGCGGACATAGACGCGCTGAGAGATGATTCCGTGGATCATGATGTTCCCGCGCCCGCCAGAGTGGACCGCAAGTGTTCTTAACCCAGGTAAATCCCTCCCACCTCCACTTAGACTATATATACCCTGCCGTACCTCCTGACGAAGCCGCTGAGGTGAAACGTGCGTCGAGGTCTTGCGCTCAGGGTCCAGCATTCTCTTGCATTCACCATGTCTTCAGGTACGTCCTGTGTTTAGTATAGCCCCTCACCTATATGGTGCTTTTACACATCCATATTGGGCCCTTGATATTTTTGATTTACCATTGCTATACTTTGGGATCTGGGTACCGATTTGACTTGAGATATTCTGTTGTATTATACCCGTCAGTCTTGGTTGCCCATGACCCCTGGACGCTACGGGATAGCTCACGGACACCCAGCTATTATCCCTCTGCACTAATACCATACAGCCCAATTGTGGTGATTATTATTGTTATGCAGACTTGGTTGTCCCCGAGCTATAGCTCCCTTTCTTACCTGTCTAACCATCTAGTGCTTATCTGACACATGGGTATATATGTGCATGCAATGGTGGATAATGGCCCTTTGCTTCTCTGTATACTGTATATCATCCTGTCTTTTCCCCATATTTTATATTTATAATAAATTGATATTTTGATATATTACTTCCACTTGTTTGTTTAAAGAAGATTATAGCACTATATTAGCTAAATTGCTCTATATTGTTTTTTTTTTTTGAATATTCACTATATTGCTATAACTTAGTTTTTTCGAATATTCGTAATATTAAAAAACAAGAATATATAGCAATATAGCGAATATTCGAAAAAAACAAACATAGAGCAATTTAGCTAATACAGTGCTATAATCTTCTTTGTCTAATAGTTGTAATTTTTTTCTTATCTGAAGTTCAGACAACTATAAAAAAAAAGATTATAGCACTATATTAGCTAAATTGCTCTATATTCGTTTTTTTCGAATATTCACTATATTGCTATATATTCTTGTTTTAGACTATTACGAATATTCGAAAAAACAAAGTTATAGCAATATAGCGAATTTTCGAAAAAAAAAAAAACGAATCTAGAGCAATTTAGCTAATATAGTGCTATAATCTTCTTTGTTTAATAGTTGTAAGTTGAAAAATTTGCTATAAGAATTCGCATTACAAATAATTTGCATATTACACGATCATTACGTTGCTGATTTTTCGAGTAAAAAAATCGTAGAATATAACGAATATTCACGAAATATTGCGAATTCGAATATGACCCCTTCCGCTTATCACTACTGAAAATATGAAGTCAGCAGGGCGTTGGTGACTTTTGTGTACTATGCATCTCTAACCTTGCACTGTAACTGCACATGGTCTGCCACTTTATTGCTGAGTTGCTGAGGTTCCTAAACACTTTACACAGTTGATTGTGGAATATTCATATCGTTCCCAGGGCCATCACCAGGACAGTGTTTTGCTTTGTTTGGGGATCCAAGATGGACAGAGTGAAGCGAGCCATCATGTACAAAGAGCCCCTTAAGGGCGGACAGGGCATTCTGGACCTGACCACTTTACTGCGGATCGCCTTTGTTTGTGACAACGTTCGTCGGACTCTGAGAACAGCTAACGGCTCTACGAGCAAGTCTATGTCTCGCTTTTTCCTCCTGCCCCTCTGGAGGGGTCTGGACTGGGACAATTGAGACAGCTCCATCCCTTACAACTGGCACGCTCCCTGGTATTACAGAGATGTCATCAAGTTTGTG
Source organism: Bufo gargarizans (assembly GCF_014858855.1). Lineage (NCBI taxonomy): Eukaryota > Metazoa > Chordata > Amphibia > Anura > Bufonidae > Bufo > Bufo gargarizans. The sequence goes on along the minus strand of NC_058085.1, from coordinate 274,983,909 downwards.
AGGGAACACCAACTGGAGGGCCTCAAGCCCGACTTGTGGAAACCAAAGACTATTCACAAGCTCATCAGAGCAAAGGATGCGGTGCAGTCAATTCCAGGGATCTACGACACCGTAGAGAGAGTTTGAACTAATGTGTCGTCAGACAGGTTAACCAACGGGCACAAGGACTTGCCATAAATGGCCATTCAGGGAGGACTGCCAATTTGGTCATTCATGCTCGCCTGCAACCTGTGCAAAACCCGGTACTGCTCCAGGTGTCCTTTCATGGAGGAAACATTGTACCACCTGTTTTGGGATGCCCTGGAAAATGAACTCAAAGACTCTGTGTCCAGGAACAGCCTGCCATACACTTCGGTGCTGTATGGACTATTTCCTGGGATTCATACTGTTGAGGCCATCAAGGAGGCCTGGCGCCTTATGAACTGTTTTAAGGACGCTATATGGCTAGCCAAAAACCGGCTCATTCTCAGGAGGGAGAACATGTTCGTACTGGACTTCTACAGATTTATACATAGTCTGCTGCGGGATTACAACATCTTGGATGTCAACGACAAAGAAGAGGACTAAACCCCTCTCCTTCCCCCTCCCCCCATTTCGGTCTTCTCAGTCACTGTTTAAATGCTTTGTTGGAAGGTTCTGTGATTGAATAGATATGCTAGTGTAGCATGCATTGTGATGTATAGTGTAGGTTAGCCTGTGCTTTACATAACAATGCCATGCTCGCAAAGAAGACTGTAAGTAATTTATTAGGTGCTGCCTCGTGGCCTGTGCTGCGTCACAGTACTAAAGTATGTACAGTATGTATAATGATTGATTTTAATAAAGGTGTATTCAATCAAAAAATAATAATATAGCTCTGCATTCCCCTCCTCTCATTGGTTGCTTGGTGTACACAGAGGTAACTAGGAGCAACACACTATATGTGCAGGGTCTGCTCTCCTGAATGTCACCTTGGCGTGGGTAGGCGAGCACAGATGTGTTTTGATCAAAATATATTGGTTGAGAGTCTCGGATTTTATCATATCAAAATGAGGGCTTAGTCCATATATAATGTTTGCATCTATTGTGTTCGTGCATTGTTCTTAGCGTTCAGGGCTGAAACTGGATATAAGCAGTTCTTTATTCCGTGACTACATATGAGTGGAGCATTGGAGCAGTTCCTTATCATGCTGCATCGTGCAGCGCAAGGCTGTGTTTGTTTTGTGCCGGTGACGTACTGGGCTTCGCATCACTATGCTAAGCAGAGACTTCCACCTAGCAGTGAGCCTGATGACATCACCGGAACACATGGGCGGTCTATAGCGCTGCCATAGGCTGTTTTGGAGGTGAGTACTATTAAAAGTGGCCTATTACCCGCTTCCGAAACAGCCTCTGAAAGCGCTATAAACCACCCATCTGTACCAGTGACATCACCAGGATCACTGCTAGGCAGAAGTCACCGCTTAGCATAGTGATGTGAAACCTAGCATGTCACCGGCACAAAACAAACACAGCCTTGCGATGCAGTGTGACAAGGGGGAGCATTGGGGTAAGAAAATGCTCCAAAGCTCCAATCATATGTAGTCAAGGAATAAAGAACAGCTTATATCAAGGTTCAGCCCTTTAAGGGATTCATACTTGTGTCCATATCGTGTGACTGAATAAGTTAAAAGGGCTGTGCAGAATTTGAGAAATTTGGCTGCTTTTATTTAGAAATAGTGGCACCCTTCTCCATCAGCTGTATGTGGTATGTAGCTCATATCCATTCACTTTAATTCGCAACCCTTAGGCAAGAATGGTACTGATTTGGGCAGAAATAAAACTTTTTTTTTTTTTATTCTAACTGTCCGACCATAATACCATTGGTAGGCATCCATCACCAAAGAACCCCTTGTTTGGGTTCAAATAACCATCCATATCAAAATACACACAGATGTAAGAATGAATGATTTTTTGGATCCATACTGTGTAGTTATTTATAGGATCTTTTATATATAGCATCTAGCATTTCTGTAAGAATACAAGCATGACTGGTCCTTGGAGGCGAGAGGGCAATTTGCCACCTCAGTAGCGAGCATTAAACCAGGGTAGTCACTTTTTGTCAACCTTAATAAACCATGATGTCACTAATTTCAGTTTGGCAGAAAGAAAAATGCGGCTTCAGAAGATGATTACTGCACAAAATAGACATTAAGTGGAAAACGCAGAAAGGACTGTGCCAGATTCCTTTGTCATTTATTTTTACTCGCTGATGATGTCTACTGCATTAGAGTCAGACGTCCAGGTATCTGTCATTATTCAGTAGCAGACTCGAGCGACCTGACAATGACTCACACAGGACTAGAGAGGACGCAAATCCTCAAATAATTGAAACTTGGCAATGTAAAACATAAATGATTTTAATCTGAAAATAGCTGAAAGCCTGATTATTTACAGATTACGCCCCCCCACCATCAACTTTCAGCTTGCACAGAGACATGTCTGTTGTTTCTGCGCTCCAATTCACTGCTGTTCAAGGTCTACCATAGAGACAAACCACTCGAGCCGACATTTAGAGAAGGTTCAATGCTGAAATGCTTCTCCTGCTTTAAAGCATTTTCCATTACCAGACAGAAATAAAATAGGATAAACTTTAATAATCTCTAAATCAGGGCACTTGCAATGTAGCAACACCAGTGATCAATTAAAGCAATACCATTAATACACATTCACCACAGTAATGCATTCAAGAACACAATAAAATAATAACAATAATAATAAACAAATACAACCACTCAACCATATTAATCCTCATCCCACTGTGTTAGGGTTCGGTCACACGACCGTTGGTGTCCTGTTCCCGTATTGCGGACTGCATTTGCGGATCCGCAATACACGGGCACCGTTCCGTTGTCATTCTGCATCACGGATGCAGACCAATTCATTTCAATGGGTCCGCAAATCCGGAGATGTGGAACGGAAGCACGGAATGGAACACTACAGAAGCACTACGGAGTGCTTTCTGGGGTTTCGTTCCGTGCCTCCGCAATGCAAAAAGATAGGACATTCTCTATCTTTTTGCGGAACGAAGGGATCGCGGACCCATTCAAGTGAATGGGTCTGTGATCCCCAATGCCTGCCCCACGGAAGGTGCCCGTGCAATTTCTGGTCCACAGCACTGGCACGGGCTTCACACAGTCTTGTGAACGAGCCCTTACAGAACCGCAATGACCTATTATAAAGTGCACTAACCATGGGTTGAAAGTTGAAACAATTTCCTTTCCACAAAAATAACTTTGCTGCACATTCACCGAGAAGTGTAGGGGATGATTTCGATTCTGCATAACAGTCCAAAACATTGTAAGAATTCTGAAATATCTTCAAAATTTGCTAGCGGACATCCTGCAACCATACTAGCCTTTTAAATTAATTTATATGTGTTATTTCCACCCCAACTCTAACACTCCCAGTCCCACCATCACAAAAAATAGTCCACTGCCCATCATTTCTAACATTTTCCCATAAATATTAAAAGACTTGATCTTCTGAAGGAAATACAGCCTACACACCCACTTTTATAAGTCTTTTCAAGATGCATCTGCAATCAAGCTCATCATCAACATAAACACCCTAAAACTTTAAGGGCTTGTGTCAATTCAGCAAATAGCATTTATCAGGTAGAGAAAGTTAATACAAGGCACTTCCTAATGTATTGCGATTGTCCTTATTGCTTCCTTCACTGGCTGGATTCATTTTTCGATCACATTATACATTGCTCTTTTCCATTGTTATGACCACCCTGAAATCCACCAGCAGTGGCCGTGCTTGTACACTGTAGGAAAAAGCACTAGCCTACTGTATGTGCAGTTCCGCAGTCTCGGCCACCGGAGAGGCTGGCACTTTTTCCTATAGTAGGCAAGCACGGCCACCGCTGCTGAATTGCAGGGTGGTCGTAACCATGGAAACGAGCAGTGGATAATGTGATGGAAAAATGAATCCAGCCAGCAAAGGAAGCGATATGGATAATCACAATAACTTAGTAAGTGCCTTGTATTAACTTTCTCTATGTTGAAGTGAGACAACCCCCTTAAGTCCCCTTATCTACTGTAATGAGTGGAAAGCACAGAGCACAGCAATGTCACTGCTCTCTCTCTCTCCCTCTCTCTCTCAGAACTTAAAAAAACTGTAGAAAATGGCTGCTGGAGAGGTTCTTATATAGTAAGGGGTAGCAAACCAAAGCTAGACTCAGAACAGCATAGTTTAAACAAGTACAAAAACTTTTATTGGACTTACATTAGTTAAAACATACATGTCCATATATATAAATAAGCAGCACAAAGCCACACAGGATAACATTTGCAGGTCTGTTGTAAGAAAAATAACAATGAATAATCCCAGACTGTGCAGAATATATTCATACACAGCCAGCAGCCAATACAATATAAAGTGCATAGTGCTAATTGCAAACAATGACCAAGGGAAAATACATAGATGAATACAGACCAAGTCCTCCCGGATCCCTACACGTGTTTCGCGTTTTGCTTCCTCAGGGGAAGCAAAACGCGAAACACGTGTAGGGATCCGGGAGGACACTCCTTTCAGATTATTGTCTCAATCATTGGCCCGTGTAATGAGGTCTTTATAGTCCTTGACAATATCCACATCCTGTCTGTTAATATTAACAGGCTTAGCAAAGTCTTTTCCCTTGTCAAAGTTCATTGTTTATACCTTTGTTTTAGACCTGATACCATACCACAAAATGATATACAAGTTCCCTATATTCTGAATCATATCCTCCTTCAATACAACCGACAAGTACAGAATCATCAGAGAACTTCTTCATGTGACATGGAGCAGGGTTAAAACCCACAATAATAATGAATAGCAGGTGCTCTAAGCATAAGTGTTGGGTGAGCACGCTTGGCCGAACACTAGTTCTGCTTGAGCATCGCGATGCTCGGCACATCGCGGTGTTCGGCCAAATACTGCGTGTGCTCGAGCGCAATGCTTGGGTCTCCCCCCCACCCGCACGTTTGTTGGCTGCTATGCAGCCAATGAACGTGCAGGTAAGTGCTGCCATTCACTGTAATGTCGTAGCCATGTTGGCTGCCGGCATTACAGTGATTGGCTGGCTGGAACGCGTCATCTCCCTGACTAATATTGAGCCGAACACCGGATGACACGTGTTCGGCTCAGTCTTAGTCACTGAGAGCTGGAGACCCAAAAGTCCTTTTAAGGACTATAGTTGTATCTGGCAGCAATATATATTTTTAGCACAACCTGTGCTAAATAGCTTGCAATTGTTTGGCCGCTGCAGACAGCAACATTATCTGCGCTATATCTCCTGTGTAACGTGTGCGCAACCTAAAAATATCTGTGACATCCAGGGTACTTTTTCCGCAGATGATGTCCACTGTAAGCAGTTACATTACCTGAGCTACATCTCCCGTATAACGTTTGCGTATCCAAAATATCAGTGACATTCAGTCTAATTTTTTTGCTGCTGGTGGCAGCGACATTACCTGCGCTACATCTCCAGTATAACGTTAGTGCATCCTAAATATCAGTGACATTCAGTGTAATTTTTTTCGCTGCTGGTGACAGCGACATTATCTCCGCTACATCTCCTGTGTAATGTGTGCGCAGCCTAAAAATATCTGTGACATCCAGTGTACTTTTTCTGTAGACGGTGTCTGCTGATGACAGTTACATTACTTGCAATACATCTCCTGTATAACGTTTGCGTATCCGAAATATCAGTGACATTCAGTCTAATTGTTTTGCTGCTGGTGGCAGCGACATTACCTGCATAACCTAAATATCAGTGACATTAATTCAGTGCAATTTTTTATTAGGCGGTGGTGACAGCGACATTACTTGCGCAAGGCGAGCAGTAAGGGACAGGAAAGTAGCCATGCTGCTGATGGTGCACGCAGAGGCCGTGGCCCTGGGTGCAGTGAAACCGTGCCTGCTGCCAGAGCACAAGAAAAAAACTCATCCACGACACCTAGCTTCATGTCTCAGTTTGCAGGGCGGTGCAGGACACCACTCTCGAAGTCAGACCACTGCGACCAGGTGGTCAGTTGGATTGCAGCAGATAATGCTTCCAGTCGGTTAAGCACCACACTTTCTTCCACAAAGTCCAGTCTCAATAGCCAAGAGTCTGGTCAACAGAACCCTCACCCTGATACTCCTTCCACCCATCATGGAGAGTCTTGGCAAACAAGTGATCTTGCATTCAGATATTTCAAGGAGCTGTTTTCATCGCCATTCCTTAATTTGGGCCTCTCGCCAAGCCCTCTTGAAGAGGGACACGAGGAGATCTTGTGCCCTGATTCCCAAACTCTGGAGCATCCACAGTCAGAAGAAGATGACGGTGGGGAATAGCAATTAGTGTTTCATGAGGTGAATGATGATGATGAGACACAGTTGCCAAAGGGTCAACCGCAATTAGTGTCTCAAGAGGTTCATGATGAGGATGAGACACAGTTGTTAATAAGTGAGGTTGTTGTTAGGTTAACAAGTCAGGAGGATGACCAGAGTGAGGAAGTGGAAGAGGAGGTGCTGGACGATGAAGTCACTGACGCAACCTGGGAAGGTGGCAAGCTGAGCGAGGACAGCAGTACAGAGGGGGAGGGATCTGCAGAACCGCAACAGGCTGAAAGAGGCAGTGGGGTGGCAAAAGTGAAAAGGCGGGCCACACCAAACAGGCCTGCAACTGTTCCGCGGAGCGCCCCCTTGCGGAAATCTCCCTTGCCAAGGGGTAGATGTTCTGCAGTCTGGCACTTTTTTGAGGAAAGTGCGGACGGTAAAAGAATTGTCATTTGCAACCTGTGCCATACCAAAACGAGCAGGGGCGTGAACACTAGCAACCTCACCACCACCAGCATGATCCGCCACATGGCATCAAAGCACCCTAAAAGGTGGGCAGAACGCCTGGGTCCACAACCAGTGTCTGGGGGTCACACCATTGCCTCCTCTTCCTCTGTGTTATGTGCTGGCCAATCCCCTGTCTAAGACGCAGGCACGGATGCCTCCCACCATGCACTTCTGTGTCTTAGCGCAGCGTACAGATGTCTATATCCCAGGCAGCCAATATTTTTAATGGTGTACAGTCCCAGCCTTACACCAGCATGTGTCCAGTAACATCACCTGTGACCTGACCAATGCAGATATTGGGAAGGTCCACTTAATGACTGACACATGGACAAGTCATTTTGGCCAGGGATGCTACATTTCTCTGATGGCACACTAGGTGAACGTTGTGGAGGCTGGGAGCGAATCATACCCTGGGATGGCACAGGCGCTACCCAAAGATTGCAGGCCCTACTTCCATCAGTGTTTCCGCCGCCACCTACATTAGTGGCGGAAACCCCTCCTTCTCCTTTTCCCCCACTTCCACCTCTGAATAATCATCTTGCAGCACCAGTCAACCATCAGTCAGTAGCTGGAAGCAGTGTAGCACTGCAGTGGGGAAGCAGCAACAGGCTGTGCTTAAACTGATCTGCTTAGGTGACAAACAACACTGACGTGGAGCTGTGACAGAGGATAAGGGACCAGACTGAGCTGTGACTCTCGCCACTCAACCTACAACTAGGCATGGTTGTTTCTGATAATGGCCATAACTTGGTGGTGGCTTTGGAGCTTGGCAAGCTCACACACAAAACGTGCGTAGCCCACGTGTTCAATCTAGTGGTTCAGCGGTTTCTCAGAACCTACCCCAATTTGCCTGAGCTACTGGTGAAGGTGCGCTGCGTGTGTGCCCATTTCTGTAAGTCTTTTACAGCTTCTGCTGGTCTGGCAATGCTGCAGCAGTGCTTGCAATTGCTAGCTCACCGAGCACGTGAGCACGCTCTGGAACTCCACGTTCCACATGTTGGCCAGGCTTTGTGAGCAGCAGAGGGCAGTACTGGAATACCAGCTGCAGCATAGTCGTCGCCTTTCCAGTCAGCTTCCGCTCTTCACAAGCATTGATGTCTGACCTCTGTGAGGTTATATGCAACTTTGAGAAGTCAACACAGATGGTGCTGCTCACAATGAAGGCAGACGCTTTGCATGTGGTAGAGGTGGAAATGGGGGAAGAAAGTACACAGGGTGATAGCCAGACGACCCTCAGTTCATCTTCTCAGCGCAAATTGGATGAGGAGGAGGAGCAGGATACGGTTGCCTCCGCTACAGAGGGTAGTTCCCATGGTAGTTTTATTCCATCTGTTCAGCGTGGATGGGAAGAAAAGGAGGAAGAGGATGAGGAGATTGAAAGTAATCCTCCTGATGAGGACAGCAATGTCTTGTCTGTTGGAACTCTGTCACACATGGCCGACTTTATGTTAGGTTGCCTTTCCCGTGACCGTCGTGTTGTACGCATTTTGGCCAGCAGTGACCTGGGAGTCCAAGATGCATCCAGACATCCTCTCTATGCTGTTCCCGAACCATTTCAGTGGTGTTTCCATCAATTTCTGACCTTTTACTATGAACCAGACACCCTCCCCTCTTCAGAGCAGGGGATGTCTGGTTTAATGCTCGGGTTCTCCCATTGGCTTCCATTGTGCTCGGGTGCTCGGTAGAGCACCCAAGCATCCCGAGGTGTTCTACTCGAGCATCCGAGCACTTTGGTGCTTGACCAACACTACTAAGCATATATTGGTAAAAAATATATTATTATAAAATAATAAGAATATAAATACAACTGGATCAATGAATCAGTAAACATTCTCCACAGAAAAAAGAAAAAACATAATACACTATTTCAGTTAATATATAAACTGCGGGCCCTGCAGTTATAAATGATGTGGATCCACACTATACATTTTTTTATGATATTAGTGATGATAAATATATTGTAAAGTCATTTCACCTCTGTTTAGAGATAATGGTTTCCAATTACTGTCACATTCTTCCAGCTGGCAGCCGCCACGCTGTCCTGGCTTTCCACTCCATGAGTTGTTATATTGTGCAAACATTGGTATGCTATGTCATGTTGTGTAATGTACCCAGTATAACTATATATAGATGGCATATCTGGGGTTAACAATCCTGGCTCAGCCCTTGTAGGAGGTTAGATATTAGCTGCCACTCCCCCCCCCCCCCCCCCATCCTTCTAAATCTCTGCATGATCTACAGAAGGAGAGAAGGAGTACGACAAAGGAGAGAAATGGAGACCAATGTCTGACCAAGCATTGGAGTCAGTAAGGTAACATGCTACCAAAAATTGTTAAGTCTTTGGTGCAGTGAGGGACATTGTTAATACCCTTTACACTTGGACATGACCTGGTGTCACAGCCATGGCTATGGTCGTGACTCCTTAACCGCATGCGGTTGCCTGCGGTTTGGTTTTGATGTTCAATCACAGTTGAGGGCTGCTGTGTGTGGCCTCACTTGTGGTTGCCGTGGGCAACTTGTTGTATGACATGCAGTTGCACCTAACAACCGTTATGTGGGTGTTGTGTTTGTATGTCTGATGTGCACTTTGTGTTGTCTGGTGTGCACTTTGACACTTTCCCTTCACTGTGGCTGCCCGTGGCAACGTTTGGTATGATGTACATGTGGTGGCAGTGTCCCGGCCTTCGGGCTGTCTCCCAGGACGGCTGCCACCCATGTCGTTGCCTGCGGCAACAGCCACAGTGTGATCTTAGTTTGGTCACTTCCCCTTTAAGTTGGTGTTTCCCTTCCCTGGTGCTGGAAGGGTTAACTCCCTTCCCAGTGTGTGTGTGAGTCACTGGGTGTGTCTGACCGTTTGGTGTGGCCTCTTAGGCCTATATAGCCTCAGTTGTAGGCAGTAGCCAGGGAGGGTGCTTCAGCTATGCTGGCTGGAGGCATCCTCCTGGTTTCTTACCAACTGCCAGTGGGGGCCATCCTTCTGGTCATAGCAATTATAATGTCGTTTGGTGTTTGGAAGATGTGTGTCTCTTTATCCTTCTTTATTGCAGCTTATGGATCTGGGTTCCTGTGCGTGGATGTGTGGTTGCTGGGTTCATCTCAGGTTGTGTGGACATCAGCCTGCCAGCACAGGGATCCAGTCAGCAGGGCTGTGGCAGGTAGGTGGAACTAGTACTATTCACTTGCTATATCCGTAAGTCTGTTGGTGTTCCCCTTTCCTTGCAGCTTGGCCAGTGAGACTCCTGTTCCTCCGTATCCAGAAGGAACAGGTTGTCTTACCCTGACTCCTAGTCCAGGGACCGGTCGGAGGGTGAGTTAGGGCTCCGAGGTTCCTGGGCATGGGTCCTCCTACCTTAAAGGTCGGCCCATGCAGCTAGGAGTTAGGGTCAGGTTAGGGACGAGATAGGAGGTGACCTGCTCCCTAATCCTGTTGTCCTGGTCAAGCAGCGACCATCTTCCATCACCGCACGGCTGAGGGTTTCCCCCATCCTCAGCCGTGACACCTGGCCATTCATATCTTCAAAGGGCATCTGTCAGCAGATTTGTACCTATGGAACTGGCTGACCCATTACCATTACATGTGCATTTTGCAGCTGAAGGCACCTGTGTTGGTCCCATGTTTATATGTGCCCGCATTGCTGAGAAAATTAGTTTTTGGGGGGAAAGCAGAAGAAGAAGTCGAGCCCTTCTCAGCATTGGCCCCATAGTAGCACAGTACTGGAGGAGTACTGAGACTATTAGCCTGTCTCTGTCTCTTCAGAACCAAACTGTTAGTTTAGGAGGGTGAGAGGGCGTGGAAAAGTTGAGAAAGAGACATTTTTACTGATAAGATATATTACAAAGTTTCTTATATTCTCCTGTACTATTAATTGATGCCAATTACTGTTAATAAACATTTAGGTAGAATCTGGCATTTTATTTATAGGAAAAGGTTTGCGAAAAAAGCCAAATGAATTTGGATTTTTTGATTTGTAAACTTTTTACGAACATTTCCTGTTTTGATCTAAAAATATTATTCACTTTATTAATCATCTAAAAGAGGACAAAAAGGACAGATCATAAATCAAATGAGTCTATGATGCTAAGCTGTAGAGATTACATAATGTTCCTGTTCGTGCTTGGCTTATATAGTGATGTGACAAACTGCGGGAGGCCAAAGGACATTCACTGGATTTAAAACTGAGGCAATTAAAATGGTCAATTTTCTATATACATCTTACACATGCAAATCAGATCAATTGCCATTGGCCTCCAAAGCTCCTTGAACCTTCTTACGTGGTGATTGAATGATTGTCACAACTCAGAACCTTTGTTGCAGACAATTGTACGGACAATATTTGTAGAACCACTTTGCCAACTAACCGGTTTGGTGTTGGGCTAGACCTCAGGACGTAATCTTGGCAGTTCCCTAGTATTTACCATTTAACCCCTATAATGGGATCTGGACTTTGCTGCAGGGGAACTACCAGACCACTACCTCTTGAAATAGTACAGGTGTAGTTGGCAGCTGGAAGTCAGAGACACTAGTGCACAGCACAAGAGGCACAGATAAGGCACTAAATCATAACCAGGCATAGCAGATACTGGAAGACAGTGGTCAAGACCAGAGATGGCCTTGCAGTTCGCCCGGCGGTCGTTTCGCGGCGGACTTTGCTCGTTCGTGATTAGCCAAACATGCGAAAATATGGCTATATTCGCATGCGCCATATTTTTTGGCATAGCGCCGAACTTTGACCTGTATACCTTATCAAACTGACCAATTCACACATGTTGAGACACTTTGACAATTGTTATTTACAAATGTTCCTTGGGACCAAAAATTGTCTCTTGGTTACATGTGCTACCAGTATTATTTCCTAAAATATAACATTTATTTCCTATAATAAAATCCTTTACTCTAACTTAATTGTGGTTTAAAACTCTCAGCGGTACCGCCAAACTGACTACTATTTGCCCTATAAACAATGCTAACACTGTTTGTTCACAGTGCATTGAAAAGCAATGATGCTGAAGCGTAGTATATGTCTGTATCTTTTTTAACCAGAACCCTTCTGGACTATGCTATTAGTACAGTGCAGCCAGATCAGAGGTGCGCTCGCTGATTAAAAACATTTCACAAGCTGCCCCCCAACATGTTTCATCAACTCATTGTCATCTTCAGGGGTTTCGGGCAGTCTGTTAGAGCGGTACCGCTGAGAGTTATAAACTATTTAAAAAAATGAATGAGGCATGGATATCTGAGGAATTCAACACCTGTGACGACCACGTTTAATAGAATTTACTCATGCCAACCCACACATATCCGCCACCACATAGAACAAATAATGGTTCCTGTCTTATGTAAATACAACGGCATAAAAGGCCTTTTCTGTCTGGTGAATGCCTAATGTTTGGGGCCACGGGGGAATTCAACACCTGTGACAACCAAGTATTGTCGAATTTCAACTATTATCTTTTTTTTTTTTTTTAAGAGGGGGGATGTCGTTAGCCACGTTTTTAATCCAATTTTATCTTTTTAGTTATTTTAAACAAATGTCTTTGACATGTATTTGTACTAGCCTGCAGTAAAATTGATATCTAATGACCGTCTAATATACCTCCAGCCACATAATCACTTGTTCTTTTCTGTACGCTGAATGAATAATTTTTGGGGCCTGTACTCCACTGGCCTGAAGTAAAATTGTTATCCAATGACCGTCTAATATACCTCCAGCCACATAATCACTTGATGTTTTCTGTCTGGCAAATGAATACTTTTTTGGGCCTGTAGTCCACTGGCCTGCAGTAAAATTGATATCCATCGACTGTCTAATATACCTCCAGCCACATAATCACTTGATCTTTTATGTACGTTGAATGCATAATTTTTGGGGCCCGTAATCTAACTGGCCAACAGTAAAATTGTTATACGGTGACCGCCTAATATACCTCCAGCTACATAATCACTTGATGTTTTCTGTCCGGTTAATTAATAATTTTTGGGGCCTGTAGTACACTGGCCTGCAGTAAAATTGATATCCAATGACCGTCTAATATACCTCCAGACACATATTCACTTGATGTTTTCTGTCCGGTGAATGCCTAATGTTTGGGGCCTGTACTCCACTGGCCTGCAGTAAAATTGATATCCAATGACCGTCTTATATACCTCCAGCCACATAATCACTTGATATTTTCTGTACGGTGAATGCATAATTTTTGGGGCCTGTAATCTAACTGGCCAACAGTAAAATTGTTATACAATGACCGCCTAATGTACCTCCAGCCACATTATCAATTGTTCTTTTCTGTACGGTGAATGAATAATTTTTGGGGCCTGTAGTCCACTGGCCTGCAGTAAAATTGATATCCATTGACCTTCTAATATACCTCCAGCCACATAATCACCTGATGTTTTCTGACTGGTGAATGCCTAATGTTTGTGGCCTGTACTCCACTGGCCAACAGTAAAATTGATATCCAATGACCATCTATTATACCTCCAGCCACATAAGCACTTGATGTTCTCTGTCTGGTGAATGCCTAATGTTTGGGGCCTGTACTCCCATCGTCTAAAATAAAGTTTTTCTAGGCTCCAGCAGGGCACATTTTTGACAGTTTCCCTTTAAGACGCATAAAAATGGCCCCTGATTAAAATACTTATTTTTTGTAGAAATTGTTGCCATTGATCTGGTATGTCACTGTCCATGTTGTGGGAGTTGCCCCCGACATGTTTCATCAGGATTCTGGCTTCTTCAGGGGTAAATGGACAGCAACATTGCTGCCCATTTACCCCTGAAGAAGCCAGAATCCTGGTAAAACATGTCGGGGGGCAGTCTTAGTTTTTAACTCAGCGCTTCACTCCACTGTTAATCAGCTAAAAGTAGTCCGGCTTGACCTACTTATCAATGCTAGGTTCACCTAAGCAGCTAGACACGGCACTTAAACCGCGATTTTTCCGCTCGCAGAGCCTACTGCCTTTAGGATAGATGTCAATTTGAAAGCACGTGTGATGCTCTAATGTGCTGGTCTCACAGAGGGTTGACGCATCCTCGCTCCCACAAACACATGGTTGGATTGACAACCCAGTCTAGTTGGCAGTAGCACTGCAAGCGGTGTGATGGCAGCACATTGCCTGTAAAGTGACAAGGGTGAGAGATAGTGCACATGCTCTCCCCCTGATTCACTGATCACTATTTGATATAGCAGTGGCGTGGTGGCTGTATTTTTAACTTTCTCTTTTTTTTTGGTTCGTTAAGTAAAATTTAAAATAAATGTATCAAGTTCACATTAAGTTTTTTATTCACGTAATAAAAAAAGTGAAGTATTAATTTTCACCTGGGGCAAGATAGGTTCAACGACTGTACAGGCATCTGTAAATAAACTATTTAATAAACCTTACCCAGGTTAGGCTTCGTTCACATCACCGTTCAGCCTTTCCGTTCTCCTGCTCCGTTTAGGGGCAGGAGAACGGAAAGGACGGATAAGCACATAACTGACACCAAACTGAGTCAAACGGAGCCTGAGGACCCCATAGACTATAATGGGGTCTGTTATGTTTCCGCTCAGAAGATGATTTTTAAGCGGAGACAAAAGTTGTGCATGCATGACTTTTGTCTCTGCTTAAAAATTATCTTCTGAGCGAAAACATAACGGACCCCATTATAGTCTATGGGGTCCTCAGGCTCTGTTTGACTCAGTTTGGTGTCAGTTTATGTGCTTATCCGTCCTTTCCGTTCTCCTGCATCTAAACGGAGCAGGAGAATGGAAAAGCTGAACAGTGATGTGAACGAAGCCTTATGTCCCAATTATGAATACTTTTACAGACTGACAATAATATGCACAAAACCGAAGATAAAATCGATTTTAGAGAAAAATTGTTAGGAAACATTCTTTCATGTATATTTACTTGTATATAAAGTGCAAGTGCTGCCAAAAATTACAAGGAAGAGGCACTCTGATTCAACCTGCATATCACATAAAGGAAGGGCTCATTCACATTGTGGTACAATTGTTCAGGTAGTGGGACTCCTAAACTCATCAAGCCTATGCACTAAGGGAAAGGGCTGCCAAAAATTACAAGGAACCGGCACGCCAATACACCCTTTATTACGCATAAAGGAGGGCATCATACACACCCTTGGAAAATTATAATTGATGGCCTGCTGGTGACCCTCAAAAACATTAGAAGCAAGGGCCTGCTGGTAACCCTTTAAAACATTAGGGGCGAGGGCCAGCTTCTGATCTGACCATCTAAAACATTAGGGCTGAGGGTCTGCTGCTAAGCTGACCATCTAAAACATTAAGGGGTGAGGGCCTGCTGCCGAGCTGACCATCTAAAAAAAATTGTGGGCAAGGGCCTGCTGCCGAGCTGACTATCTAAAAAATGTTGTGGCCGAGGGCCTGCTGTGGAGCTGACCATCTAAAACATTATGGGTGAGGGCCTGTTGCCGAGCTGACCATCTAAAACATTTTGTGGGCGAGGGCCTGCTGCTGGGCTGACCATCTAAAAAAAAGTTGTGGGTGAGGGTCTGCTTCCAAGATGACCATCTAAAAATTTAGGGGTGAGGGTCTGCTGCTGAGCTGACCCTCTAAAACATTATGGTTGAGGGCTTGCTGGTGACTCTCAAAAACATTATGGGTGAGGGCCTGCTGGTGACCCTCTAAAACATTATGGGTGAAGGCCTGCTGCTGAGTTGACCCTCTTAAACATTAGGAGCGAGGGCATCCTAATAAGCATGTTGATATGATGGAGGAGGAGGAGGACGAGAAAAGGGAGATTGAACCATATACCCTTTTTAGTGGTGGAAGGGGTGCATGGGAATAGAGTGTACTCAGTACACCATAAAAGCCACATTTAGAGTGCCTTTATGTTCAGCCGCTTTCCTCTGGTGGAGTAGAGAAGTCAGGGGCAATCCAGGCAACCGTTCAGCATTTTCCGTTGACAGGCGGATGTGCTTATCAGTTATTATGCCCCCAGCAGCACTAAATACACACTCTAACAAAACGCTGGTGGCAGGGCAGGCCAGCACCTCCAAGATGTAGAGTGCCAGTTCGTGCCACGTGTCCAGCTTGGACACCCAATAGTTGTAAGGCACACAGGTATCACTGAGGATGCCGACACGGTCTGCTATGTACTCCTTCACCATCTTCCAAAATGTTTCCCTCTTTGTCACACTAGGCCAGTGGTGGGCAAACTTTTTTGTCAACTGAGCCAAATATCGCCAAAACCACGATTTAAATGTCTTTCGAGAGCCACATTTTTAAAACCTAAAATATTGCGTCAACAGTACCAGTGAGGACTATTAGGGCTCATGCACACGACCGTGAGCCCGCCGTTGCCATATTGCAGGCCACATACGGCAGGTCCGCAATACACGGGCACTGCCCGTGTGCAGCCCACATCATGGACCCATTCACTTCAGCATGCGCTACTTTTTTTGCGGTGCGGGCAGTCGGATGCGGATCGCGAACCCTATTCAAGTGAATGGGTCCGTGAACCTCATGCAGCTGCCCCATGGTCTGTGTCAGTGCATTGCGGACCGCTATTTGCGGTCCGCAGCACAGGCACGGTGCCCTTACATTCGTGGGCATGAGCCCAGAGTGTGTTTTTACATACTTTTATATGTACTTTCTTTTATTTGGATCTTGATTATTATTTTATTTTATCTTTATCATTTTTTACTTTTATTAAACTTGTCTGTAGATGTGGATGTAATGTGGATGACGCACTTATGGGGGATATCTGTGGATGATGCACTTATGGGCGATATCTGTGGAGGGCACTTATGGGGGATATCTGTGGATGATGCACTTATGGGGGATATCTGTGGATGACGCACTTATGGGGGATATCTGTGGATGAAGCAATTATGGGGGATATCTGTGGATGAAGCACTTATGGGGGATATCTGTGGATGACGCACTTATGGGGGATATCTGTGGAGGGCACTTATGGGGGATATCTGTGGATGATGCACTTATGGGGGATATCTGTGGATGACGCACTTATGGGGGATATCTGTGGATGAAGCACTTATGGGGGATATCTGTGGATGACGCACTTATGGGGGATATCTGTGGATGACGCACTTATGGGGGATATCTGTGGATGACGCACTTATGGGGGATATCTGTGGAGGGCACTTATGGGGGATATCTGTGGATGACACATTCTGTATATAGTATAAGATGCTATATATGTGCCCTCCAGAGATATCCCCCATACAGCCCTCCACAGATATCCCCCATAAGTGCCCTCCACAGATATCCCCCATAAGTGCCCTCCACAGATATCACCCATAAGTGCCTTCTAGTAAGTAAAGCAATGTATTAGTGGGGGGAAGGTAAGAGGCAGGGACACTTGCGGCAGAACCGGTGCAGTGCCTGTCGCTGTGCACACCGGGGGCAGCTCCTACCTTTCTGCTGCAGGACATTTCGCTCCAAGTCTCCTGAGCGGCGGCCTCTTCACCACTCCACCACTCCTCACTCCTCACATGGCAGGCAGTGGGCAGCCGAACTAGAGCGCCGCTGCCCGCCCTTCTGCCGCTGTGCGCAGCGTGACATCTCACCCTCCGTCATGCGCCTCCTGCCCCGCCTGCCTGCTTCATTCATAAAGTGGAAGGAGCAGACAGATGGGGCAGGAGGCGCAAGCAGCTTGAGCGGCGCGATATGGCTGCGCGGCCACCCACCCGCCAGCCCGCACCAAAGAGCCGCATTGAAGGTTCTAAAGAGCCACTTGTGGCTCGCGAGCCGCACTTTGCCGACCACTGCACTAGACCGCGTATCAGGTTCGGTGCTAGCGGGGTGTCATAAAACTGTCCCAGGCCTTGGAGAGTGTTTCCCTGCTTCTGTTGGAACTGCTGTGTGTTTCCCTTGTCTCCCCTTCTCGGTTTCCCAAGGAACTACGTACTCTGCAGCCAGCGTTGTCAGCTGGACATTTTTGGAGCAATTTTTCCATAAGGACCTTCTGGTATTGCACCATATTGCTCGTCCTCTTCACCACAGGAATGAGAAGTTCTCTTTGTAGCGGGTGTCAAGAAGGGTGAACAACCAGTAATCCGTGTTTGCCAAAATGCGTACAACGCAAGGGTCACAGGAAAGGAAGCCTAACATAAATTCAGCCATGTGTGACAGAATCCCAACAGACAAGACTTTGCTGTCTTCATCAGGAGGATTACTTTCAATCTCCTCATCCTCTTCCTCCTCTTCTACCCATCCACGCTGACCAGATGGAATAAAACTTCTATGGGAACTACCCTCTGTAGCGGAGGCAACCGTCTCCTGCTCCTCCTCCTCATCATCCAATTTGCACTGAGAAGACGAACTGAGGGTGGTCTGGCTATCACCCTGTGCACTTTCTTCCCCCTTTTCCACCTCTTCCACATGCAAAGCGTCCGCCTTAATTGTGAGCAACGAGCGCTTGAGTAGACACAGAAGTGGGATGGTTTCGCTAATAATAACGGCATCGTGGCTCACCATCTGTGTTGATTCCTCAAAGTTGCATAAAGCTTAACAGAGATCAGACATTAATGCCCACTCATCGCTTGTGAAGAGTGGAAGCTGACTGGAAAGGCGACGACCATGTTGCAGCTGGAATTCCACTACTGCCCTCTGCTGCTCACAAAGCCTGGCCAACATGTGGAATGTGCTCACGTCGCAACAGTCGGTGAGCTGGCAATTGCAAGCGCTGCTTCAGCGCTGCCAGACCGGCGGAAGCTGTCGATGATTTGTGGAAATGGGCACACATGTGGTGCACTTTCACCAGTAGCTCAGGCAAATTGGGGTAGGTTCTGAGAAACCGCTGAACCACTAGGTTGAACACTTGGGCTAGGCATGGTATGTGTGTGAGCTTGCCAAGCTCCAAAGCCGCCATCAAGTTATGGCCATTATCAGACACAACCACGCCTGGTTGTAGGTTGAGTGGCGAGAGCCACAGCTCAGTCTGGTCCCTTATCCCCTGCCATAGCTCTGTGTCGTGTGCTGTTTGTCACCTAAGCAGATCAGTTTAAGCATAGCCTGTTGCCGCTTCCCCACTGCAGTGCTACACTGCTTCCAGCTACTGACTGATGGTTGACTGGTGCTGCAAGATAATAATTCAGAGGTGGAAGTGAAGCAGGAGGCAGAGGAGGAGAAGAGGGGGTTGCAGCCATGTAAGCCTTGTACCGAGGTGAGCTCCCCAGGATACAGCAAAGTGACAAACGAGAAAAGCAACTCTGACACCAGCTTTTGTGAAACAGGTTTCTTTTTACTGTAAGAGGGTGTTAAACAAAAACCCAAAATGCAGTGAACAAAGAATAAGGTTACATGCACTCAGCCGCAGCTGAGAACCCCTGTGCTGCACAGCAAGATGCCCCCTGGTGGATACCGAGGCAGTTTGCCGTAATTTGCCTACTGGCAGGACACAACTAGAACTGTCCCACCGTACCGGTTATTACCCTATGCAGAACGCAAACGATTGTCTGTATGCTTTGTTCAGGGTCATCTACGTTACAGCACATCAGCTTGAAAACTTATCACTTCTATGCAATATTTCCCTCCTTCCCTTTACATAACCGGTATGATAACACATGTTCGAATGTTACTACCTGAACTAAGACACTAAATGGGTTTGTAGTCATGGAAGATTTCTCTCAGTTTGCAATGTCTCTTTAAGTAACAGAGTCCTTGTACTAATGGTAGCAACACTTTTGGCCTGATACACCACAATGACCCTGACTGACTAACTACAGGCCCAATCTTTAGGCGCCAAAAATCACCAGGAGGTGCCTGCACGATGTAACTGACCTGGGTCTTGATCTGTATCCGATGATACCCTTCAACTGAACAACGACAAGTCCTTTCAGCAACCATGAGGTACTGCAGGTTAGGCCTTACCTCCAGACAGGATCTGTCTTGGACGGTGATTAGCCTCACTCAGCTGCAGTTACTGAAACTCTAGGATGCACTGACACCCTGGATGCGAGCAGATTCAGTGTCATGGCTGAGGATGGGGGAAACCCTCAGCCGTGTGTTATCAGAAGATGTTTGGTCGCTGCTTGGCCAGGACCACAGGATCCTGATATGTGGGAGGGCTCATACACCGGAAACCTTGGGGTCCCTACTAGCCCTCAGGGTGGCCCTGAACTAGGAGCAGGATAAGATGACCTGTTCCTCCTAGGTGCGGACGAACAGAAGTCTCACAGGCCAAGCTGCAATGAAAGGGGAACAAATACAACATATACAGTCATGTGAAAAAATTAGGACACCCTTTGAAAGCATGTGGTTTTTTGTAACATTTTTAATAAAAGGTTATTTCATCTCCGTTTCAACAATACAGAGAGATTAAAGTAATCCAACTAAACAAAGAAAACTGAAGAAAAGTCTTTTCAAGATCTTCTGTAAATGTCATTCTACAAAAATGCCTATTCTAACTGAGGAAAAAGATAGGACACCCTTGCCCCTAATAGCGAGTGTTACCTCCTTTGGCTGAAATAACTGCAGTGAGACGGTTCTTGTAGCCATCTACCAGTCTTCGACATCGGTCTGAGGAAATTTTACCCCACTCCTCAATGCAGAACTTTTTCAGCTGTGAGATGTTTGAGGGGTTTCTTGCACGTACAGCCCTTTTCAAGTCACCCCACAGCATCTCAATGGGATTCAAATCTGGACTTTGACTTGGCCATTCCAGGACTCTCCATTTCTTCTTTTTCAGCCAATCTTTGGTTGATTTACTAGTATGTTTTGGGTCATTGTCATGTTGCATGGTCCAGTTCCGCTTCAGCTTTAATTTTCTAACTGATGGTCTCACATGTTCTTCAAGCACCTTCTGATACACAGTAGAATTCATCGTGGATTCTATGATGGTGAGCTGACCAGGTCCTGCTGCAGCAAAGCAGCCCCAAACCATGACACTTCCACCTCCATGCTTCACAGTTGGTATGAGGTTATTTTCTTGGAATGCTGTGTTTGGTTTACGGCAAACATGTCCTCTGCTGTTGTGTCCAAATAATTCAATTTTGGACTCATCTGTCCAAAGAACATTATTCCAGAAGTCCTGGTCTTTGTCAACTTTATCTCTGGCAAATGTCAGTCTGGCCTCGATGTTTCTCTTGGAAAGCAAAGGTTTCCTCCTTGCACACCTCCCATGCAAGTTAAACTTGTACAGTCTCTTTCTGATTGTAGAGGCATGTACTTCTACATCAACAGTAGCCAGAGCCTGCTGTAGTTCTCGAGATGACACTTTAGGGTTTTTGGAGACCTCTTTTAGCATCTTGCGGTCTGCTCTTGGGGTGAACTTGCTGGGGCGACCAGTCCTGGGCATGTTGGCAGTTGTTTTGAAAGCCCTCCACTTGTAGACTATCTTCCGGACAGTGGAATGGCTGATTTCAAAATCTTTTGAGATCTTTTTAAATCCCTTCCCAGACTCATAGGCTGCTACAATCTTTTTTCTGAAGTCCTCTGACAGCTCTTTTGCTCTCACCATGGTGCTCACTCTCACTTCAACAGTCAGGAGCACACCAAACTAAATGTCTGAGGTTTAAATAGGGCAAGCCTCATTCAACATGCAGAGTAACGATCTACTAATTATGTGCACCTGGTGTGATATACCTGTGTGAGATCTGAGCCAATTTAAGAGGGAATACATGTGAGGGTGTCCTATCTTTTTCCTCAGTTAGAATAGGCATTTTTGTAGAATGACATTTACAGAAGATCTTGAAAAGACTTTTCTTCAGTTTTCTTTGTTTAGTTGGATTACTTTAATCTCTCTGTATTGTTGAAACGGAGATGAAATAACCTTTTATTAAAAATGTTACAAAAAACCACATGCTTTCAAAGGGTGTCCTAATTTTTTCACATGACTGTAGATATGGCAGGAGAACTAAAGCAGTTCCAAACCTACCTGCCACAGCCACGCTGACTGGAACCCGTGCATGAACTGATGACCACAAAACACTAAGGGACATAGCACACAACACATATCAAACAGGTTACCAGGACATCCATTGTTGCAATAAACAGATAGACCAAAGTATGCAGTGGGTACAGCCACTGCATACTTTGCGAAGTTATCTGTCATGACTAGACAATACGAGTGTCCCGAGGTAGAGTATCCAATCTGCACATAATCAATCATGAGAAGCTCCAGAGGCGCTGAGGTCCAGATGGCCTGGACAGAAACCCGCTGTTCAGTACTCTTACTCAGCCCACAGAGTCGACACTTAATACATGCCTCAGCCACCATGTCGGCTAGATCTGGACAGTATACAAGCCGTTGGAGCCACTTGATCGTTTTGTCACTCCCAAAATCGTCTCCCTTTCATGGGCTCCCCTTGACGGCTTCTGGTCCCAATGACATGGGGATGACAATCTGTTGTCGGTACTGCAGCTCCGACTGTAAGTATATGGTCCGGCACAGGAAGCCCTGGGTAACGGTCAACTTATCCCACTGCCTCAACAACTTTTGGCCCTCTGGGGTCAGATGGGCTCGCTCTTCAGGCCATGGCCATATCTTAGGCCTAACCCATTCTTTCACTTTCCACAAGTCCAGGCAGCCATTCTGGATTCTCTCCCAATCGGCCAATGTCTTTCCAAGCACCAGGGTCATCCCAGACGCCACCCCACTTGAATGTGCCACGTCCTGGAACACGAGTAATAGACCAAGGTCAGGAGTTTCAGTGTCCTCAAGCTCCTCATTGGCACTCTGAGCTGACAATCCTACAGCGACTCGGGAGAGTGCGTCAGCATTGCTGTTCTCCCTATCAGACTGAAACTTGATGCGGTACTGGTACTTAGAAAGGCGAGCCAACCACCTCTGCTCAAGCACACAGAGTTTGGCATTCTCCAGATGTGCTAACGGGTTGTTGTCCATCATCACGGTCACCTCTGCAGCTGTCAGGTATTCCGTGAACCTTTCGGTCATGGCCCACACCAGCGCCAGTAGTTCAAATTTAAAGGAGCTGTAGTTGTCAGGGTTGCACTCTGATTCACTCAGAGACCAGCTGCCATAGGCAATGACTGTCTCACATCCATCCTGTAGTTGGGATAACACGGCCCCCAGACCATGTAGACTTCCGTCAGTGTACAACAAGAATGGAGTGTCGAACCATGCATAAGATAAGCTAGAATCAGGGCACTAGTCAGCGCCTCCTTCACTGCTTCAAAGGCCTCTTGTCGTCAGGATCCCCACTCGATGGGGCAATTCTTTGGGCCCCCCGCAGTCCCCTTAATAATTCATTTAATGGGCCCACCAAATGAACAAATGTGGGTATAAACCTCTGATAGTAGCTGGCCAGTCCCACGAATGCCCACACCTCTCTCAGTGTACGTGGCTGGGGCCACTTCTGTACAGCCTCCACCTTGCTGGGGGCCAGCTTTACCCCCTCCTGGGTGACCACATGTCCAAAATACCCGATCTGTTGCCAAAACAGTTGGCACTTCTTGGGCTTGATCTTGAGCCCATGGTCTCATAGCCATGCTAGGACCTGTCGCAGCTTCTGGAGGTGATCTTCAAAGAAGGCCCCAAACACTACTATGTTATCCAGGTATATCAATACTGACTCGAAGTTGAGATCCCCCAGGCAGTGCTCCATCAGTCGCTGAAATGTTCCCGGGGCATTGGACAGGCCGAATACCATCCGATTTAACTCGTAGAGTCCCATAGGTAGAATGAAAGCCGTCTTTGCTTTAACCTTTTTGGCCACCGGTACCTGCCAATATCAACTGGCCAGGTCAAGAGTCGAGAAGAACTTTGCATGACTCAGGGCTGACAACGACTCTTCAACCCGCCGAAGTGGCTAAGCATCCTGGAAATTCTGAGCATTCCGTTTTTCGATAATCCACGCAGAACCGGAGACTCCCATCTTTCTTCCACACCAAGAATACTTGAGCAGCCCAAGGACTTTGACTATGTTGGATCACCCTGTTTTCCAACATGCTGGCCACCTCCTGGTAAATTTTAGGTGGGATCTGCCGGTAACATTCCTTGATCGGTTCCGCGTCGCCGGTAGGGATTTTTTGTTCAATGGTGGAAGCACACCCAAGAGTCCACCCCCATCTGGGCCATGATCACTCGACCATTCCACTCCACTGTCCAGGTCTCCCTTTTATGAACCTCTACAGCATAGGTCCAGGCTGATCTCCTTTCAGGCTGTAGCGTGAAACTCAGTTGTCGAGAGACATCCCCTTCGGACACATAGACTTTGGCTAGCAATGTGTTTCGGGAATGGTCAGCTCACAGTCTTCAACATTGAGGCAGTGTACAAGCACACACCCGTCCATTACAATAGCAAGGGCCCGGGCTACCAGTGAGCGAGTCTGCGTTTCCTCTTGATAGGCTGGCTCAATCAGGACCTCCAGTCCATTCATTCGTCGTCCAGCCCCCACCGGCAGCATCAATATTTGTTCTTGTCGAGGTGGGTTCTTCACTGAGGTCCTCTGCGGCACCTTCATGTCTCCAATGGGCCGACCGGACATGTTACTCTTTTGCAGACTTCAGCTCTTCACCATCTGTTGTAAAACTTTCTGGGTTGGTCGGTGTGTAGTGGCCCGTTGCCAATACTTCGGTCCTTCTTTGGCATAGAGTAAATGGTCTAGGTCCCTCAGTACATTCATACCTAGGGTCACGTCCATTCCTTTCCGGGATGTATGGTCCACCAGCACGACCCTTCTTCTTGACGACATCTTGCCCAAACAGTCGGACCCGCATCCAGACTATCCCTCGGACATCTATCTCTCTGTTATTGCTCCCATCTTCAGACTCCATCATATGCCAGACTTGCCTTTTAAAGAACTCCCCAAGAGCATAAGGGTGCACTCTGACCCTGTATCAACTAGGCAGCGTACCTTCTGGCCTTCCAGCTCGGCTCCCATAACTGGGTTGCTGGCATACAGATCATGTTCCTCATGCATAGGGCTTAGCTTCTCGTGTATCGCCGCAGTACGCCCAGCTACTGCTGCGGTCGGAAGTTTAACGTCGGCTCGGACTTCATCTGTTCTGGGCACTCATGGCCATATGGTGTGGGCCGCTGGGGTCATTTCCTGAGGCCGGGGCGATCCTGCCTGGACCACATCCTAAGGAATCAGAGTCTTCAGACTGACGTCCTCTAGCATGGGTGCTACTCACTACTCTCGCCGTCACAGGTATGTGCTCTTCCTCTCTCTCCACGGCAATTAGGTATACGCTGTAGAATGTCATGTCGGCTGACGCCCGGGTCATCTCTTGCAGCTTGTCCTGTAAGAACTTGTTGGAGAGCCCCACTATGAACTAATCTCTTAGTAGCCGATCCACCTCCCGGAAGGTTCCTGCCACTGTATTTCATTGAGCGTCTCCTGTAGGGCATTGGAGTACTGCATCAGGGTCTCACCCTCTCACTATGGTCGGTTGAAGAAGTGGCTCCGCAGCTGCACTAGTTTAGCACTCCCCCCTGTGCTCCCTCCAGCAGGGAGAATATTTTCTCTAGGGTGTCCCTCTCGGATTCGGGCCTTACCATCACTGTCCATCTAACATCACCCTCTAGAGCTCCTAATGCAACCTCCGTCTGCAGATCAGGGGGTCAGGTTACACATTCTAACTGCGCTCCACACCCTTTCAGTTCAGTCCTGCAAAGTCATGTTTTTACCTTCATACTTTGGCAAATGACGCAGCAGTATCCCTACTGGGATGTATCCTACTGGTGACAGCATGGCATTGGGGGCAAGCTGGCCTTGCGCTGGTGCACCCTGAGCTGGGTCCTGATCCGGTTCCACTAATGCCGGGGGAAGGTCTCCCGCCGCATTCCAGTCCATAACGGTCGCTGTATCCTGCCAATTACGCCAAGTTGTGAGCCGTGGGCTCGACAGGATACAACGAAGTCACGAACAAGAAAGCAACTCTGACACCAGCTTTTGTGAAACAGGTTTCTATTTACTGTAACAGGGTATTAAACAAAACCCGAAAATGCAGTGAACAAAGAATAAGGTTACATGCACTTAGCCGCAGCTGAGAACTCCTGTGCTGCACAGCAAGATGCCCCCCTGGTGGATACCGAGGCAGTTTGCCGTAATTTGCCTACTGGCGGACACAACTAGAACTGTCCCACCGTACCGGTTATTACCCTATGCAGAATGCAAACGATTGTTTGTATACTTTGTTTGGGGTCATCTGCGGTACAGAACAGCAGCTTACAAACTTATCTCTTCAATATTTCCCCCTTCCGCTTTATATAACTGGTATGATAACACGTGTTTGAATGTTACTTCCTGAACAAAGACACTAAACAGGTTTGTAGTCAAAGATTTCTCTCAGTATGTCTGTCCTTGTACTTTTGGCCTGATGCACTGCAATGACCCTGACTGACTAACTACAGGCCTAATCTTTAGGTGCCAAAAATCACTAGGAGGTGTGTGCACGATATTACTAACATGGGTCTTGATCTGTATCCGATGATGCCTTTTAACTGAACAAGTCCTTTCAACAACCATGAGGTACTGCAGGTTAGGCAGCTCTCCGTTCCTCAGTTTCTATCAGCCTTCCTGAAAAACAATTCCTTTTCCTCCGGACAGGATCTGTCTTGGACGGTGATTAGCCTCACTCAGCTGCAGTTCCTGAAACGCACTAAAACCCTGAATGCGAGCAGATTCAGTTTACAAACAGTCTTTGCAAGATGTCTGCTCTCCTGCTTCCTGTTTCTTGTTTTGCAGCTCAGCTCTACCTCCTATGAATATGCAAAAGTTTGCAGTCTGTTAGCAGTGTGGGGAAACAGTGGCCTCTTGTGGTCAAAACTCAGAATGACAATTATACACAAACAGTGAACAATGAGAGCTGTTTCACAAACTCACAGCCACTAACGTAGGTGGAGGCAGAAACCTTGATGGAAGTAGGGCCCGCAATCCTTGGCGTCGGCAGCACCTGTGCCTTCCCAGGGTATGACTAGCTCCCAGCCTCCACAACGTTCACCTAGTGTGCCGTCAGGGAAATGTAGCGTCCCTGGCCAAAAGCACTTGTCCATGTGTCAGTCGTTAAGTGGACCTTACCAATAACTGCGTTGGTCAGGGCACGGGTGATGTAACGGGACACATGCTGGTATAAGGCTGGGACTGCACACCAATTAAAATATTGGCGGCGGGGGACTGAATACTGCGGGACAGCCGCCGCCATCACGCTGCGGAAAGCCTCAGTGTTTACAAGCCTAAATGGCAGCATTTCCAGGGCCAGCAATATGAAAAGGTGCGCATTTAGAGCTATGGACTGTGAGTGGGTGCCTGGGTATTTGCGCTTTCGTTCAAAGGCCTGGGGAATAGACATATGTATGCTGCACTGGGACAAAGAAGTGGATGTGCTAGATGATGTGCTTGCAGAGGTCCAGGTGCATGGCGGGAGGCATCCGAGCATGCGTCTTGGACAGGGGATTGGCCAGCACTTAACACAGGGGAAGAGGAGGCAGTGTTGTGACCCGCAGACACTGGTTGCGTACCCAGGTGTTCTGCCGACCTATTAGGGTGCTTTGATGCCATGTGGTGGATCATGCTGGTGGTGGTGAGGTTGCTAGTGTTCACGCCCCTGCTCATTTTGGTACGGCACAGGTTGCAAATGACAAATTATTTTATCGTCCGCACTTTCCTTAAAAAAGCGCCAGATTGCGAAACACCTACCCCTTGGAAACGGAGATTGCCGCAAGGGGGTGCTCTGGAGAACAGTTGCGCGCCTTCTCCCTTTGCCACCCCACTGCCTCTTTCAGCCTATTGCGGTGCTGCGGATCCCTTCCCCTCTGTACTGCTCTCCTCGGTCGGCTTGCCACCTTCCCAGGTTGGGTCAGTGTCTTCATCGTCCACCACCTCCTCTTTCACTTCCTTACTCTAGTCCTCCTGACTTGTTGACCTAACAACAACCTCACTTATTGACAACTGTGTCTCATCCTCATCATGAACCTCTTGAGACACTAATTGCAGTTGACTTATTGGCAATTGTGTCCCATTATCATCATCCACCTCGTGATGCTCCAGAGTTTGGGAATCAGGGCACAAGATCTCCTCATGTCCCTCTTCAAGCGGGCTTGGCAAGAGGCCCAAATTAAGGAATGGAAATAAAAACAGCTCCTTGGAATATCCAAGTGTGGGATCACTTGTTTGCCAAGACTCTCCATGGTGGGTGGAAGGAGTATCAGGGTGAGGATTCTGTTGACCAGACTCTTGGCTACTGAGACTGGACTGGTGCTTAACCAACTGGAAGCATTATCTGCTGCAATCCAACCGACCACCTAGTAGCACTGGTCTGACTTCAAGAGTGGTGTCCTTCGCCGCCCTGCAAACTGGGATACGAAGCTAGATATCGTGGATGAGTGTGTTTCTTCAGCAGCACGGCCACTTCCCCATCCCTTACTGCTTGCCTTGCGCATATTAAATGGCATATATGCCTGCAAGTATGTCACACTTATAGTAACGCAGGTTTTGTAAGTGTATGCGCAAATAAAGTACACAGAATGTCAGATATTTTTAGGATGCATACACATTAAATAGGAGGTATAGTGCAGGTAATGTCGCTGTTACCACTGCCTAATAAAAAATTGCATTGAATTAATGTCACTGATATTGAGGATGTGTACATGTTAAACAGGAGGTATAGCGAAAGTAATGTCACTGTCACCACCGCCTAAGAAAAAATTACACTGAATTAATGTCACTGATATTTAGGTTGCACAAATGTTATACAGGAGGTATAGCGCAAGCAATTTAGCTGTCACCACTGCCTAATAAAAAATTATACTGAATGAATGTCACTGATATTTAGGATGTGCACACGTTAAACAGGAGGTATAATGCCAGTAATGTTGCTGTCACCACTGCCTAATAAAAAATTGCACTGAATAAATGTCACTGATATTTAGGTTGCACAAACGTTATATACGAGGTATAGCGCAAGTAATGTTGCTATCACCACTGCCTAATAAAAAATAAAATTAAATGAATGTCACTGATATTTAGGATGTGCACACGTTACACAGGAGGTATAGCGCAAGTAATTTTGCTGTCACCACTGCCTAATAAAAAATTACACTGAATGAATGTCACTGATATTTAGGATGCACGCATGTTAAACAGGAGGTATAGCGCAAGTAATGTCGCTGTCACTACCGCCTAATAAAAAATTACACTGAATGAATGTCACTGATATTTAGGATGTGCACACGATAAACAGTAGGCATAGCGCAAGTAATGTCGCTGTCACCACCGCCTAATAAAGAAAGACACTGAATAAATGTCAATGATATTTAGGATGCACAAACGTTATACAGGAGGTATAGCGCAAGTAATGTCGCTGTCACCAGCGGCTAATAAAAAATTACGCAGAATTAATGTCACAGATATTTTGAATATGCAAAAGTTATACAGAAGATGTAGCGCAGGTAATGTAACTGTCATCAGCAGACACCGTCTACAGAAAAAGTACACTGGATGTCACAGATATTTTTAGGCTGTGCACACGTTACACAGGAGATGTAGCGCAGATAATGTCGCTGTCACAAACGGCAAAACAAATTACACTGAATGTCACTGATATTTTGGATGTGCTAATGTTATACTGGAGATGTAACATAGTAACATAGTAACATAGTACATAAGGCCGAAAAAAGACATTTGTCCATCCAGTTCGGCCTGTCATCCTGCAAGTTGATCCAGAGGAAGGCAAAAAACCCCTGTGAGGTAGAAGCCAATTTTCCACACTTTAGGAGAATAAAAATTCCTTCCCGACTCCAATCAGAATAAATCCCTGGATCAACGACCCCTCTCTAGTAGCTATAGCCTGTAATATTATTACGCTCCAGAAATACATCCAGGCCCCTCTTGAATTCCTTTATTGTACTCACCATCAGCACCTCCTCAGGCAGAGAGTTCCATAGTCTCACTGCTCTTACCGTAAAGAATCCTCTTCTATGTTTGTGTACAAACCTTCTTTCCTCCAGACGCAGAGGATGTCCCCTCGTCACAGTCACCGTCCTGGGAATGAATAGATGATGGGATAGATCTCTGTACTGACCCCTGATATATTTATACATATTAATTAGATCTCCTCTCAGTCGTCTTTTTCTCAGTCGTCTTTTTAAGTGAATAACCCTAATTTTGATAATCTTTCAGGGTACTGTAGTTGCCCCATTCCAGTTATTACTTTAGTTGCCCTCCTCTGGACCCTCTCCAGCTCTGCTATGTCTGCTTTGTTCACTGGAGCCCAGAACTGTACACAGTACTCCATGTGTGGTCTGACTAGCGATTTGTAAAGTGGTAGGACTATGTTCTCATCACGGGCATCTATACCCCTTTTGATGCAACCCATTATCTTATTGGCCTTGGCAGCAGCTGCCTGATACAGTTTTTTGCAGCTTAGTTTGCTGTTTATTAAAATTCTTAGAACTTTTTCCATGTCAGTGTTACTGAGTGTTTTACCATTTAATAAGTATGGGTGACTTGCATTATTCCTTCCCATGTGCATAACTTTACATTTGTCAGTGTTAAACCTCATCTGCCACTTATCTGCCCAAGCCTCCAGTCTATCCAGATCGCTCTGTAGTAGTATACTGTCCTCATCAGTGTTAATTACTTTACACAGTTTAGTGTCATCTGCGAAAATTGATATTTTACTATGCAAGCCTTCTACAAGATCATTAATAAATATATTGAAGAGAATAGGGCCCAATACTGACCCCTGAGGTACCCCACTAGTGACAGTGACCCAATCTGAGTATTTACCATTAATAACCACCCTCTGTTTTCTATCATTGAGCCAGTTACTTACCAACTTACAGACGTTTTCTCCCAGTCCGAGCATTCTCATTTTATATACTAACCTTTTATGTGGTACAGTGTCAAATGCTTTGGAGAAGTCCAGATACACGACATCCATTGATTCGCCGCTGTCAAGTCTAGAACTTACCTCCTCATAGAAACTGATGAGGATCCCTCACAAAGCCATGCTGATATGGCGTTATTTGCTTATTTCCGTTAAGATGCTCTAACATAGCATCTCTCAGAAAACCTTCAAACAGTTTACCCACAACAGATGTTAAACTTACTGGCCTATAGTTTCCAGGCTCTGTTTTTGGACCCTTTTTGAATATTGGCACCACATTTGCCATGTGCCAGTCCTGTGGGACATTCCCTGTCAATATAGAATCTGCAAATATCAGAAATAAGGGTCTGGCTATGACATTACTAAATTCCCTTAGGATACGGGGGTGTATGCCACCCGGTCCTGGCGATTTGTCTATTTTAATCTTTTTAAGTCGCTGTTGTACTTCTTCCTGGGTCAGACAGGACACTTTTAATGGGGAATTTATTTTGCACATTCGGCATGTCATCTGACAGTTTATTTTCCTCAGTGAATACATTGGATGAAAAAATATTTAACAGCTTTGCTTTCTCATCGTCGCTCTCTGCGACTCCCCCCTCATTACTCTTTAACGGGCCGACACCTTCAGATTTATACTTTTTAACATTTATATAATTGAAGAACATTTTAGGGTTAGTTTTACTCTCTTTGGCAATTAATCTCTCGGTCTCTAGTTTGGCCGCTTTTATTAGTTTTTTACATGTTCTATTTTTTTCCTTATAGTTTTTTAGTGCTTCCGTGCTACCTTCCTGTTTAAGTGTTTTATATGCTTTCTTTTTGTCATTTATTGCTTTCTTTACAGTTCTGTTTATCCACATTGGTTTCTTTTTGTTCCTTAACCTTTTATTCCTATACGGTATGTACCTCTCACAATTAGATTTTAGGATGCTTTTAAAGATATCCCATTTTGTGGCTGTATTTTTATTTGTGAGGACTTTATCCCATTTAGTTAGGCCTATGGCCTCTCTTAGTTGGCTAAATTTAGCTTTTTTGAAGTTTGGTATTTTTGTTCCTCCCTGTAGAAACGCTCTTTTGAATGATAATTGGAAGGTTATTACTTTGTGGTCACTATTTCCTAGGTGTCCCCCAACCTGCACGTCTGTTGTTCTGTCAGGCCTATTGGTTAATACTAAGTCCAGAATGGCCGTCCCTCTAGTCGGGTCCTGAACCAGTTGGGAGAGGTAATTGTCTTTGGTTATTGCCAAGAACCTGTTTCCTTTATGAGATATACAAGTTTCAGTTTCCCAGTCTATATCTGGGTAGTTGAAGTCCCCCATAATAACCACCTCATTATGATTTGCCGCCTTGTCTATCTCGTTTAGTAGTAGATTTTCTGTGGACTCTGGTATATTAGGTGGTTTATAGTAAACTCCTATTAGTAATTTATTATTGCTTTTAGCGCCATGTATCTCTACCCACAGTGACTCCACATGTTCATGTCCCTCACTTATATCTTCCCGGAGTGTGGGCTTTAGACAGGACTTTACATAAAGGCAGACCCCTCCCCCTCTCCGGTTTTGACGATCCTTTCTAAACAGGCTGTAACCCTGTACATTAACTGCCCAGTCATAGCTATTATCCAGCCATGTCTCAGTTATTCCCACTATGTCATAGTCCTCCTCACACATCACTAATTCCAGTTCACCAGTTTTATTAGTCAGGCTTCTGGCATTAGTATACATACATTTGAGAGGTTTATGTATATTTTTTACTCTACACCTTTCCTTCTGAACTGTTCTAGTCCCTCCTTCCATTCCTCCCCCAGTCTCACTACCTTGCCCCCGGTCTCTATCTGCACTATCTTCCCATTCTATAACATAATTACCCTCCCCCAGTCCCTAGTTTAAACACTCCTCCAACCTTCTAGCCATCTTCTTCCCCAACACAGCTGCCCCTTCCCCATTGAGGTGCAGCCCGTCCCTACGATAGAGCCTGTAGCCGACTGAGAAGTCGGCCCAGTTCTCCAGGAACCCAAACCCCTCCTTCCTACACCAGTTCTTGAGCGACTTGTTAATCTCCCTAATCTCCCGTTGCCTTTCTTGTGTGGCTCGTGTTACAGGCAGTATTTCGGAAAATACTACCTTTGAGGTCCTTGCCCTCAGCTTTTGACCTAAATCCCTGAAATCATTTTTAAGGACTCTCCACCTACCTCTAACTTTGTCATTGGTTCCGATATGGACCATGACCGCTGGATCGTCTCCAGCCCCTCCCAGTAATCTGTCAACCCGATCCTCGATGTGTCAAACTCTAGCGCCAGGAAGACAGCACACTGTTCGGCGATCACGGTCTTTGTGACAGATTTCCCTATCTGTTCCCCTTATAATGGAATCTCCCACTACCAGCACCTGTCTGGCCTGCCCTGCTCTCCTGGTTCCCTGCTTACTGGAGCTGACATTCCCCTGACTGGCAGAGGAAGTGTCCGGCTGCAGCAGTGCCGTCCCCGGACTGGCATCCCCCTCATCTGCCAAACGTGCAAACTTGTTGGGGTGTGTCAGATCAGGGCTAGCCTCCCTGGCACTCTTCCCTCTACCCCGCTTTCTAACTGTTACCCAGCTAGCTACCTCACTTTCCTCAGCCTCCTCTCTGTCACCCTCCCCCTCATCTACCCCAAAGAGTGCTTGCTCGGTGAGAAGCAAACTCTTTTGCAAATTATCAATGCCTCTCAGTGTTGCAACTTGCCCGTTTAGAGACTCGATTTGCGATTCCAAACGGGTAATTTGCTCACATCTAGAACAAAGATATGCACCCTGGAACTGCAGTTCCAGGACTGCATACATCATGCAAGATGTGCACTGGACTGCGTTGTAAATTGTGCAACACATACTAAATGGGGATTACAACAGTAAAAAAGTAAAACAGTATATATGATTTAGATTTAGACCCTGTCTGCTGTAGTTGAAGGACTACGTAAAATTAAGCCAACAACACACAAGGAAATTATATCCAACGTTAGTTTCCAACTCCTTTTCTTAAACTCCTTGTTTTTTAACTCCACTTAATAAGAAGCCACTTAGTAGAGCAAGCCTCAGGATGAGCCGGTAGCGCAGGTAATGTCGCTGCCACCAGCAGCAAAAAAATTTGACTGAATGTCACTGATATTTCAGATACGCAAACGTTATACAAGGGATGTAGCTCAGGTAATGTAACTGTCCGCAGCGGACACCATCTACGGAAAAAGACACTGGATGTCACAGATATTTTTAGGCTGCGCACACGTTAGACAGGAGATATAGCCCAAATAATGTCGCTGTCTGCAGCGGTCAAATAATTGCAAGCTATTTAGCGCAGGTTGCGCTAAAAATATATATTGCTGCCAGATACAACTATAGTCCTTTAAAGGACTTTTGGGTCTCTAACAAGTTTTAGCGATTTAGCGCAGGTTGCGCTAAAAAAACTTTTGGATCTATAACAAGTGTAAAAACTAAAATATTGCTATTTCAATCCCTACACTAGTACCCAATGATGTGTTCCGGCCAGACAATCACTGTAATGCCAGCAGTCAACATGGCTACGGCATTACAGTGAATGGCAGTACTTACCTGCACGTTCATTGAATGTGTAGCAGCCAACAAACTTGTGGGGAGGAGACTCGAGCATCGCGCTCAAGCACACGCGGTATTCGGCTGGACACCACGATGTGCCGAGCATCGAGATGCTCGAGCCGAACTAGTGTTCGGAGGAGAATGCTCGCCCAACACTAGTCAAGACTCAAGATGTCTAGGCTGGAGGAAGTACTAGATGATCACCCTGTTGCTAAGACACAGTTCAGACACTACAGGTAAGGGCAGATAAAGCTCCAACACAGGCCACAGACAGAATCTAAGCAGATTGAAGCTAAGCATTTTGCACAAACACAGAACTTATATAGCAGACTTAATAAACTCATTAGGCGAGCTGATGCACACTCTCAGTCGGGGAAATATTAACCCTTGCAATACAGAACTGAAGAGGGACACAGGCACATCTAGACAAATTCCA
The DNA here is from genome assembly GCF_014858855.1 of Bufo gargarizans. Lineage (NCBI taxonomy): Eukaryota > Metazoa > Chordata > Amphibia > Anura > Bufonidae > Bufo > Bufo gargarizans. The sequence goes on along the minus strand of NC_058085.1, from coordinate 274,949,279 downwards.
ACCACAAGTGACCTAGGCCAGGACACACAGAACAGTGGCAATATGAACGGCAATTGAACACAACTGCATAATTTAACCCACAAGAAGCCAGCACCTGTGCGCACGGTACAACGACAAGTGAAAAGCCACTGTAACAACCTTACAGCACAGCTTTCATAATAACAACCTAAGTGTTTCTATTAACAGTGCCATCACATTGACCCTATTAACTGTTTCAGTAGAGATCCCCACTTATGCACTACATCCAGCACATTTCATGAATAATATGGCATATGGCCTCCCTTTACTTTCTTATAGGGGGAGCTCTTTACATGAATTCATAGACCCTTATGATCTGTATAGTCATTTTTAGGTGGAGTCTGTTTTTTTTTTTTAGACCTCATGATCCCCATTGTATCAGGGCCCGGGCCACATTATTAAATTAAAACCTGGGCTGGATCATACAAGTTACATTTAATTTGTCTAATAATTTGTAAGCTTTCTCTGCGTTACCTTAGAAAGCATTCATATTACATGCTGTGACATCTTCAGAAGGTTTTGAAGTGGACCCTGTCTCTAACATGGCAATGTGGCCTACCCCTGCAGAGCAAGGTGGTTACTCTTTTGGGGTTTCACAAATAGTATAGCAAGTCTCTATCGATGATATGGCCTATATGGCCATTAAAGGGACACTGACAGGGCCAATAAGCATATTGAGGTATATATATGGCAGTACAGGTCTTATAATGGGTATTACAATCATCTAAGTATCCCCCCTGTCCACATTATACATACAGTAAACTTAAGTTTTATAACCTGCTCCAACGGTCTTCAATCTGCCCAAGGGGCGGCGTTTCACCTCTCTTGCGCCCAGCCAGCCTCCCCCATGCGCCGGATCTTGTGAAGTCCGGTACAGTAAGCACCGCCCAGCTCATCAATATTCACTTCGCTGGGCGGCGCTTACTGTCCCCGACTTCACAAGATCCGGCGCATGCGCAGGGCACTGTTCAGTGCAGCGCTTCAGAGCGGGGACCGCAGAAGCCGCCCAGCAAACTGAATATTCATGAACTGGGCGGCGCTTCAAAGCGGCAGTTGGGGGAGGCTGGCTGGGCGCAAGAGAGGTGAAACGCCGCCCCTTGGGCAGATTGAAGACTGTTGGAGCAGGTTATAAAACTTAAGTTCACTGTATGTATAATGTGGACAGGGGGGATACTTAGATGATTATAATACCCATTATAAGACCTGTACTGCCATATATATATACCTCAATATGCTTATTGGCCCTCTCAGTGTCCCTTTAAGGGTTATGGTGACCCCAAGGAACATTAGCTCAACATGGATTCAAATGATATCCAGTAGAGAGTTCTTGGGTCGGAGTCTTACGAACTTAATAGGAGCTTTAAAACTGCAAGGACACTGCAACAATGTAAATTTGGGGTTCAAGATGAAAACAAGGGTTTGACCACCAAATTGGTACAAAATGGATTCATGAAAACTTTACCTAAAACTCAGCGGCAAAATGTAGTTAACAAATTTTGCTGAGGATTAATTTATTCTCAGTATGTTAGATTGCTTTCTACAAAAAAAAAAAATCTTTCAGGATGTTTTCTTACACTGAATTTTCTCAGATTAAACAGCATTGTTTAGAAGACATTCCCTGCGGCAAAAATGAGATTTTCTATATCTTCATTGAAGTAATTGTACATTGAAAATCATATTGATTCTCTATACATGATGGTCTACAAGACATTCTCACTGGGAGAAACTTGGTCTTGTCACATAGTATCCAGCAGACAGTATCGATTGGATAACTGCTTTATACAATGTAAGGATTAGAGGATACACTGAAATTCTTGCAGTCAGCACAACATTTTTCTTGTCTTAAGCTATGTGCAGTCCTGGAGATATGCCTCCAGTATAGAAAAGCACAGCATGCACTCAGGGTTTGAGAAATGAAATGCAGCTCAATGAAGTAAAGTTTTCTTGATCGAAAAGTTTCTTGCGGAAATCTTTCAATACTGTTATGGAAAACTTAGCTGAGAAAAATCCATAAGGAGTTGGGAGAGATTTCATTGAAACCTACTGTAGCTAGTGCCCCCCTGTGTTCAGTCAAGGAACTGCCTTGAGGCAGGGGTGTGATATACCTGTAATATAATTTCTATATAGTACATTTGTAATTTGCAGGAGTTGTGTGCGGTTCTGAGATACCCCAACTATACAGAGTGACAAATGCTATTTGAACAAATAATTTCCACTGGTGTGATATACCAGTTGCCCCCCCCCAAAAAAAAAAACTGATTAGGAGTTTGATATATCTGCTTCCAGCAAATAATCATTAAGAGGCTCTATATACTTGCTTCCACAAATACTGCTTTTCTATAGGGATTTTGTCACAGGGTCATTTTGAAAATGACAGGCAGAGGAAGAGGCCGCCCATTCCGCAGGGGAGCTAGGTGTCGGGCAGGTGCACCAGGTCGGTGCCTAAGTGGGAAGTTGGAGAAGGTGTGTTCGATTACGTCAAAAGACACACCAGAGTTGGTTGAGTGGCTTACTCAGCCTACCGATTCTGCACCCTACTTATCCTCTGTATCTGCACCCTCTTCACTCTCTGCTGTGTGCACCCCCAAAGTCACCACCACCACCACCATAGCCCCTCCACTCGAGTCAGAGGAATTATTTTCCCATCAATTCCCAGACCTTACCGATGCACAGCCATTCTTGGCATCGGATGAGGAAGAGGAGGTAGCAACGGCCGCCACCCAGCGGTCTGACGACAGAACCCAGATCAGCCCAAGGATGGTGGTCCCCGCTGTTGCTGCCTACTCCAAGATCTCTAATGTCAGTGGTGGTGAAGGTGACGATGATGACGTGTCGATGGACGTCACAAGGATGCCCACAAGAGAAGAAGAGGAGGGGAGTTCACAGGGAGAGACGGAGCAGCAGATAGGGAGGAGAAGGATGAGAAGCAGTCAGAAATTGCAGCGCACAGGAGGCAAAAGCAGACTCCAAATGTATCTGGAGCGAGCCATCTACCATGCACAGTCACATCTTGCACTCCCAGGACGACGGCACATGGCTCCGCAGTGTGGGCTTTTTTTTAACTTGTCAGCTGCTGACAATAGTTTTGCCATCTGCAGCCTGTGCTGTCAACGCATAAGGCTTGGTAAGCCCAACACTCTAGGAATGACCTCCTTAAGAAGGCACGTGGCCTCCCATCACCGAGCCCAGTGGAAGCAATGCCTTCAGAACCCACAAAGCCACACTCCTGGTGCTCCACGTCCTGCATCTTCTCCTTCTCCTCTCTCCTCCCATTTGTCCTCCACTCCACCTTCCACCGTGCCGTCATCACGTTCATCTGGCACAAGGCAAGCTTCCGGATAATCCTCTTGCCCAACGGCTGACCACTGGCTTGTCAGAACTGCTAGCCCGCCAACTACTGCCATATTAATTGGTGGACTCGGAGGCCTTTAGAAAATTTGTGGCCATTGGCACACTGCAATGGAAGGTCCCCGGAAGGAAATATTTCTCCCAGAAGGGCATCTCATAGCTATATGGCCACGTTCAGCGGCAAGTGAATGTATCTCTGGCACACAGTGTCGGTGCCAAGATACATCTGACCACAGACACATGATCTAGCAAACACGGGCAGAGAAGGTACATAACTTTTGCTGCGCACTGGGTGAACCTTCTGACAGCTGTGAAGCATGTAACCCGTGGCACCCGTGTAGATTTGGTGTTACCACCACGGATTGCATGCAGGCCTGCCTCTTCTTCTACTTCTCCTACTCCATCCTCCCCCTCCCCCTCAGCTGACCCCTTCTTTTCCACTGCTACCGCCTCTTCCGTTGCACCCCAGAACCTATTCAACGTGCCAAGTGAGACGTTGCCATGCTGGGCTGCGGCTTTTGTGTCTGGAAGCCAAGAGCCACACCGGTCCTGCACTACTTTCAGCTCTGCGGGCACAGGACAATCAGTGGCTTACCCCGCTCAATTTGACAGTTGGTGAAGTGGTGTGCGACAATGTTGCCAATCTGCAGAACGCACTGATACATGGCAAAATGACACACGTGCCGTGCATGGCACACGTCCTGAACTTAGTCGTGCAGCGATTCGTTGCCAAATACCCTAAACGTCTTACGGCAGGCCAGGAAAATCTCTGCCCATTTTAGAAGATCTTACATGGTTTGCTGACGTTCAGCAGCGACATCACTTGCCCATCATACGTCTGATTTGTAACTGCCCGACACGCTGGAACTCCACCTTGCATATGCTTGATAGGCTGCTAAAGCAGAAACGTGCCGTTAACGACTACCTGTACGAACTCTGCGGCAGGACAGGTTCTGGGGAGCTTGTTTTTTTTTCACCGCACCAGTGGCTGCTCATGCGTGATTCATGCAGACTTCTGCAGTCATTTGATGAGATCACCAAACTGGGCAGTCGCAGCCAGGGCACCATCAGTGACATCGTACCTTACGCCTTCTTTCTGGAGCGTGCATTGCGTTGTGTCATTAATCAAGCCGTCAAGGAGCAGGAGCAGGAAGATGAGGAAGTCGCAATGCTGAATGAATTCCCAGGGGGGGCTACTCCATCTGAGACAAGTCAGCAGGAGTCTGAAGAGGAGTTAGAGGAGGATGGTGCCTGGGGTGAGGAGGAGGAGGAGCAAGTAGAGCAGGCTTTAAACTTTTCTGGGATCCCTCAAGTTGTCCATGGGGGGAGGAGACCGAGGACGACATTCTCCTGGGCGATGAGAAGGAGCCAGGTCTCTCCACCGCTTCCAATTTAGTGCAAATGGGGGCCTTCATGCTCCAGTGTTTAAAGGGGGACCCCCGTATAAAAAGCATAAAGGGAAAGTACCAGTACTGGGTGGCAATGTACTTAGACCCCCTTACAAACACAAAATGGCAGACATGTTACCAGCATCACTGAGGGCTGTCAGAATGCAGCATTTCTAGGCCTTGCTTCGAGAGATGCTGCATTCTGCTGTGGGTGAATTTCCACCCACAGAGAAACAATTGCGAGTACCAATCCTAGAGCGCATGCAAGAAGAGGGCGGCTTGAAGATGTGTTGGTCACTTCGGATATGAGATCATTCTTGCAGCCAACCCATCGACAGCTGCCCTCCGGATCCAGCCTCAGGGAACGCCTAGACCGACAAGTGTACGACTACTTCGGGTTAACGGCCGATGTGGACGCTTTGAGAAGCGAGGAACCCCTGGACTACTGGGTGTGCAGGCTTGACTGTGGCCAGAGCTGGTAAAATTTGCCATGGAACTCTTGGCTTGCCCCTCGTCGACTGTCCTGTCCGAAAGGACGTTCAGCGCAACAGGGGGATCGTGACCGATAAGTGCACTCGCATAGCTCACGACAGTGTGGACTACCTCACATTTCTAAAAATTAATGAGGCATGGATCTCGGTGAATGCCTAATGTTTGGGGCCTGTACTACACTGGCCTGCAGTAAAATTTATATTGAATGGCTGTCTAATATACCTCCAGCCACATAATCACTTGATCATTTATGTACAGGTGAATGCATAATTTTTGGGGCCTGTAATCTAACTGACAAACAGTAAAATTGTTATACAATGACTGCCTAATTTACCTCCAGCCACATAATCACTTGATGTTTTCTGTCCTGTGAATGATACATTTTTGGGGCCTGTAATCCACTGGCCTGCAGTAAAAATAATATCCCATGACTGTCTAATATACCTCCAGCCACATAATCACTTGATCTTTTATGTATATTGAATGCATAAATTTTGGGGCCTGTAATCTAACTGGCCAACAGTAAAATTGTTATACGGTGACCGACTAATGTACCTCCAGCTACATAATCACTTGATGTTTTCTGTCTGGTGAATGAATAATTTTTGGGGCCTGTAGTCCACTGGCCTGCAGTAAAATTGATATCCATTGACCGTCTAATATAACTCCAGCCACATAATTACTTGTTCTTTTCTGTTCGGTGAATGCCTAATGTTGACAAGGATCACGTGTTATTGAATTTCAACTATTATCATTTGGGGTTTTTCAAGAGGGGGGATTTCGTTAGCCATGTTTTTAATCTAATTTAATATTTTTTGTTCTATTAAACATATGTATTTTACATCTATTTGTACTGGCCTGCAGTAAAATTGATATCCAATGACGGTCTAATATACCTCCAGCCACATAATCACTTGATGTTTTCTGCCAGATGAATCCCTAATTTTTGGGGCCTGTACTCCCGTGGCCTAACATAAAAATTTTCTGGGCTCCAGCAGGCCACATTTTTGACAGTTTCCCTTTAAGACGCATAAAAATGGCCCCTGATTAAAATACATATTTTTTTGTGGGAATTTTTGCCATTGATCCCCCTCTGGTATGTCACTGTTCATGTTGTGTGACGATTTGTGCTAAAGACCGACCATGCCGGTGATGTCACCGGAATCACTGCTAGGCATAGGCCTCCCCCTGGCATACTGAGAAAAAGCCAGGTATGTCCCCGGCAGTAAATAAACAGCCCTCACCCTGCACCGTGTAGTGTAGGGCAAGGTGTAGAATTGGAGCAAGAAATGCACTGATGCTCCACTCATACAAGCTAAGCGCGTGAAGGGCAACATATGTCTGGGTTCACCTCTAACCCAGGACAACCCTTTCAAGTGCATTAAAGTACTGAGTTGATGGTTTGGCATAGTAACAATAGGGGCAAATGTCCAAAATCATCGATAGTCTAAAGTACACTTGCTCCAGGGCATTACACTTGTCCATCAAAATCCTCCATGTCGAATGATATGGCACTTCAGTCTGGTTGACCTTCTGCTGGAAGGTTGTGATTTGAATTGGTTAAAAAAACATTTACTTTTATTGAAAAACTGCCACAGTGCTGAATATAAAAACAGGCAGTGGCCCAGAAGAGAGCCCCTCGCAGTCTATGGTGTTAGTGGGCCTGCCTATAAAGCCTGGTATGGTATATACGACCCCATGGAAACCTCTTTGATGTCTCTGTTAGTTGTGTTTGGCTTGTTGTCCTGTAAACCATTTCTTTGTACAGTTCCTTTAACATTTTAAGTATTCCATACACATACATTTCCCAATGTGTTTTTTTTTTTTTTTTTTTAGAATAATATACAACCATTGGGGACCTTTTGAAGATGGAAATTGCTTTTCAAAGTGTTTTGGATATTTACAGCACTTCAGCCATATTTTGAACTTTAATATAAAGCAGACATAAATAAATCATGCTCTTCATATTTGCATAAGTGGATTAACATGCAAATAGGAAAGAATAGAGATTCTAGGGTTAAATGTACTTTAGGGATGAAGAGAAGATTTTAATGTTCAGGCTTTATTTGGGTCTACAAGTTTGCTTGTGGTCTCCAGACAGTTTTTGCATTTTAAGAAGCCCATCCTTTGTTTTTGAACTCGAGAAAAATGTAGGTCAGCTTAAAGATGTCCCAGATTGCACCGTCATGTCTTAGCCATCTCAGCCTGAGTTTAAAGGGTGATACCTATGTTTTCAAGGGCTTTTCCAGAACAGTAAGGGCCCCATAGTAAGGCTCAAACCAGGCTCCCCACATAGGACAGAAGGGTTTCTGCCTAAACCCTTTTCAATAACCCTTGGGCCAGTTCTCCACTGCCTCATTTGCTAAAAGTTGTTCCTTTAGAGGGTAGAGTCTTGACCAAGTTTTCACCTCCAGTAGAAGAGGAGATAAATCCCAACTAAGACTGGCCCCCGCTTGCCCTGGGCCCTATAGCAGTTGCATGGTCTGCCGCTATGGTAGTTACGCCCCTGACACAGAACCTTCTGATGAGCACAGTGAAGGAGTCATGACACTCACATGAAACCAATATCTAATTTATTGTTCACATCCATACTGTGAACCCGCACTGTGCTGATCAGCAGTGGTTCCAGAGATCAGACTCCTCATCCCTTTACTGCTAGGTTAAAACATTATCTCTTGAAAATTATAACATGGCCTTCAAGAATAAAAAATGTCAAGAAACTGAGGGGGACATTTATCAAGATTGGCATATTGTACTCCAGTTTTGATTCCCCCTGTGCTGCGGGACGTTGGGCCAAATTTGTGCAGAAGCACACATTTCTGATATATTTGGTGCATCTTCCAGCCATGCCATGCAACAAACTTACATCTATGGTAGCCTACTAGCTGCCATAGAGTTAAATCTTTCTTTACGCCAGAAAACTGGCATTAAGAAAGATAAATGTTACGGGCCTCACGCCTGCTCCCTGGCCACGGCACTTCCCCTTTTTACACTACTTCTGAAAAGTGGAGCGAAGGGGGAAATGTTGCACATTTTGCCTCACAAATGGGGTCCAACAAAATGTCTAACCTATTTTACATCACAAAAGTGGTGTAAGTAGGTTAGTAAATGTACCTCCGAGTTCTTATGTTGAAATCTAGAAAGGTTTAAATTCACTGTACGTCTTGTTCTGTAATGGACGTGCATAATCTTGCAACCATTTTCTTCCTTGTTCCAGTGCATCTAAAATAATGAAAGAACTTAGCAAATTTTCTTCATTAAAATTGTCTAGCACAAACATTGTATAGTTTGATTCCATAGTTTGTCTTCCTTTCATCATTCAGAGCGTTAATCACAATTACAAGACAGAACTCGCTTACATGACAGATGAATGGGTCATTCGGGGGATCGATTTTGGGATGCGCCTTGGCAGGACTATTTCAGAGAGGGCCTAGGGCGCCAGTGTCCTTTCCTGCACTGCACTATGGCAGGAAGAGGAAATATATTTTAGGGGATGGTAGTTATTGTCTGCAGTAGACAGAGCATTTTTTTCATGTCAACTGAAAATATTCTCATAAAGAATACATTTAGTGATCGGTGTACCTGACTTCCATGTTCACGAAGGGAATGTACATATTTTATTAGCTGTTTATATTTCTATGCTATGACTAGTCACTAATGAAGGAGAATAATGTATGGGTGTATAAGCAGAGGAGAAGTGACAAGTTTTTATATTTATTGGTGATCTCATATGGGGTATTTTCATATTATAGAACCCACACTAATTAGTCTCAAAACAGACACAATGGGTAATAAGAACAAAACACAAGGTACCTTGGTTGTGTTTCCTTGTTGCCATGGTGACCAGCCCCATCCTGGCTGCTTACACATGCTTGATAAATAGAATCAGTCGCATCCACAATGGTTGCCATGGTAACAAGTCAGTATCTTTTCAGATCCTGGCTTTTTTGGCAAATACGCAATCTCTTGCAATTATGCTTTATTTTTTATATTTTTTATATAGCCAAGCAATGAGGTCGGTTATATTGTTCACTAAGGCGACTATTGACCTCACTCCAAAATTTAGCCTATGTGTGCATACATGTCTTCTTCTGTTTATAAAGCAAGCTTGAAATAGTTCCCCATGCATTAATAGACCGATTAGTCGTAACACCTGTTGTGGTACCTATATACAAGGATGCCTAAAAACCCAATCACTAGGTTTGGGAGGCAGGAGAACACTGGACTGCTTTCCCTACTTACATTGACGCATAGCGGTTAGCTGTCATAATTAGAGATAAGGCAATTTTTCACAAATTCGATTCTCCGGTTTGCCAATTTTTTTGGGGAAAAATTCAGTTCAATCTGAATAAATTTGTGGAGAATTGTGTTAAAAAACTGCTATTTCCTGGCTGCAGAGAGCCTTTATAGTGGTGTTAGAACACTGTGCCTTGCAGTAACACGCATAGGGAGTCTGCTGTGGAATGAAATAATACTGTGAGTCAGTATGACATGCAGATGACAGGTGTAGCTCTTAGAATCACTGCACACTTCACTTATTTGGACAGTCACGGGGCCAAAAGTGAACAAATAACTCAAGTATGAATGAACTCAGCCTTACAGGTAGATGTTAGCATCAAGAAGAAGCGCACTCCTTTTACACCATCATCAGCTGATTCCACATAGATGTCTACAGAACATGTTCTAGTAAATGCTTATACAAGTAGAGCCCCTGACAGAGTGGAGAGGGTCTCAGCAGTAAGTTTGTGTTGACGTCACTGATTATTTTGCCCTTCCTCTGATCCGTCAGAACAATAACCCACAAAAGACGGATTCTGTCTGTGGAGCATCTGCCGTCACTCGGACAGCATTTGGTCAGTAATCCATCAGTATTGCTAATGCCCAAAAAAAATCTGGAGTGGATCCAAAGCAGAGATGAGACGTGAATGGAATAGTTCTGTGTTTTGTACCCACTCCTGCTTTGGCTACCAAATCACAAGCCAATTCTTTTTTTTTTTTTTTTTTTTGGAATGGGGGAGAAAAAAAAGAACATTTATTTAACAAACAGGATATTAAGACACATAAAATACAACACAGAAGGGGCAAAACCACAAGATTTAAAACAAAGTGCTTCATCAACAAGAATGGATTGATGACCAGTGTCGGGGTGATCACGATGGTAATGCATATGGATCAAGAAATGTATGGGGTTATGGCTGATAACTGGAGGACGGTCCAGCAAACAAGCTGACTCCAGCTCATTCCGTGACGAGCTGGGTTGCTGATAAGTGGATTCTAAAGTTTCTGAAGAAATGCAAGTAAAGACATTAGAATACATTGTCCACTTCCTCCAATGTGACCTTGTCCTTTGATTTATGAATATCATTCCATAAAGTCTTAAAGTCCTCTGTGTGGATGGCATAAAAAAATGTCCATGCAAGGTTCGACGGGCACAGAGAAAACAAGCTCTGTGGCCGACACTGATCCAGACACGTCATACCCAGTCCACATCGCTGCTAGCCAAGTAAGGTCCTGAAAACTGAACACCAGATTACCCAAACAACAGTCAAAGTTTCTTTGGAACCACGTACCTATGATAGCCGTGAGTGCCTCGGAGACGTTATACAGAAAGAGCATGAGGCAAGTAAATGTCTTTGGTAACACCTCTAATAGATCGTCCACTGTGTATGTCCCGCAGAACCAACTTGTCTACACAAACCGATCATCTGTGCTTGCCTTGGTGAGTGGAGGCTTTGATGAAATCTGTATGAGCACAGCCAGTGGATCTCTGTCCTTTCCTTTGAGTCCAGGTAAACAGGAAAATGTGGGTTTTAGGTTCAGCTTTGGGCCCACTTTGATGGCAAGACCCTTCTGCTTTTCGGCAGCCATGTGGGCAGACAGGTGCTTGGAATGCTCTTTCAGTCTGGTGTATAAGAAATTATACATCAGTGTCACGCTGTACAGAGTCTATTGTTTTTGAAGGAGCAAAGCAGCCTGTGCCAGATCAAGAGTTTCCTCCAAGGAGGTGCACTGCGGTATTTTTCTTTTAGGCAATCTTCGCAATGCAGACCGTCGACATGCAGAGGTCAAGCTTCCGGGAGGATACCTGGAGCTGTGAAAATGACTGCTCCTTTGTGCCGATGACATACTTCTGGCGGGTAACACCCCATCAGTTGGTGCTTGCATATCCTTGCGATAAATGATGTTCCCGTTCACGGACTATAAATAGAGATACTGACAGATAAACTTATCAAACTCTGCCACCATCTTTCTCGGCGCCACGTCTCCAGTCCCCTGACCAGCCAGATTTACCAGCATCTGTTCCAGGACATGAAGCAGTGGAATTACATTGTTCATCCCGTAGTCCTGGTGACTGACAAATAGCGTGGCCTCCTCAAAGGGCAACTTTGTAAGAAAACTGCAGCAGTCTCTTGTCTTCAGTATCCAAAAGGTTTTTTCACCAATACAGTGCGAAGTTTCAACTAGTGTGGTCTTTCTCAAGCAACTAACAATGTGAAAACAATCAAATACATATGCCCTCTCAAAAGGGTCACCCAATTGAGTATGCTAATTACCAATTACATATGCAAAATGTGTACCACCGCTCCTTGTAACCCCAACCCTAAATTCTACCTATCACCCTATTCAAATCACAGTCCTTCATCATACACATTGTGATACATAGGATATTAGAATCAGAAATCGTGATTACTGCAATGCTTGAAGGAATCCTGGGGAGCATTTCTCAGAAGACGCCATCCTGTTGGTATCCATGCACGTTCGGCATTCCTCAATCCTTAGTGCGCATGCACACCCACGTCTATTCTGTGCAGCGCTATCCCCGTCTCCCGACACCTGCGCAGAGCGCTCCCGGCAGGTGTCATGGAGACCGAACGCGCATCCCCACGTCTCCATGTGTACACTGCGCATGCGCGCCCGACACATGACTAGACCGGACATGGCATCAGGCTCCCTGCGCAGTGCATCTCCAGCAGGCATCATGGAAACTTGAGAAGCAATCTACCTTAGCGTCCCTCCTAAATACAATATACAAACGCTACATCCATATTAATGTGTTAAGTGCGGCGTTCGTGTTTCTGTAGTCTTTATTGTATATTTCAGTTAGTTATACAGCCATTCAAAGTAGTACAACATCAAATATGACAACCTTACTGAAAAAATAGGGCATCTTAGTCACTCGTCCACAGGATCAATAGGGGCCAAGGTAATCCAAATTTGGTACAACCATTTAAATCAAACAGCTTGGTATCTATCGCTATACCATTATTCAAGGATAAAATGTCAAGTGTAAATCCCATTGAATCATTGTTGGAAAATATAGAGGGCTCATATAATCATTCTATAGGGGGACATCCTTCACATAAGTCATGAGTGGGTCGTAAACTTCCCCCATACTACCACTCTAATACCCTTAATGGTGGGCACATCATCCCACAAACCATTTTGGATAGACGCACCCACCCCGGGCACTAAACAGTCAACTCTGGGTGGGTGTATCCTTCATTTGACAAGAGGACCACCCCACCTACAGTACAGACCAAAAGTTTGGACACACCTTCTCATTCAAAGAGTTTTCTTTATTTTCATGACTATGAAAATTGTAGATTCACACTGAAGGCATCAAAACTATGAATTAACACATGTGGAATTATATACATAACAAAAAAGTGTGAAACAACTGAAAATATGTCATATTCTAGGTTCTTCAAAGTAGCCACCTTTTGCTTTGATTACTGCTTTGCACACTCTTGGCATTCTCTTGTTGAGCTTCAAGAGGTAGTCACCTGAAATGGTTTCACTTCACAGGTGTGCCCTGTCAGGTTTAATAAGTGGGATTTCTTGCCTTATAAATGGGGTTGGGACCATCAGTTGCCTTGTGGAGAAGTCAGGTGGATAAACAGCTGATAGTCCTACTGAATAGACTGTTAGAATTTGTTTTATGGCAAGAAAAAAGCAGCTAAGTAAAGAAAAACGAGTGGCCATCATTACTTTAAGAAATTAAGGTCAGTCAGTCCGAAAAGTTGGGAAAACTTTGAAAGTGTCCCCAAGTGCAGTCACAAAAACCATCAAGCGCTACAAAGAAACTGGCTCACATGTAGACCGCCCCAGGAAAGAAAGACCAAGAGTCACCTCTGCTGCAGAGGATAAGTTCATCCGAGTCACCAGCCTCAGAAATCGCAGGTTAACAGCAGCTCAGATTAGAGACCAGGTCAATGCCACACAGAGTTCTAGCAGCAGAAACATCTCTAGAACAACTGTTAAGAGGAGACTGTGTGAATCAGGCCTTCATGGTAGAATATCTGCTAGGAAACCACTGCTAAGGACAGGCAACAAGCAGAAGAGACTTGTTTGGGCTAAAGAACACAAGGAATGGACATTAGACCAGTGCAAATCTGTGCTTTGGTCTGATGAGTCCAAATTTTAGATCTTTGGTTCCAACCACTGTGTCTTTGTGCGACGCAGAAAAGGTGAACGGATGGATTCTACATGCCTGGTTCCCACCGTGAAGCATGGAGGAGGAGGTGTGATGGTGTGGGGGTGCTTTGCTGGTGACACTGTTGGGGATTTATTCAATATTGAAGGCATACTGAACCAGCATGGCTACCACAGCATCTTGCAGCGGAATGCTATTCCACCCGGTTTGCGTTTAGTTGCACCATCATTTATTTTTCAACAGGACAATGACCCCAAACACACCTCCAGACTGTGTAAGGGCTATTTGACCATGAAGGAGAGTGATGGGCTGCTGCGCCAGATGACCTAGCCTCTACAGTCACCGGACCTGAACCCAATTGAGATGGTTTGGGGTGAGCTGGACCGCAGAGTGAAGGCAAAAGGGCCAACAAGTGCTAAGCATCTCTAGGAACTACTTCAAGACTGTAGGAAGACCATTTCAGGTGACTACCTCTTGAAGCTCATCAAGAGAATGCCAAGAGTGTGCAAAGCAGTAATAAAAGCAAAAGGTGGCTACTTTGAAGAACCTAGAATATGACATATTTTCAGTTGTTTCACACTTTTTTGTTATGTATATAATTCCACATGTGTTAATTCATAGTTTTGATGCCTTCAGTGTGAATCTGTCACAACCAGACATCTGAGAAGCTCTGACAGATGCCTTTCAGAACCTCCTCCTTGAGCTTTCTTTGTTTTGGTTTTCAGTTCCTCATCTCGTTAGCCTCTCTCAGCTGTCATGTAGTTGGACTGATTGCATCCCTTTAAATTCCTCCCCATAATGCATTAGTGTGCAGTTTATACAACTTCCTGGAGTGTGTGTGCATGCTGATCCTATTTCCCAGTCTTCTACAAGATAAGTGTTGTACATTCACTTGTGATTTTCTGCTGGATCCCAGGTGACCCTGACTCCCTCCGTGTCTAGTGTAGGGAGCCGGTGGTCGTGTCCCCTCACTATTGTAGGGTGTCCAGGTGTTATATAGTCGAGGTACAAGGATATGCGTTCATCCACCATTGGAGTGTTCGCATTGGCTGAGCAGTCAGGGAGAGTGCCAGGTCTTATGCAGGGGTCTCCCTTTTGTTCCTTAGTTTTGGATCCAGCGAGTCATATATTCATTTTGCATTGTCTTGTTTCCTGTACACCTTCCGTGACAGAATCTACAATTTTCATAGTCATGAAAATAAAGAAAACTCTTTGAATGAGAAGGTGTGTCCAAACTTTTGGTCTGTACTGTATATACCAACCACAACTGACTAACCTAGTCGGGTGGCTGGGTTACCCCTCCCCGGGTTAACCCCCTAACCCCAACCAGGCCATCCCTTTCAAACTAGCCCTGTTATAAGCCCTGTGAGTAGTGGGCTCAAAAACATATCCACAAGGGAAAGGGAGAAACATTAATTCCTAATATGGTAAAAGCTGTAGAAACCCTGTAATATAAAACAACAGTTCTCCATTACTCCTTGGCCATAATAGATCCCTACTGACTCCGGACTATATAATTGCCCTTATATAAAGCCAACTGAGGTATTTTGAACGTTAGTATTTTTAGTCTTTAATATTTAAAGATATATACCGTAAGGCATGGATCTTTCAAAGTTAGGATCTCCTTTAAGATTATGCCCCCAGGTTCCATCAACAATGTAGATACCTATAAAATATAATATAAATATGTAAGTAATCACAGCCAAATAGGTTGGGTACATAACTTATTTAAAGACATACTGTATCTAATCCTTAAATCAGGTACAGTATTCAAAACCAGTGAGGTAAGAGGAAGAACCCCTCCGGCTCAGTAGAGTGAGCCAATCTTGAATTCCCTGTTAAGGCCTTTAGGTTCAAGTGTTTGCAATTCAAAAATCCACCTTAACTCCAACCTTTTAAATAATTTTTCCCTGTCACCTTTGGAGAGGTACTCCATCGATCACACGGAAAAGACGTTGAGAAACATTATGTCTGTGTTTCAAAAAATGTTCCGGTACAGGTGATTCAGAACTTGAAGTATCAGTCTTGAGAGCAGTTTCCGTATTTGATAGCGATGCTAAGTTACGCTATTCCTGAATTCCTGTGTTGTCTCTCCCACATACAAAAGTCCACATGGGCATTGTAACACGTAAATCACATATTCCGATCTACATGTATAATAATCTCTAAACTGATATACTTTGCCTGTTCTGGGATGCGCAAAAGAACTCCCTTTTAGCATTCCATTACAATTGCAACAGCCCAGGCAGGGAAAACAGCCCTTTCTCAAGATCCTCTTGGGCATAACAAGATGTTTTGTATCTGCATGTATCAATTTATCCCCTAAATTATGTGACCTTCTATAGGACACAAGGGGGCAATGCGGAATTCTTTAATACCTGGAAATAACTGAAAGTATGTGCCAGTTAGTTTTGAGAACATGTGCTATTTGCCTACTACATACTGTGTAAGTTGATAAAAATAGAACCCTTTGGCTCCCACCTCGTTGTTTATTGACATTTAACAGTTTCATTCGTCTCAACTCATTGACCCTATGTCTATGCCTTTGTACCATAGCTCTTAGGTAACCTCTTTAGTAAAACTTATTGCACATCTCCTTCATTCTAATGTCAAGTCTTTCCTCATCCGTCACTATTCGTTTCACCCTGAGCAATTGGCTGTAAGGTAGTGATTAGAGTTGAGCGGACACCTGGATGTTCAGGTTTGACGGGTTCGTCCGAACTTCACAAAACAGTTCGAGTTTGGGAGCCGAACTTGACCCCGAACCCGAACCCCATTGAAGTCAATGTGGTCCCAAACTTTTGATCACTGAAATGGCTCTAAAAATGTCATGGAAAGGGCTAGAGGGCTGCAAATGCCAGCAAAATGTGGTTAAGAGCATGGCAAGTGCTCTGCAAACAAATGTGGATAAGGAAATGACTTTAAATAACATAAAATACGTAAAAATGAAAAATAATAATCTTGATCTAGGAGGACGAGGTCCAAATGGAGTAGGAGGTTGAGGAAGCAGTGGATGTGGCGGTGTAGGTGGAAGAGGCGGTGGAGGAGGAGGTGGTAGCCTACACTCATTTTTGGTTTTAAATGTGTTTATAAAAAAAAAAATATATAGGGTACACCCCAAACATTGGGAAATATAACCTGTGATAACCCCCTCCAGTCGTGCTAAACACATGTTCAGACAATACACTGGCTGCAGGGCAGGCCAGCACCTCCAAGGCTTAAAGGGCAAGCTCAGGCCATGTGCCCAATTTGGAGACCCAGAAGTTGAAGGGGGCAGAGCCATCAGTCAATTTGTGTAGGCGTGTGCATACATATTGCCCCACCATGTTGCATTGGATATCTGCTCTATCAACTTTCAATGTTCTTTTCTGCGCCTACCATGTTGATCACGGTTAGCGGCGAATCAGGGTTCCACGCAGGAGAGGGAGTGTGAGAAAGGGATAGCACATCCAAGGGAGATCAATGGATAAAACTTCATTGTGATCGAGCGAAAATATGGGAGAAACTATTAAAAGGGAAGAATCGAAGGAAAGGAGGGGGCGCACGGCAATTACCCACCCCCGACTCGGTGAGGTAGTGATAATAAATAACAATACAGGACTCTTAACCACCTCCAGTCTCGCTAACGCCGATCGGCGTCAATGCTGCAGCTCTGCCAGGTCACACTATCGCCGATCGGCGTCTTCTCGCGAGACGCGAGATTTCCTGTGAACACGCGCACACAGGAGCGTGCGTTCACATGAACCGGAGGTAAACGAGCTGATCTACAGCCTGCCAGCGGCGATCGTTTTTTTAACCCCTCACAGGTATATTAGACGCTGTTTTGATAACAGCGTCTAAAATACCTGCTCCTCTGGTGGTCCCTTTTGCTTGGATCGACCACCAGAGGACACAGGCAGCTCTGTAATAAGTAGCACCAAACACCACTACACTACACCCCCCCTGTCACTTATTAACCCCTTATTAACTCCTGATCACCCCATATTAGACTCCCTGATCACCCCCCTCTCATTGATCACCCCCCTGTCATTGATCACCCCCCTGTAAGGCTCCATTCAGACGTCCGTATGTGTTTTGCGGATCCGATCAATGGATCCGCAGATCCGCAAAACACATATGGACGTCTGAATGGAGCCTTACAGGGGGGTGATCAATGGCATATAGCCCATATAGACTCCCTGATCACCCCCCTGTCATTGATCACCCCCCTGTAAGGCTGGCTCCATTCAGAGGTCCGTATGTGTTTTGCGGATCCACGGATCCATGGATCGGATCCGCATAACACATACGGACGTCTGAATGGAGCCAGTCTTACAGGGGGGTGATCAGGGAGTCTATATGGGCTATATGTCATTGATCACCCTCCTGTAAGGCTCCATTCAGACGTCCGTATGTGTTTTGCGGATCCGATCCATGGATCCGTGGATCCGCAAAACACGTACGGACCTCTGAATTGAGCCTTACAGGGGGGTGATCGATGACAGGCAGGTGATCAATGAAAGGGTGGTGATCACCCCATATAGACTCCCTGATCACCCCCCTGTCATTGATCACCCCTCCTGTAAGGCTCCATTCAGACATTTTTTTGGCACAAGTTAGCGGAAATATTTTTTTTTTCTTTTTTCTTTTTAGTTTTTTCTTACAAAGTCTCATATTTCACTAACTTGTGACAAAAAAAAAAAAATATCTCACATGAACTTACCATACCCCTCACGGAATCCAAATGCGTACATTTTTTTAGACATTTATATTCCAAACTTGTTCTCACGCTTTAGGGCCCCTAAAATGCCCAGGGCAGTATAAATACCCCACATGTGACCCCATTTTGGAAAGAAGACACCCCAAGGTATTTTGTGAGGGGCATGGCGAGTACATGTTAAATGTTATTTAGCGGAAAGGGAGACTAGTCTAGCCAGCATGTGCAAGGTGGAGTTCCACCTTGTGGGCACGTCGCATATGAGGCGGTGAGCGGGAAGACCGAAGTTATGCTGCAGCGCTGACAGGCGAGCAGCAGCAGGGTGAGAACGCCGAAAGCGTGCACAGACGGCCCGCACTTTATGCAGCAGCTCTGACATATCGGGGTAATTTTTGAGGAACCAGCACTTGTGCCAGGCAAGGGATGTGCGTGAAACCGACTAGTCCCAGAGCTGCTACGAGATTTCGCTTATTATCGCGCACCACCAGGCCGGGCTTGAGGCTCACTGGCACCAACCACTCATCAGTCTGTTGTTCAAGGCCCGTTCACAGCTCCTGCGCGGTCTGGGGTTTGTCCCCCAAACAGATACGTTTTAAAACCACCTGCTGTCGTTTACCCCTGGCTGTGCTAAAGTTTGTTTTTAAAATCATATAATTTTTATAGATTTTCTCATGAAAATTTGTTATACAAGTACAACAATAACCCCCCCCCCCTCTCCCACCCAAAAGCACGACCACTTAGAAGACGCAAGGTATAGTCCAAGACTGTAGTTGACAAGTCCATCCGAAAACATTGTAGTCCAGTCTTCTGCAACTTGGTATAGGACATCAGAGAATTTCCGCAATTCAAAAGTACTCCACCTAGCGCTCCTTCACAAGCATACCCCAATCATACCCCATCCGTTCACTTCCACACACTCATACACACACCTCCTCCAACCTGGACACATCAGTCACCCCCCCTAACATACATTAGGACAAATTATAATGAGAGATCCACGAGGACCAAATCGCCTAACAAGTGTATGCACCCTGTTCACTACTTCTTGAATCGCAGGAGCTAGCTCATCAATCCAGTGAGACGCTATACATTTCCTCGCCTGATATAGTATTCTCATCACCGCCACCTTCTTCTTCATCATGTGTCTAGGCACTTTCACCAAGCCGAGTAAGCACGTCAGTGGGCTAACCTCCAGACTAATGCGAAACACCTCATTTATAAGTTCCACTATTCCCACCCAATACCTCCTCAGGCGCGGGCAGTTCCACATAAGGTGAATCAAGTCTGCACTCGCAATATTACAGCGTGGGCATACATCATCTACCCTATACCCCATTTTAAATAGTAGTACAGGCGTTCTATAAACCCTATGCAGGAGATACAACTGAGATAGTCTATAGGACTCACTTAATGACAACGTTGGTAGGTCATTGAGGATTTCCCCCCATTGCTCTTCCGTTAGATCTCCAATATCTACCTTCCATTTCTCATACAGTTTTAGTGGGTTGGCCTTATCAACTTCCTCCCTGAGTGTATTGTAATAGAGGGAAATCACCTCACTAGTGGACCCCGCCCTCGCTGTGTGATCAATGATAGGACATTTGGATGCCTGCTGGATCTTCCCCTTCTTTTCTTGGGTCTGAATAGCATGCCTCAACTGCAGATAAACATAAAAATACCTATGCGGAATGTCAAATTCCTGTCTCAATACTTCGAAACTCTTTAATGCCTTGCCCGAGAATAATTGTACCATCTTACTCAGCCCATATTGCTCCCATTGTTGCACTCCACTAATTTTGTCTAGTTCTGAATAAAGGTGATTAGGCCATATAGGTGTGTGGATACTATACCCGGTAATGTTCGCCCTTTCTTTAGCTTTCCACCATATTTTATGCTTCATGCTTATCAATGGATATTGAGCACCATGCGAATGGAACAAACCATCCTCCAAGGCTGACAATAGACACGAACGGTGCAATAGGTGCTGGATAATGTCCCTGCACTATTCAATTGTGGCTCGTCTCCCCATCCTCTGAAATGTTGTAACTGGGCTGCAATATAATAAGACCAAGGATCCGGCACCGCCAATCCCCCTTGCGTTTTGGGTCTTTGAAGGTTGAAAGTTTAATCCTAGGGACACCTCCCCTCCATATCAGATCTCTAAATATAGCATTGACAGTGTTAAAGAATCGAAGCGGAATCCAAATTGGTGCGTTACGGAGGAGGTATAGAAGTTTTGGCATCAATATCATTTTCACGAGGTTAACTCGACCAATCACAGATAAAGATAATTTGCTCCAGGCCTGCACTTGCCTCCTAAATTCAGTGAGCATTGGAACCAGATTCAGACGTTCATAGTCATCTAAATTTGCTGTCACTCACACCCCCAAATATTTAAGAGATGTCACCACCTGCAACCCTCCTGTATCTAGAGGTCGCCTAATATAACTGCCCCCTAAGGGCAATAGGGCAGACTTTGACCAGTTAATTACCAGCCCAGACATATTCCCAAATTGGTTTATGATCGCCATTGCCTCAATAAGAGAGTGTTCCCAATCGTCCAGGAATAAAAGCAAGTCATCGGCATACAGAGCCACTTTTTCTATTCTAGGTCCATAGTTAAGACCTTTAACTGAATCCGCCATTCTCAAAGCTTCCGCCAGGGGCTCCACCGCCACCGCAAAGAGAAGCGGTGACAGAGGACACCCCTGTCTAGTACCCCTAAACAGTAAGAACGGGTCAGACAAATCGCCATTAACCCTCACCGCCGCTCTAGGACATGCATACAGCAATTAAGCCCATGAGATAAATTCAGCTTCGAAACCCATTTTCTTAAGCACTAACCACAAATAACGCCATTCCACGCTATCAAACGCTTTGGCCGCATCAAGAGATGCGACCGCCGCGGTCGAGGCGTGGATCTGGGTCGCTTGAATGTTCAGAAAAAGACGCCTAACATTCACTGCAGTCGACGTATTTGGCATAAAGCCTGCTTGATCCTGACATATTAACCACTTAAGGACCACAGGTTTATACCCCCCTAGTGACCAGGCCCTTTTTTACAAATCAGTGTAAGAAGAGAAGGTTTCTGCCTCGGCGCAAATCACTGGAGAAGACGATCTTATTGCAAGAAATCTTCTTGGTTTAATAGAAACAACGCGTTTCGGGGATTTCAAACTCCCCTTCATCAGGTTTCATAGTGATACAGTGAATATTACAAAGGAGTAAACATTTATAGGTAAAACAAACCAAAAAAACCGCCAAAACGATGCACCTGGGTGACGCCCCTTTAGGGGAGGAGCTACCCTCCAGGTGTCATCCAAAAGTGCATTTTTTTTTTTTTTTTTTTTTTTTTTCTCTTTATTTAAAAAAGACAGGCAATATTATATTATTTTTATATGGTTTAGACATAAAACATAAAATCGCTGGCATATTTATTCGATCAGCCTTATATTTGACAGATTCATTTAGACATTCTTTCTGAAAAAGACTCCCTGTCATGTGATCGCAACTGCTAGCGGTCACATGACATAGGAGACCGGAAGTGAAGGCATCCTCTAGTGATCGTGATCCTCTCACAGAGCTAGGGGGAGAAGCTCCCGGCACTACGATGATTCGCATGTGTGTGGCGCATGCGCAGAATTTATTTCAGAATGACCGCTCTGGTATGTCAAGTCAGATACCAAGCGATCGTTTGTAAGTGGTCATATGATTCTTTTTTCTGGTGCTATACTTTTTTACAGGAATCCTGGTTATAGAAAATGCGCTTTAGGGCTTGTAAATACTTCATTTAGGCTGTCACTATCCGTTTTAGACTTTGGTTGGTCATATATTCCAAAATATATAGATAAAAAATATATATATACTGATAAAATCGAAATAAAATAAAAAAAATAAAAATAAAAATAAAAAAACATTCGATTAAAATATTCAATTAAAATACCATTCGATTAGAAAGTATTCGAAGAGGTTTTTCAATAAATTCGTTAGTATACGAAAAATATTCAATTCAAACTCAGAAAAAAGTCTTAGATGAATAGATAAGTCATAGAACAGAAACATGCATATTTATAAAAGTGGCATAGTGTCACTATATAGCAAAACCAAGGTATATCATTATATCAGTCTTTCTGTGTGTAAACAGTGGTAACGGCTAAAAATAGCACTATAATAGGGGGACTGTCTATATTTGGTCCGATGTTTGGTCAAAAATCTAGGTTTCTAGTAGACAGCTAGTAGTTGATAGGTAGTGGCTTTTTGTGTGTATATGTTTATAGATTAATTTCGAAGGCCTCGTTCAGTCCATAGGGATTCAGGCTATTAAGTTTAAATATCCAATACATCTCACGACGTCTAAGATATTGGACGTCTTTTTGGAGGTGAGTTGGAATATATTCAATTGGTGTTACAGTGAACCCAATACTGGTACCATCATGATGTTCAGCCGCGTGTCTAGACACGCTATGTTTCATGAATTTTTTCTTTATATTTGAGCGGTGTTTATTAAAACGGTTGCGTAAGGTTTGTATGGTACGGCCTACGTATTGCAAGTGGCAAGGGCACTCAAGTACATATATTACAAAGCTGGAGTTACACGTTAAATGGTGTTGGATTGGAAAGGAGTCTCCAGTAGTGTGACTGTGAAAAAATGTTCTTTGATGAATACTATTGCAGCATAGACATCTTAGGTGACCGCATTTGAAACT
This sequence comes from Bufo gargarizans, assembly GCF_014858855.1. NCBI lineage: Eukaryota > Metazoa > Chordata > Amphibia > Anura > Bufonidae > Bufo > Bufo gargarizans. Next base: position 274,926,197 of record NC_058085.1, on the reverse strand, counting down.
GCCTTTCAGGGCCCTAGTATCCATATCCTGATCATTATTCGGATGTGTAACTGGTCTTAACTTGCTAGGTGCCAGAATGTTTTTCAATGTTTTTGCTCTTCTGTATGTGAAACGTGGGATGTCTGGGATGATCTGACTTAGTATTGGGTCTCTTTTCAGAATATACCAATATTTCCCCAAAATCGCCTTAATGGCAGGATGTTTCTGATTGTAGGTGGTCACAAAATTATAGCTGTAGGAGCCTAGATCAGGTTTCTCCCCTCTTTTTTCTGCTGGAACCAAACATTCTAATTGTGTTAGTGTTTTGGCTTTGTCTCTGGCGCCTGTAATGATGCTGCTAGGGTACCCTTTTTGCCTGAACCTGGATGTGAGAATGTTGCTTTGTGTAATGAAGTCTATATCAAGTGAACAGTTGCGCCGAATGCGTTTATACTGGCTAAATGGAATATTTGCCTTCCATTTTCTGTAGTGTATACTATCGAAATTAAGATAGCTGTTGCTATCTACCTTTTTAAAAAAAGGTACGAGTTTTTATTTTATTATTAAGGATAAAAATCTCTAGATCTAAAAATTCTATTTTCATCCTATCCGATGTACCTGTGAACGAGATGCCCCAGTTGTTAGCATTGAGGTGGGTTTTGAAGTCCTCAATTGTAGACTTCTCACCATCCCAAATGAAAATGAGATCGTCTATATATCTTTTGAAAAAGACGACATTTGGCCAGAATTTGCTTTGGTATATGAAGGTTTCCTCAAACATTCCCATAAAAAGGTTTGCTAGACTTGGTGCGAAACGCGTCCCCATCGCGGTCCCCCTTGTCTGTTTGTATGTCTGTTCTTGAAACGTAAATGTATTGTGGGTAAGTATAAATTCTATACTGTTTGTAATGAAGGTTTTTTGTTCCATAGGCATTTCGGGGTCGTTGTTTAGAAAAAAGGAAACGCATTTTAGCCCCAAGTCGTGGGATATGTTAGTATATAAGGCTGAAACGTCTAGGGTCAACCATTGATAGCCTTCTCTCCATTCTATATCTTTTATAGATGTTATTAGGGATGTAGAATCTTTTAAATGTGACTTTAGATTAAGGACATATTTCTGGATGTGTACATCAATATAGTGGGAGAGATTTCGGGTGAGGGAAGTTACTCCAGAGATGATAGGTCTTCCTGGGGGATTGGTTGAGTCTTTATGGATTTTTGGAAGATGGTAGAATGTCGCTGGAGTGGATTCTTTTACTAAGATATATTCTTTCTCTTTTTTATCAAGGACACTGGCTGCTGATTTAATTAATCTCTCAAAGTCATCTCTATCTTCAGTAGACGGGTCCTTGGAGAGCGGTTTATAGTAGTTGGTGTTTGAGAGTATGTTATGAGCTTCTTTCAGGTACTCCTCTCTATTTTGGATTACAATTCCGCCTCCTTTGTCGGCGTTTCTAATTATTATATTTGGGTTGGATTGTAGATTTTTGAGGGCTATTCTCTCACACGGTTTGAGGTTATGTTTTTTGTGGGGGTGTGGTATGGTTTCCTGGTTGATTTTTCTAAAGTCATTGGACACTAAAGAATAGAATGTGTCCAAAAAATTACCTTTATGAAAAATAGGATAAAAGTTAGACGGTGGTTTAAGTCCTGATGGGATGGCTCTCACTACATCTCCCTCAGATGTTGAAGTGGTGTTTGTAGCTGTTTGTGGGTTTCTTGTTGTGTTTTCCAGCATTTTAAAATGTCGTTTCAGGGTGAGTTTTTTGATAAACCGGTTTAAGTCTAAAAACAGGTCGAATTCGTTAATTTTATTCGTTGGGCAGAAGGACAGGCCTTTGGATAGTACTGCAACTTCAGCACTTTTTAAAACATATGATGATAAATTGAAGATACCCAGTGGGTTTTCGGTATTTTTTGGGGGTTGGTTCTCAATCAGATTTTCCTTTTTATTTTTGTTTTTGTTTTTTCCTGCTCGGCATCCTCTTCTAAGTTTTTTCTTTTCGCGGGTTTTCGGCCTAGTGGGTGAAAAAAATGTGTTATATATAGACGATCTCATTTTCATTTGGGATGGTGAGAAGTCTACAATTGAGGACTTCAAAACCCACCTCAATGCTAACAACTGGGGCATCTCGTTCACAGGTACATCGGATAGGATGAAAATAGAATTTTTAGATCTAGAGATTTTTATCCTTAATAATAAAATAAAAACTCGTACCTTTTTTAAAAAGGTAGATAGCAACAGCTATCTTAATTTCGATAGTATACACTACAGAAAATGGAAGGCAAATATTCCATTTAGCCAGTATAAACGCATTCGGCGCAACTGTTCACTTGATATAGACTTCATTACACAAAGCAACATTCTCACATCCAGGTTCAGGCAAAAAGGGTACCCTAGCAGCATCATTACAGGCGCCAGAGACAAAGCCAAAACACTAACACAATTAGAATGTTTGGTTCCAGCAGAAAAAAGAGGGGAGAAACCTGATCTAGGCTCCTACAGCTATAATTTTGTGACCACCTACAATCAGAAACATCCTGCCATTAAGGCGATTTTGGGGAAATATTGGTATATTCTGAAAAGAGACCCAATACTAAGTCAGATCATCCCAGACATCCCACGTTTCACATACAGAAGAGCAAAAACATTGAAAAACATTCTGGCACCTAGCAAGTTAAGACCAGTTACACATCCGAATAATGATCAGGATATGGATACTAGGGCCCTGAAAGGCAGTTTCAAATGCGGTCACCTAAGATGTCTATGCTGCAATAGTATTCATCAAAGAACATTTTTTCACAGTCACACTACTGGAGACTCCTTTCCAATCCAACACCATTTAACGTGTAACTCCAGCTTTGTAATATATGTACTTGAGTGCCCTTGCCACTTGCAATACGTAGGCCGTACCATACAAACCTTACGCAACCGTTTTAATAAACACCGCTCAAATATAAAGAAAAAATTCATGAAACATAGCGTGTCTAGACACGCGGCTGAACATCATGATGGTACCAGTATTGGGTTCACTGTAACACCAATTGAATATATTCCAACTCACCTCCAAAAAGACGTCCAATATCTTAGACGTCGTGAGATGTATTGGATATTTAAACTTAATAGCCTGAATCCCTATGGACTGAACGAGGCCTTCGAAATTAATCTATAAACATTAGTGTTGAGCGCGAATATTCGAATATCGAATTTTTTTCGCGAATATCGGCACTTCGCTAATTCGCGAATATTTCGAATATAGTGATATAAATTCGATATTTCGAATATTCGTTTTTTTTTTTTTTTTTTTTTTTTTTTATTGTTATATTTTTTTCTTTCCCACTTCCCTAAAGTTGTTCTTACCTGTCCTTTGGATTCCTGGCTTCCTGGCTGCTCTAGTCAGTGCCCGTTGCCGCTTCTGCCGACTTCCATGCTCATGGAGCGTCCCCATCACCATGGGAACATCTCCATATACTAGAATGTACTGTCGGATTTGAGAATTACGTTGAAATCGCAATTCGATTTTTTCAAGTTATAAAATTCGAATTTCGATTTTAACTTAGCACTGCTATATGCCATATTAGTTAGCCTAATATGGCATATAGCAGTGCTAAGTTAAAATCGAAATTCGAATTTTATAACTTGAAAAAATCGAATTGCGATTTCAACGTAATTCTCAAATCCGACAGTACATTCTAGTATATGGAGTCGTTCCCATGGTGATGGGGACGCTCCATAAGCATGGAATATGGCTTCAATGGCTTGGTAGAATTAGCGAATTGACGAATATATTCGTTATATTCCACAAAACGAATATAACGAATGTATTCGTCATATTCCACAAAACGAATATAACGAATGTATTCGTCATATTCCACAAAACGAAGATAACGAAGTATTCTGCATCTTCATTTTAGCTACCTATTCATCAATTTCGCTAATTCTAGCAATGATATAGGAAAGTTGACTATAGAGACAGCTAAGTATAATTCGCTATGCGATTATATGACTGCTTTTTTTTATAAATAGTATAATTATAATAATTATCAGGTATTATAATTATTCTATTTATTTAAAAAAAAAGCAGTAATATAATCGCATAGCGAATTATACTTAGCTGTCTCTATAGTCAACTTTCCTATATCATTGCTAGAATTAGCGAAATTGATGAATAGGTAGCTAAAATGAAGATGCAGAATACTTCGTTATCTTCGTTTTGTGGAATATGACGAATACTTCGTTATCTTCGTTTTGTGGAATATGACGAATATATTCGTTTTGTGGAATATAACGAATATATTCGTCAATTCGCTAATTCTACCAAGCCATTGAAGCCAACCATATAGTAAACCAGGTCCAAGTTGGAATCGCAATTCGATTATGTCAAGTTATAATAATCGAATTTCGATTTTAGCTTAGCACTGTTATATGCCATATTAGGCTAACTAATATGGCATATAGCAGTGCTAAGTTAAAATCGAAATTCGATTATTATAACTTGAAAAAATCGAATTGCGATTTCAACGTAATTCTCAAATCCGACAGTACATTCTAGTATATGGAGATGTTCCCATGGTGATGGGGACGCTCCATGAGCATGGAAGTCGGCAGAAGCGGCAACGGGCACTGACTGGACAGCTAAGTTTAATTCGCTATGCGATTATATTACTGCTTTTTTTTTAAATAAATAGAATAATTATAATACCTGATAATTATTATAATTATACTATTTATAAAAAAAAGCAGTCATATAATCGCATAGCGAATTATACTTAGCTGTCTCTATAGTTAACTTTCCTATATCATTGCTAGAATTAGCGAAATTGATGAATATGTAGCTAAAATGAAGATGCAGAATACTTCGTTATCTTCGTTTTGTGATATATGACGAATACATTCGTTATATTCGTTTTGTGGAATATGACGAATACATTCGTTATATTCGTTTTGTGGAATATAACGAATATATTCGTCAATTCGCTAATTCTACCAAGCCATTGAAGCCATATTCCATGCTTATGGAGCGTCCCCATCACCATGGGAACGACTCCATATACTAGAATGTACTGTCGGATTTGAGAATTACGTTGAAATCGCAATTCGATTTTTTCAAGTTATAAAATTCGAATTTCGATTTTAACTTAGCACTGCTATATGCCATATTAGGCTAACTAATATGGCATATAGCAGTGCTAAGTTAAAATCGAAATTCGAATTTTATAACTTGAAAAAATCGAATTGCAATTTCAATAGGAGAGTAGCCTTTAAGTTAAAATCGAAATTCGATTATTTAAATCGCATATTAATCGCGATAACAAGAATAATGACGAATATTCGATTTCGACGAATATAAAACGAATATTCTATCGAATATTCGCGAATTTCGTCGAAATCGAATATGGCACCTGCCGCTCATCACTAATAAACATATACACACAAAAAGCCACTACCTATCAACTACTAGCTGTCTACTAGAAACCTAGATTTTTGACCAAACATCGGACCAAATATAGACAGTCCCCCTATTATAGTGCTATTTTTAGCCGTTACCACTGTTTACACACAGAAAGACTGATATAATGATATACCTTGGTTTTGCTATATAGTGACACTATGCCACTTTTATAAATATGCATGTTTCTGTTCTATGACTTATCTATTCATCTAAGACTTTTTTCTGAGTTTGAATTGAATATTTTTCGTATACTAACGAATTTATTGAAAAACCTCTTCGAATACTTTCTAATCGAATGGTATTTTAATTGAATATTTTAATCGAATGTTTTTTTATTTTTATTTTTATTTTTTTTATTTTATTTCGATTTTATCAGTATATATATATTTTTTATCTATATATTTTGGAATATATGACCAACCAAAGTCTAAAACGGATAGTGACAGCCTAAATGAAGTATTTACAAGCCCTAAAGCGCATTTTCTATAACCAGGATTCCTGTAAAAAAGTATAGCACCAGAAAAAAGAATCATATGACCACTTACAAACGATCGCTTGGTATCTGACTTGACATACCAGAGCGGTCATTCTGAAATAAATTCTGCGCATGCGCCACACACATGCGAATCATCGTAGTGCCGGGAGCTTCTCCCCCTAGCTCTGTGAGAGGATCACGATCACTAGAGGATGCCTTCACTTCCGGTCTCCTATGTCATGTGACCGCTAGCAGTTGCGATCACATGACAGGGAGTCTTTTTCAGAAAGAATGTCTAAATGAATCTGTCAAATATAAGGCTGATCGAATAAATATGCCAGCGATTTTATGTTTTATGTCTAAACCAGATAAAAATAATAGAATATTGCCTGTCTTTTTTAAATAAAGAGAAAAAAAAAAAAAAAAAAAAAAAAATGCACTTTTGGATGACACCTGGAGGGTAGCTCCTCCCCTAAAGGGGCGTCACCCAGGTGCATCGTTTTGGCGGTTTTTTTGGTTTGTTTTACCTATAAATGTTTACTCCTTTGTAATATTCACTGTATCACTATGAAACCTGATGAAGGGGAGTTTGAAATCCCCGAAACGCGTTGTTTCTATTAAACCAAGAAGATTTCTTGCAATAAGATCGTCTTCTCCAGTGATTTGCGCCGAGGCAGAAACCTTCTCTTCTTACACTGAAAATTCTTTTCTGGGGGATTGGACACCTCGCTGAAAAGAACCAACAATCTGCGGCTGCAGCCCTGGACAAAAGACCTTATCTCTACTAAGTCTACAGTAGAGTTGTGCCTATTCTAGCACAACCCTACAAGGTGAGTGTGGATAATTCACACCATTTTAACTCGTTTATCTAAACAATATTACCCTATTGTGCGCTCCTTTCTTCTTTTTTTCCCTCATCGTGAGGGGAATTTAGATTTGTCCTTGGTAAAAGACTTTTTTACAAATCGGCACTCCACAACTTTAGCGGTTTATTGCTCGGTCATGCAACTTACCACCCAAATGAATTTTACCTCCTTTTCTTCTCACTAATAGAGCTTTCATTTGGTGGTATTTCATTGCTGCTGACATTTTTACTTTTTTTGTTATTAATCGAAATTTAACGATTTTTTTGCAAAAAAATGACATTTTTCACTTTCAGTTGTAAAATTTTGCAAAAAAAACAACATCCATATATCCATTTTTCACTAAATTTATTGTTCTACATGTCTTTGATAAAAAAAAAATGTTTGGGTAAAAAAAAAATGGTTTGGGTCAAAGTTATAGCGTTTACAAACTATGGTACAAAAATGTGAATTTCCGCTTTTTGAAGCAGCTCTGACTTTCTGAGCACCTGTCATGTTTCCTGAGGTTCTACAATGCCCAAACAGTAGAAAAACCCCACAAATGACCCCATTTCGGAAAGTAGACACCCTAAGGTACTCGCTGATGGGCATAGTGAGTTCATAGAACTTTTTATTTTTTGTCACAAGTTAGCAGAAAATTATGAATTTTTTTTTAATTTTTTTTTTTCTTACTATGTCTCATATTCCACTAACTTGCGACAAAAAATAAAAAATTCTAGGAACTCGCCATGCCCCTCACGGAATACCTTGGGGTGTCTTATTTCCAAAATGGGGTCACTTGTGGGGTAGTTATACTGCCCTGGCAATTTAGGGGCCCAAATGTGTGAGAAGTACTTTGCAATCAAAAGCTGTAAAAAATGACCGGTGAAATCCGAAAGGTGCACTTTGGAATGTGGGTCCCTTTGCCCACCTAGGCTGCAAAAAAGTGTCACACATCTGGTATCGCCGTACTCAGGAGAAGTTGGGGAATGTGTTTTGGGGTGTCATTTTACATATACCCATGCTGGGTGAGAGAAATATCTTGGCAAAAGACAACTTTTCCCATTTTTCTATACAAAGTTGGCATTTGACCAAGATATTTCTCTCACCCAGCATGGGTATATGTAAAATGACACCCCAAAACACATTCCCCAACTTCTCCTGAGTACGGCGATACCAGATGTGTCACACTTTTTTGCAGCCAAGGTGGCCAAAGGGGCACATATTCCAAAGTGCATCTTTCGGATTTCACAGGCCATTTTTTACACATTTTGATTGCAAAGTTCTTCTCACACATTTGGGCCCCTAAATTGCCAGGGCAGTATAACTACGCCACAAGTGACCCCATTTTGGAAAGAAGACACCCCAAGGTATTCCGTGAGGGGCACGGCGAGTTCCTAGAATTTTTTATTTTTTGTCACAAGTTAGCGGAAAATGATGATTTTTTTTCTTTTTTTTTTTTTCTTTCAAAGTCTCATATTCCACTAACTTGCGACAAAAAATAAAACATTCTAGGAACTCACCATGCCCCTCACGGAATACCTTGGGGTGTCTTCTTTCCAAAATGGGGTCACTTGTGGCGTAGTTATACTGCCCTGGCAATTTAGGGGCCCAAATGTGTGAGAAGTACTTTGCAATCAAAATGTGTAAAAAATGGCCTGCGAAATCCGAAAGGTGCACTTTGGAATATGTGCCCCTTTGCCCACCTTGGCTGCAAAAAAGTGTCACACATCTGGTATCACCGTACTCAGGAGAAGTTGGGGAATGTGTTTTGGGGTGTCATTTTACATATAACCATGCTGGGTGAGAGAAATATCTTGGCAAAAGACAACTTTTCAATTTTTTTTATACAAAGTTGGCATTTGACCAAGATATTTCTCTCACCCAGCATGGGTATATGTAAAATGACACCCCAAAACACATTCCCCAACTTCCCCTGAGTACGGCAATACCAGATGTGTGACACTTTTTTGCAGCCAAGGTGGGCAAAGGGGCACATATTCCAAAGTGCACCTTTCGGATTTCGCAGGCCATTTTTTACACATTTTGATTGCAAAGTACTTCTCACACATTTGGGCCCCTAAATTGCCAGGGCAGCATAACTACGCCACAAGTGACCCCATTTTGGAAAGAAGACACCCCAAGGTATTCCGTGAGGGGCACGGCGAGTTCCTAGAATTTTTTATTTTTTGTCACAAGTTAGCGGAAAATGATGATTTTTTTCTTTTTTTCTTTTTTTTCTTTCAAAGTCTCATATTCCACTAACTTGCGACAAAAAATAAAAAATTCTAGGAACTCGCCATGCCCCTCACGGAATACCTTGGGGTGTCTTCTTTCCAAAATGGGGTCACTTGTGGCGTAGTTATACTGCCCTGGCAATTTAGGGGCCCAAATGTGTGAGAAGTACTTTGCAATCAAAATCTGTAAAAAATGACCGGTGAAATCCGAAAGGTGCACTTTGGAATGTGGGTCGCTTTGCCCACCTAGGCTGCAAAAAAGTGTCACACATCTGGTATCAACGTACTCAGGAGAAGTTGGGGAATGTGTTTTGGGGTGTCATTTTACATATACCCATGCTGGGTGAGAGAAATATCTTGGCAAAAGACAACTTTTCCCATTTGTTTTATACAAAGTTGGCATTTGACCAAGATATTTATCTCACCCAGCATGGGTATATGTAAAATGACACCCCAAAACACATTCCCCAACTTCTCCTGAGTACGGCGATACCACATGTGTGACACTTTTTTGCAGCCTAGATGCGCAAAGCGGCCCAAATTCCTTTTAGGAGGGCATTTTTAGACATTTGGATCCCAGACTTCTTCTGGCTCTTTAGGGCCCCTAAAAAGCCAGGGCAGTATAAATACCCCACATGTGACCCCACTTTGGAAAGAAGACACCCAAGGTATTCAATGAGGGGCCTGGCGAGTTCATAGAAAAAAAATTTGGGGCATAATTTAGCAAAAAATTTTTTTTTTGTTTTTTTCTCACAAAGTGTCACTTTCCGCTAACTTAGGACAAAAATTTAAATCTTTCATGGACTCAATATGCCCCTCAGCAAATACCTTGGGGTGTCTTCTTTCCAAAATGGGGTCATTTGTGGGGTGTTTGTACTGCCCTGGCATTTGAGGGTCTCCGCAATCATTACATGTATGGCCAGCATTAGGAGTTTCTGCTATTCTCCTTATATTGAGCATACAGGTAATGAGATTTTTTTTTCCGTTCAGCCTCTGGGCTGAAAGAAAAAAATGAACGGCACAGATTTCTTCATTCGCATCGATCAATGTGGATGAAAAAATCTCTGCCCAAAAAAAAAAAGGAGGGGAAAGGCGTCTGCCAGGACATAGGAGCTCCGCCCTACATCCATACCCACTTAGCTCGTATGCCCTGGCAAACCAGATTTCTCCATTCGCATCAATCGATGTGGATGAATAAATCATTGCCGGGATTATTTTTTTTTTACATACAAAGTGTTTGCCAAAGCATAGGAACGCCGCCTCCTCCTCAGCTCGTATGCTTCGGCAAACGTATCTGTTACTGCAGAGTAGAAATCTCGTCTTGCAGCGCCGCATACACCGACTTGCGTGTAATCTGACAGCAGCGCAATGCTTCTGTCAGAATGCACATCAGTGCTGCAGCTGCTTGATCGCTTGGTCCACCTGGAAGGTAAAAAAACAAAAAAACAAAAAAGAAAAAACCAGGCCGCAACGCAATAATTTTATTAACATTAACTTTAGAGAACATTAACTTTTCTAAACTTTTGAAACAGAACAATAACTTTTTTGCTTACCGGTGATTTTTTATTTTTTTATTTTTATTTTTTACCTTTATTGGACAAACCTCTCCTTCCCCATGGGACAATGTGCAAAGCGCAAATCGCCCAAACATGTGGCGAAGTGCATTATGCACTTTGTCCCAGGTGAAAGGAGAGGTTTGTGGCAGCTCTGTGTGAAAGGGCCCTAAGACCCCTGTGTGCCTGTCCTGTGTACGCAATCCCTATGCTAATAGTGTACCTGAGTGTGGAACTTGCGGAAACACTCCCCTATGCATAGGGCAGGCTGGTCAGGACAGTCAGGACAAAAAAAGGTGGTGTCACGCCTTATTCCACCCCTGCTACAGACACGACATCTTTTTCTTGTGGAACGTTGAGTTGGGGTACCAGGATAGACAGACGGGAAGTGTCTGCCATGTAGCCGGCTCACTACATCAGGGCCTTGGGGCACGGACCCTCCTGGATACAGGATTTCCGAAATGATCTCTTCCTGGAATTTTAGGAAGGATCCTGTTCTCCCAGCCTTACTGTAGAGAACAAAACTATTGTACATCGCCAATTGGATCAAATAAACAGACACCTTCTTATACCAGCGTCTGGTTCTGCGGGAAACTAAATAGGGAGCCAACATCTGGTCATTGAAGTCCACCCCTCCCATGTGAAGGTTATAGTCGTGGACAGAGAGGGGTTTCACAATGACTCCAGTTGCCCGTTCAATTTGGACAGTCGTGTCTGCGTGAATGGTGGACAGAAGGTAAACGTCCCTCTTGTCCCTCCACTTCACCGCGAGCAGTTCTTGGTCACACAAGGCAGCCCTCTCCCCCCGTGCAAGTCGGGTACTAACGAGCCGTTGGGGGAAGCCCCGGCGACTAGGTCGCGCGGTACCACAGCATTGAATTCCGACTATATGTAAGTGCCGAAAGAGGGCCACGCTTGAGTAAAAATTGTCCACGTATAAGTGGTACCCCTTGTGGAATAAGGGTGACACCAAGTCCCAGACAATCTTGCCACTGCTCCCCAGGTAGTCAGGACATCCGACCGGCTCCAGTTTTGAGTCTTTTCCCTCATAGACCCTAAAACGATATGTATAGCCTGTGGCCCTTTCACAGAGCTTATACAGTTTGACCCCATACCGGGCGCGCTTGCTGGGGATGTACTGTTTTATGCCAAGGCGCCCGGTAAAATGTACTAGGGACTCGTCTATGCAGATGTTTTGATTAGGGGTATACGCATCTGCAAATCTGGATGACAAATGGTCTATGAGGGGCCGAATTTTGTGGAGCCGGTCATAAGCAGGGTGGCCTCTTGGATGACAGGTGCTATTGTCCGCGAAATGCATAAAGCACATGATGACCTCAAAACGTGCCCTAGACATTGCAGCAGAGAACATGGGCATGAAATGTATTGGGTCTTTAGACCAATATGACCGCAATACATTTTTTTTTGTTAGACCCATGCTGAGGATAAGGCCCAAAAAAATTTAAACTCGGAAACAGTGACTGGTTTCCACCGGAAAGGCTGGGCATAGTAGCTTTCCGGATTGGCGGTAATAAACTGTGTGGCGTAGCGGTTGGTTTCAGCCACAACTAGGTCATAGAGATCCGCGGTGAAGAACAGCTCAAAAAACTGAAGGGCCGATCCTAAATGAGCCGTCTCCACGCGAACTCCAGACTGGGCGGTGAAAGGGGGCAATACGGGTGCGGCGGAATCAGGGGATTGCCAATTAGGATTTGCCAGCACCTCTGGGAGACTAAGGGTTCTACGGACCTGTGAACGCGGTGGCTGTGACGGGGGAGTTATTGCACGTGCCACCGTACCAGCTGGAACTGCCCTTCTGGTGCTCGCCACTTCACCAGGGACTACGGCAGTGCTGGTAGAAGGTCCAGGCTGTGCTGCGCTGCTGGTGTATGCCGCACCATAAACAAGATCAGCGCTAGCACCACTCTGCTGCAAATGAGGATCATCATGCAGGGTAGGCAGAACTCTTACATGGGATCGGGTACGTCTGGCCGTAGCAGGGACCTCTACCTCGTCATCCTCACTAGCCGTTAGAGTGCCACTGCTGTCTACAGGTTCATATTCTGAACCACTGGATTCAGCGGATAAGGCGTCCCCATCGCTTTCATCCATCACGGTCAGAATCCTGTAGGCCTCTTCAGCGGAATACCCCTTGTTTGACATTTTGGGTTCACTAAATTTAGGGGGTATTCCTCTGAGACTACCCAGGAAAAAGAGCAAACCTGCTTAGTAAAAAGGAGTGCTTGCGAAGTAAAGCTGCGATCGCTAATAAAGATCCAAAAAGCTCAAAAGTGATCTTTTATAGCGGCGCAGCGATTTTACGGTTTTTGCAGTGATCAGAAAAAAAAAAATTCTGTCACTGCGGTGGGGCGGACTGAACGCAAGTGTGCGCACAAGATCAGGCCTGATCGGGCGAACACTGCGTTTTTTGTAGAACCTAAGGTGACCCTAATGTACTTATATAGATCTGATTGCGATCAGTATTGATCACTTACAGATACTATATAGTACTAGTGCTGATTAGCGACAGCGATGACGCTAATCAGCGACTAATCGGTGACTGCGGTGCGGTGCGGAGGGCGCTAACTACCTAACAAGTAGCTAACTACCTGGCGGTGATAAGGGACCCTAACAGGGGGGGTGATCAATGACAGGGGGGTGGATAAGGGGGTGATCAGGGTGTCTAATATGGGTGATCAGGAGCTAAATAAGGGGTTAAATAAATGACAGGGTAATATCTAATGTGTAGTGTGGTGTTTGGTGCTACTTACTGAGCTGCCTGTATCCTCTGGTGGTCGATCCAAGCAAAAGGGACCACCAGAGGACCAGGCAGGAGTTATATCAGACGCTATTTTCAAAATAGCGTCTGACATAACCATTTCATTGGACGATTCAAAAATCTACAGCCTGCCAGCCAATGATCGCGGCCGGCAGGCTGCAGATGAACTTGTGAACTGCGCAATCCTGTGAACGCGCGCTCCTGTGAGCGCGCGTTCACAGGAAATCTCGGCTCACGCGAGATGACGCCAATCGGCGTTAGTGTGACCTGGGAGCGCCGCAGCATTGACGCCTTTCGGCGTTAGTGTGACGGGAGGAGGTTAAGGTGGTAATTACTGAGTTTTGGTGATTCGCTAGTACTTTTGCTAAAAGTTTAACATCCACTGGAAGCAAAGAGATGGGAAGACATGATTCAGGTTTGAGTACATCTTTACCTGGTTTGGGTAGAAGCACAATGACCGCTTCATTCATGGAGTCAGGGAGCCGGCCCTGTCGCTTGGCCTCATTACATACCTCTACTAATTGAGGAAGGAGAATGCTGGAATACCGTTTATATACCTCAGCGGGCAAGCCATCCCTGCCTGGGGCTTTGTTATTGGACATCGTGCCTAATGCTACCTCCAGCTCCTGCACAGTAATCTAACACTGCCCTGTGCTCACTTGATAGGGTACGCAGTTTTAATGGCTGTAAAAAGCGAACAATTTCCTCATCCATAACTTTCAGTTTAAATCGATATAGTGTGGAATAGAAAGAATACATGACCTGAAGCAAATGCATTGGCTCAGTTTGAACCACACCATACGGATCCCTCAGGGCTGCAATGTATGTAGGTTGTAACTGGGCTTTAGATATTAATGCCAAAATTCTACCCGCCCTCTCCCCGTCCTCATAGAAGGTTTGCTTTTGAAAGAATTGTTTGGTTTTCGCTTGAACCAATAACCGATCATTCAGCTTTTGTTGGGACTCCTTCCATTTATCTCTAGCACCATTGTTTGGATGCAAAACATACTCCGTCTCTGCTGCCTCCACCTCCATAATCAACTTTTTTGTGTGCGCCTTAGTTTCGTTTTTTTTCTTGTTAATTTCCGCTATAAGCAATCCCCTCAAAAACGCTTTCATAGTCTCCCACACTATTGATTTGGTTGCAGACGGTAGATTAATCTGAAAAAATTCCCAGAGTTTTTCACCAATTCCGCCAGCATCTGGTAGGAGAGGTAGCCAGTATGGATTAAACTTCCAACCCTCACACCCTTGATTTTTTGTCATACGGAGGTCCAACACTGCCATCACCGGAGAGTGGTCAGAGATCCTACGTGGCAAATACTGTACGTCCCTCACATACTGCCCTATATGGGCATTACCAAGAATGAGATCAATTCTGGATAGAGAATTATATGTGCTAGAGCAGCAAGAGAATTGTCTCACTGCCGGGTGTTTCAACCTCCAAAAATCTAGCATCATAGCTTCTCGCATCAGAACCCAAAAATATGTAATTCCCGTCACATGAGGAGTTTGTCCCCCCCCCCCATCCTATCCATATTATGATCAAGGACATTATTAAAGTCCCCCATTAATAGAACCGGAACATCAGGTACATCTGCTATAAACTGTAATACATCTTTAAAGGGTTTCTACCACCAGAAATACTGT